>NW_019154114.1:9362250-9632163 GCF_002288905.1 Enhydra lutris kenyoni
GTGTCTTCCTCAATTTCTTTCATGAGCACTTTATAGTTTTCTGAGTATAGATTCTTTGCCTCTTTTTTTTTTTTTAAAGATTTTTTATTTATTTATTTGACAGAGAGAGATCACAAGTAGGCAGAGAGGCAGGCAGAGAGAGAGGAAGGGAAGCAGGCTCCCTGCTGAGCAGAGAGCCCGATGCGGGACTCGATCCCAGGACCCTGAGATCACGACCCGAGCCGAAGGCAGAGGCCTAACCCACTGAGCCACCCAGGTGCCCCAATTCTTTGCCTCTTTAGTTAGGTTTATTCCTAGGTATCTTATTGTTTTGGGTGCAATTGTAAATGGGTTTGACTCCTTAATTTCTCTTTCTTCTGTCTTGTTGTTGGTGCTTAGAAATGCAACTGATTTCTGTGCATTGATTTTATATCCTGACACTTTACTGAATTCCTATACAAGTTCTAGCAGTTTTGGAGTGGAGTCTTTTGGGTTTTCCACATAAAGTATCATATCATCTGCAAAGAGTGATAGTTTAACTACTTCTTTGCTGATTTGGATGGCTTTAATTTCTTTTTGTTGTCTGACTGCTGAGGATGGAACTTCTAGTACTATGTTGAATAGCAGTGGTGATAGTGGACATCCCTGCTGTGTTCCTGACCTAAGTGGAAAACTCTCAGTTTTTCTCCATTGAGAATGATATTCATTGTGGGTTTTTCATAGGTGGCTTTGATGATATTGAGATATGTACCCTCTATACCTACACTTTGAAGAGTTTTGATCAAAAAAGGATACTGTACTTTGTCAAATGCTTTTCAGCATCTATTGAGAGTATCATATGGTTCTTGTTCTTTCTTTTATTAATGTATTGTATCACATTGATTGATTTGCAGATGTTGAACCAAACTTGCAGTCCTGGAATAAATCTACTTGGTCGTGGTGAATAATCCTTTTAATGTACTGTTGGATCCTATTGGCTAGTATTTTGGTGAGAATTTTTGCATCTGTGTTCATCAAGGATATTGGTCTGTAATTCTCTTTTTTGATGGGATCTTTGTCTGGTTTTGGGATCAAGGTGATGCTGGCCTCATAAAATGAGTTTGGAAGTTTTCCTTCCATTTCTTTTTTTGGGAACAGTTTCAGAAGAATAGGTATTAATTCTTCTTTAAATGTTTGGTAGAATTCCCCTGGGAAGCCTTCTGGCCCTGAGCTGTTGTTTATTGGCAGACTTTTGATGACTGCTTCAATCTCCTTACTGGTTATGGGTCTGTTCAGGTTTTTCTATTTCTTCCTGGTTCAATTTTGGTAGTTTATATGTCTCTAGAAATGCATCCATTTCTTCCAGATTGTCAAATTTGCTGGCGTATAGTTTCTCATAATATGTTCTTATAATTGTTTATATTTCTTTGGTGTTGGTTGTGATCTCTCCTCTTTCATTCATGATTTTATTTATTTGGGTCCTTTCTCTTTTCTTTTTGATAGGTCTGGCCAGGGGCTTATCAATCTTATTAATCCTTTCAAAGAACCAGCTCCTAGTTTTGTTGATTTGTTCTACTGTTTTATTGGTTTCTATTTCATTGATTTCTGCTCTGCTCTTTATTATTTCTCTTCCTCTGTGGGGTTTAGGCTTTCTTTGATGTTCTTTCTCCAGCTCCTTTAGGTGTAGGATTAGGTTGTGTATTTGAGACCTTGTTTCCTGAGAAAGGCTTGTATCACTATAGACTTTCCTCTCAGGACTGCCTTTGCTGTGTCCCACAGATTTTGAACAGTTGTGTTTTCATTATCATTTGTTTCCATGAATTTTTTCAGTTCTTCTTTAATTTCCTGGTTGACCCATTCATTTTTTAGTAGGATGCTCTTCAGCCTCCATGTATTTGAGTTCTTTCCAACTTTCCTCTTGTGATTGAGTTCTAGCTTTAGAGCATTGTGGTCTGGAAATATGCAGGGATAGATCCCAATATTTTGGTAGCAGTTGAGACCTGATTTGTGACCCAGGATGTGATCTATTCTGGAGAATGTTCCATGTGCACTAGAGAAGAATGTGTATTCTCTTGCTTTGGGATGGAATGTTCTGAATAGATCTGTGATGTCCATCTGGTCCAGTGTGTCATTTCAGGCTTTTATTTCCTTGTTGATCTTTTGCTTCAATGATCTGTCCATTTCAGTAAGGGGGGGCGTTAAAGACTCCTACTATTATTGTTTATTGTTGATGTGTTTATTGATTTTGTTATTAATTGGCTTATATAGTTGGCTGCTCCCATGTTGGGGGCATAGATATTTAAAATTGTTAGATCTTCTTGTTGGATAGACCTTTTAAGTATGATGTAGTGTCCTTCCTCATCTCTTACTGTAGTCTTTGGCTTAAAATCTAATTGATCTGATATAAGGATTGCCACCCCAGCTTTCTTTTGATGTCCATTAGCATGGTAAATTGTTTTCCACCCCTTCACTTTAAATCTGGAGGTGTCTTTGGGTCTAAAATGAGTTTCTTGTAGACAGCATATTGATGGTTTTTTGTTTTTTATCCATTCTGATACTCTGATCTTTTGTGGGGCATTTAGCCCATTTACATTCATGGTGACGATTGAAAGATATGAATTTAGTGCCATTGTATTGCCTGTAAGGTGACTGTTACTGTATATTGTCTCTGTTTCTTTCTGGTCTACTACTTTTAGGCTCTCTTTGCTTAGAGGACCTCTTTCAATATTTTCTGTAGGGCTGGTTTGCTGTTTACAAATTCCTTTAGTTTTTGTTTGTCCTGGAAGCTTTTTATCTCTCCTATTTTCAACAATAACCTAGCTGGATAGAGTATTCTTGGCTACATGTTTTTCTCATTTAGTGCTCTGAATATATCATGCTAATTCTTTCTGGCCTAACAGGTCTCTGTGGATAAGTCTGCTGCCTATCTAATATTTTTACCATTGTATGTTACAGACTTCTTGTCCCGAGCTGCTCTCATGATTTTCTCTTTGTCACTAAGACTTGTAAGTTTTACTTTTAGTTGACGGGGTGTAGACCTGTTTTTATTGATTTTGAGGAGGGTTCTTTTTGCCTCCTGGATTTTGATCCTTGTTCCCTTTGCCATATTAGGGAAATTTTCTATAATAATTCTCTCCAATATACCTTCTGCCCCCCTCTCTCTTTCTTCTTCTTCTGGAATCCCAATTATTGTAATATTGTTTCATCTTATGGTATCACTTATCTCTTGAATTCTCCCCTTGTGGTCCAGTAGTGTTTGTCTCTCTTTTGCTCAGCTTCTTTATTCTCCGTCATTTGGTCTTCTGTATCATTAATTCTTTCTTCTACCTCATTTATCCTAGCAGTAAGAGCCTCCATTTTTGATTGCATCTCATTAGTAGCTTTTTAAATTTCAGCTTGGTTAGATTTTAGTTCTTTTATTTCTCCAGAAAGGGTTTTTTTTTCTCCAGACAGCGTTTCTCAGTTTTCTTCCATGCCTTTTTCGAGCCCAGCTAGCACCTTGAGAATCGTCATTCTGAACTCTAGATCGGACATATTACCAACGTCCGTATTGATTAGGTCCTTAGCCTTCGGTACTGCCTCTTGTTCTTTTTTTTTGTGGTGAGTTTTTCTGCCTTGTCATTTTACCCAGATGAGAATATATGAACGAGAGAATAAAATACTAAAAGGGTGGCAAAGACCCCAGAAAAATGCACACTAACCAAATCAGAAGAGACCCCAAATTGGGAGGAGAAGAAAGGGGGTAAAAGAAATTTAAAAAAAAAAAGATATATATATATATATCTTTTATATATATATATAAAAGATATATCTTTTATATATATATTTATATATATTTTATATATATATATATTTATTTATTTATTAGACTGGTGACTAGAACAGAGCCACCCACTTGATTTTGGGTGTATTTTGGTCTCTTAGAAGAAACTACCTCCACAAAGTTTAAAGAAAGAAAAACTTATATATATATACACCAGAATGAGTAAACACGATGAAGGATGGAATATGACTGTAAAGATAAAAATTAAAAAAAAATTCTAAAAAAGGAATTGATAAGTTTGTTGGAAAAAGAAAGTGGAGAGAATTTGTTCAGGCTCGAGACCAGAACAAAGCCCTGTGCTAGATTTAGGGTATATTTTGAACTATTAGAAGAAATTGTATCCCAAAATTTTTTATAAGAAAAAAACCTATATGTATACAAAAAATAAAGTTAGATACAATGAAGGATAAAAAATGACTATAATAATGAAGGTTTAAAATTTTTTTCTTTTTAGAAAGGTATTGTTAAGATAAACTAGTTAAAAAACGTTAAAAGAAGAAAGAGGAAAAGTTAAAAAAATTAGAATAAGAAAAAGATAAAATTTTAAAAAATTTAATTTAACTTTGTAAGACTAAAGGATCATGGGGAGAAAGGCATAAATTCCATGCATTGCTTTCCCCTGTCTCTGGAGTTCCACTGTTCTCCTTGATCAGTGAGCTTGTTCTTGGCTGGATGTTCTTGCTGATCTTCTGTGGGAGGGGCCTGTTGTAGTGATTTTGTTGTTGTTGTTGTTGTTGTTGTAGTGATTTTTAAGTGTCTTTGCCCTAGGCAGAATTGCAGTGTCCTTGCCAGGGGTCAGGCTAAGAAATCTGCTCGAGTTCCCTCTTGGGAGCTTTTGTTCCCTGAATGCTTTCTGTAGAGCTCTGGAGGATGGGAATGAAAATGGTGGCCTCCCAGTCTCCTGCCTGGAGAAGCCGAGAGTTCAGGGCCCCACTTCTCAGTGCACCCTTGGAGAAAAGTGGTCAATCATTCCCGTCTCCCTGGTCTCCGGCCATGTTCCGAGCTCACCTGGCCTGTGACCAAGTGTTTCTGTCTCTGGGGCACAGCCCCTTTGGAGTCTCCAAACTCAGCAGATTGCTGCCTCCAGAGAAGGAAGGTGAGTCTCCCCAGATCTGCCACTTGAGGGTTCCTGCTCAAAGAGCAATGGTCTGTCTGTGCCGCAGATCACAGTTTAAGGTAATCCTGAGCTCAGAGCTCACTCCTTGGCTCCGTCTCTGTAGTCGGCTTCCCTGCTCTGATACCTGTGAGCTCTGCTACACGCAGACACCCCTGATCTTTCTGTGACCCCATGGCACCTGAGACCACACTATCCCTGTGAGGGCTCCACCCCTGCTTTAGCCTCTGGAGCGATGTCCCTTGGTGGAGCAGACTTCTAAAAGTTTGGATTTTGTGTTCTGCTGCTCCACCAATTTCCGGGAGTTGGCCGTTACCCCTGTGGTCTGTCTTCCTGTCGCTTCGGATTCACTTCTCCGCATGTCCAACCTTACAGAAAGTGGTCGATTTTCTGTTTCTAGAATTGCTACTCTTCTTCTTTTTGATCTCCTGTTGGGTTTGTAAGTGTTCAGAGTGGTTTGATAACTATCTAGCTGAACTCCTGCGACCTGATGTCATCTCAGTCTGCTACTCCTCCGCCATCTTCTATTTTGTTAATAATTGTAGGTGAATTCTTCTTCCCTATGTTCACCTGCTCCAAGTAAACAGGGGCTGTACTCAGTGTCTCTCTATAGGCACTTGTCTCAACCCAGATTTGGGACCAGTTGGCATTTCCTCAGCTTCATCTGTGATGGATCCAGGAAAAGTTATTCACTTGCAGTTTGTTCAACTTCCTTTCTCTTTCTGTGTGTGTGTGTGTGTGTGTGTGTGTGTGTGTGTGTTTCTTTCTATTGTCAGGATGGGAGGGACATTCATTCTAGCTCTTTTCCAGCTCTCTATAACCACGTAGAAACCAGAAACTGGATCTCCCTGTTTATTCCTGGTATCACTATGGTAGGGTGACTATTTGTCCTGGTTTACACTAGTATAATTATTAGTAGTATCCTCCTTTCACTCAAGAGTTTGTTTGAATGATAAATGATCACCCTCTCCTCAAAAATATTACATAACGAAGGTTGACCAGGAACATGTGTTAAGTTTGGATGGATTTGTTTATTCTGGATAAAACTAAAATATTGATTATTTTGGTGGTATTCAAAAGGACTTTGGGAGAAAAGGTGTTAATGAAAGACACATCAACCAAACCGAATATGTAGTCTCTGGGTCTTGTTTCATTCTGAAAGGATTTTTGTTAGGCAATCAGAGACATTAGAACATGGGCTAGACTTATTGTGATTTTGTCAAGTATTATAATGATATTATAGATATATTTTTTAAAAAATCTTATTTGTCAGAGATAAATTCTGGTGCATTTCAAGGTGAAATGGTATGACAGTGAGCATTTATTTTAAAATACTCAAAAAAGGTGAAGAGGAGAAAAATGTGGTAGATAAAAACAAGAATGATGGAGTGATAATTACTGAAGTTAGGTAATGCGTATGTGGGGTTCATTATTTTATTATCTCATCTTTTTCTTATTTTTATCAATTTCCATAATAACTTTAAAAAGAGAATGATATTATCAGGAACCTAGTTCTTAAAAAAAAAAGGTAATTATCCTACAGTTTATACTGGTGGAGGTGAATTTTTTCTTGTGGCTGATCAGAGAGGCCAGGTAGCCATGCCTAAAATTTCTTTTGAAAACTTTCTATGCTTCTGTGATTATTTAGCAAACCAGATAATTGGTGCTGTGCTAGGTACAGGGAGACCAAAAAGAGGTGAAATACCATGGTTTCCACGCAGTTCAGTCCTGCAGTTCACACTGGACCAGGAGGAGGGCGTGGTGTCTTAATGCTGATTCCATTTAATGTCTCCTTTGTAAAAACTTACGTTAGAAGGGGTGCACTCTTTTTTCTGGTGCAAGCTTCTGTTAGAAGGGATTCATGAAAACTTACATTAGTAGTGGGGAGTAACAGGGCTATGACCTCCATGAGGGGAAGGACTGTTCACTGTTTTTAATAGTGGTATACCTAGTACCATTACTGGCACATAAAAGAAATAAAATAAATAGTGGATGAAGAAATAAATGAATCAAGTCACATCTGCTTCTTGCGACATAAAAGGAACCTAATAAATGCTGTATTTGTTGAATTGAATTGTGAGTGACAGAATTGAAAAGAGAATTTCAGAGTTTATGTATCCATTTCGTGCTGGACCTCTTCCAAGTCTTTGAAAGATGCTCAGAAGAACCAAATCAGCCAATGTGATGTATGTGAACAGGAAAGGGAAACCAAAATGAAGTGCAGTTTCATTTGAATCTGAAAGAACAATATACAGTTACATACATTCCACCTTTTTCTTTCAAATATATTCATGGAAATGATTAGGCAAGGACGGTGATTCTCTTCTCCCCTCTAAAAGTCCTCATGCTACATATCGCTCTGCAAGGAAATCAGGAGACTCTGTAATATCCTGTCGGCAAAATTTGAAACGACAGGTATCCTTAAAGATATAGGTGTAATTAATCATGGTCTGCTTGTTTTGATGAGCATGCAAGAGTGACAAGTTAATAATAAATCTCCAGCTCATCCAGGAAAGGTGGCTAGGAGGTGCTATGGTTTAATTTACATCTTTGGAAGCACGAAAGATTTAATAATCTCCCTGGCTCATACATCAAACTAACACCCCCAAGGCAGAAAAGCAAAACATTTTTAACTGTTAATCTGAGAAGCAATAAAATCCTATCTCGGATCCCAAATAAATTGAGTTTCTGGTGGTTTCAATGGACGCCTAGTGTGTGTGATTTATTCAGATTCCAAAGCTATTCAGGACCCCTGGGAAGCTTGGCTGCAAACCCAGCAAGCTGGGAACACCATGGGGATCGCCAGTCTAATCAGAAGGTCTAGACCAAGGGCAGTGACTGATTTTACCTTAGGTCTACCCAATTTATTTTACTTTCTATGTCAATTACCCGTAGATTATGGAATACAAACATACGTGAATTTGAGATTCAGTTGTAAATGATTGCTTTTAGTTGGGATTGTAGCCATCTTTATGCTTATGTAGTACCTGTTCTCAAAAGAGTAAAGGCTGTCTTGAAGCTTTTACTTTCAAAGAGTAGGATTTTGATTTAGCTGGAGAAACTGGGATGCAGGTCGGGGGAGTAACCCTTCAAGGCACGGTGAGCCATTTGCAAAAATTAAGCAATGTTCAGATTTACAGCTCTTCATTTCTTAAGCAGTTAAGCTGTGAATTATATTGAATTTATTCATTCAGAAAATGGTTTCCTTATTGATATCATCTTCCTTGTTTAAAGAAAGGGCCATAAGGATCTCAGAGAAAGAGGAAGGTAGAGTTTGTGCATTTGCAGTATGCATGTGTGTATGCATAGCTCCAGTTTGTTGTGAAATAATTTAAGGAATTAGACTATAAAATGTGGTCCCAGCTCATCTTCTTACTGATGCTGCTTATAATTTCAATTAAATCATTTGTGGTATTTAATGCACCATTATAGGACATGGAAAAAAGAGCCCAAATTGGTGCGCTAAAATAGCTTATTCCCCCCCCTCCTCTATGTCCCTCCAGCACTCCCCCCGACCCCACATGGCTGTAAATTCCAGCTGTAAGTTAGAGTTGCATTTTGTCATGTCTTCCAAGGGCACGTTTACTGACATAGAATGAGCTTCAGGTTATTACTGGCGCCGTCCATTTAACTTAGCAATTAGGAAAACATACCACCCCAGATATACCTGGGCTGCTTCTGCCTCCCTCTCTCTAAGGAAGGCTAGATTCTTCCTGTCAGGAGTTCAGGTAGGGCCAGGTGGGAGACACCGTGGAGGAGAATCTCTTCCCCCTTCTGTAATTAGCAAATATCTATTGACCACCTTAGGTCCTGGGGATGTAAAGGCCATATGAGGACAGAGGCAAACAGCACCGTGTCAGTTTCTTACTGCTACCATTAACAAATGACCACAAATTTAGTGGGTTAAAATAACAAAGATTTATGGTCTTCCTCTTTTGAAGTTCAGAAGTCTAATATCAAGGTATTGGCAGGTCTGGGTTCCTTTTCAAGGCTCTGGGGGAGAGTCTGTTTCCTTAACTTTTCCAGCTTCTAGAGGCTGCCTGCTTTCCTTGGCTCATGGCTCCTTCCTTAAGTCACGTCAACAGTTTCTTCTGTTGTCACATCTGCTGCTCCTCAATGTGATCTCCTATCTCCCTCTTACAAGGGTTCTTGTGATTACATTGAGCCCATCTGGGTAATCCAAGATATTCACCCCACTTCAAAACCCTTAATTTAATCTCATGGCAAAGCTCTGTTTTCCACATATGGTAACATTTTCAGGTTCTAGGAATTAGGATTTGGATGTCTTTGCAGAGACCATTCCTTCTTTCTTTCTTTAAAATTTAATTTTATTTGTTCAGTGTTCCAAGATTCATTGTTTATGCAGCACACCCTGGGCTCCATGCAATACTTGCCCTCCTTAATACCCACCAGCAGGCTCACCCATCCCCTCACCATCCCCCAAAACCCTCATTTTGTTTCTCAGAGTCCACAGTCTCTCATGGTTTGTCTCCCCCTCCAATTTCCCCCAACTCCCTTCTCCTCTCCTCCCCATGTCCTCCATGTTATTCCTTATGCTCCCAAATCAGTGAAACCATATGATAATTGACTTTCTCTGCTTGACTTATTTCACTCAGCGTAATCTCCTCCAGGTCCCGACCATGTTGATGCAAAAGTTGGGTATTCTTCCTTTCTGATGGCTGAGTAATATTCCATTGTATATATGGACCACATCTTCTTTAACCATTCGTCTTTTGAAGGGCATCTGGGTTCCTTCCACAGTTTGGCACCTGTGGCCATTGCTGCTATGAATATTGTGGTGTATGTGCCCCTTCTTTTCACTATATCTGTATATTTGGGGTAAATACCCAGTAGTGCAATTGCAGGGTCATAGGGTAGCTCTTTTTTTTTAATTTCTTAAGGAATCTCCATGCTGTTTTCTAAAGAGGCTGCACCAGCTTGCATTCCCACAAGCAGTGTAAGAGGGCTCTGCTGGGACCATTATTTAGCACAGAATTTGTCATTGGACAGCTCTGCCCCTCGATAACTTAACATGACCATTAAGTAAGTTTCTTAACCTTTCTGAATCTGGGAAGTGGCATAAATAATACCCATCTCATAGGGTTGTGTTAAGGATTAAATGACTAAAAACTGCAATGTGTCTGACACATATTAGTTGAGTGAATGAGAAGTGAATGAATTATTGTTCTTAATAATTCAATGATGTCAGGTCATAGTCTCACATTTTTGAGGACTTCTGAGTCTAGTGGAAAAGAAAAACAGGAAAACCAATAATTATAACTGTGAGGCAGTGTGACATAGGCTGTATTTTTCTCAGGCTCCAAGAATCTTCCATGCGTGACTTCAATCAGTCTTTTATAGATGGTCACCTAACCTTGAGTTTTGAGGTGAAGGAAGGCAGAATACAGAAAGTCATCTGAGGCAGTGGCTGACATGAAATGTCAGGTCCTAGAATGTTGTGTGGCTTTTTGTTTTTGTTTTTGTTCTGATGAGGTCATGTTTTTTCTAAGCAAAAGCTAGTTTCTGGTCTTGAGATATTCTATTAACTCTCTTGGCATTAGGGTTTATGCCTTTTAACAAGTTGGGGCCTAGGAGGTCTTAAAACTGTGTTGTATGGTAGAAGGAAAGACAGTCGTGCGGGTCTGTAAGATAAAGTTGAAAGTCCTTCTGTTCTTTTCTCTTCTGCTTTCCTCCTCTTGCTACTGACCTTCACGCTTTCCATTCCCCAGGCAAAAGAGTGCTGAGCTGATTGGAAACGTTCCAGGGTTCTAGTTGGGCCAAGTTGGCTAGAGACTCTGAATCCCTGTGTAAAAATACGGGCACTCTGGGTGGGTACCATTCATGTTTCTCCCCCATCCAAGCTGCCTGAGCGTTGAGGACCCGGTCCACTGTTTTCCTTCTGTGTATAGCCTTTCTCTCTGTGTCAGCTGGATTGGACATGCATGCTCTCCCTATCCTGTTTTGTTTCCCAGTTCTTTCCTCATCTTACTTGACCTTTCAGCGGCATGGGACACAGACTCTTCATCTGACTTCTAGGACACTGCTTTCTTCTCTTTTCTTCCTATTCATGTCCACTCCATCTCAGTCATCTCTGCTGGGTCTTCCTCACTTTCCTGACTTAATATTCAAATTTGCCAAAGTTCAGTTCGGCTTCTTCTCTTTTTTGCCACCAATAACCCACCCTTATGGATTTAAATACTATCAAAATATTGATGATGTTTGCATTCATTTCCCATTCCTACTGTAACAAATAACTACAAATTTAGTGGCTTCAAACAACACTGATTTATTATCTTTTATAGTTCTTTAGGTTCAAGGTATGACTTAGCCTCACTGGGCTAAAATAACCTGTCACCAGTCCGCATTCCTTTCTGAAGGCTCAAGTAGACAGTTCATTTCTTTGCTTTTTGCAGCTTCTAGAGGCCTCCTACATGCCTTAGCTTGTGGTTTCCTTCCTGTGTCTTCAAAGCCTTTGACATCTTATCTCTTGGACCTTCTTCCATCAGCTCTCCCTCTTTCACCATAGCCAAGGAAAGTTCTTTGCTTTTAAGTATCTCTCCGATTTGATTGGGCTCAGTCACATAATTTGAGATAATCACTCCATCTCAGAGTCCCTACTCTTTTTGGGGGGGGGGGGTATTTATTTATTTATTTATTTATTTTTAACATCTTAATTTTTATTTTGTTTTTTTTTCAGTGTTCCAAGATTCATAGTTTACGCAGCACACCCAGTGCTCCATGCGATACATGTCCTCCTTATTACCTACCACCAGGCCCTCCCAACCTCCCACCCCTCCCCTCCAAAACCCTTGGTTTGTTTCTCAGAGTCCATGGTCTCTCATGCTTCATCTCCCCTCCAATTTCCCCCAGTTCACTTTTCCTTTCCTTCTCCTAATGTCTTCCATGTTATTCCTTATGCTCCACAAGTAAGTGAAACCATGTGATAATTGACTTTCTCTGCTTATCAAAGTCCATACTCTTAATCACATCTGCAAAATCTTTTTTTTCCCCCTATGGGAGATAATATTTTCCAAGGTTCTGAAGATTAGGTCATGGACATCTTTGGGGAGACCTTGTTCTGCCTACCACAATGCCCATATACATGTCTCCAGCCTGGATCATTCTCCCAAATTCCAGAACGACACATTCAACTACCTACTTGATTTCTCCATTTGGATGTTTAGTAGACACCTAGTTTGTCCAAAACTGGGTTCCTGAGCAGCTTCCTGCACTCCCGCTTCTCTTGAGTCTCTGTCATATCAGTTGATGGAGCCACCTTTTTAGTTGCTTAGGTCAAAACCCAAGAATGATTTTTGACTTTGCTTTCTCACTCTGTCTCTCATAGCTATCTCTAGTCCTTCAGGTAAATCCTGGTGGCTCTACTTTTAAAGCTATCCATAGTATGGCCACTTTTTCCCTCCCTTCCTGCTATCACCCTGTCTTAGCCACCACCATCTCCCCTCTACATCATTACAGTAGCTTCTTAATTGGTCTCTCTCTGCTTTCCTCCCTTGTTATGTATTCAACACAGCAGCAGAGCCATCTTGTTAAAATGCAAGTTGTTTAAAGTCTTTCCTCTTTCCAAAAAATCACCAATGATTTCCTACACGATTTAGAGTAAAAGCCCAAGTCCTTAGAGTGGCCTGCAGTGGTGCTCTGTCCCCTCTGACCTTCACGTTACTCCTTCGACCTTCTCTTCTCTCTTCACTTTGTTTATTCCAGCTCCAGCCATAGTAGCTTCCTCATCTCCATAGCTTCCTTACTATTTCACAAATATTCAAAGCACATTCATACCTCAGGATCTTCACATAAACTATTTTCCTCTGCCTGAAATCTCTTCCTTGAGAAAAGCACATGGCTTTTTCTCTTACCTCCAAGTGTTTGCTCAAATGTCTTCTCAGTGGGGTCTACCCTGAAACCATTTATCTAAAGTTGTATCTACATTGACCTTTCCTGCTTTGTTTTTCTTGTACTCTACAGTGTACTTATTTATCTTGTTGTAGTCTCTTTTCTCCCACTTGAAAGTAGACTCCACAAAGGCAGGAGTTTTTTCCTGTAGTGTTCACTGTTGTACTCTCAGTCCCAAGAACAGTGTCTGGCCCATGGTAGGTACTCAATAAAATTTGTTGCGTGGATGTGTGAGTTCCCTTTAGCATTGGTGAGTGGTTTTTGGGTTAGCCTTCCTTACATCAGAAAAAAGATCAAATTTGAATGTTAGGAGACTAGAGTGAATAATATAACATTGGGAGCTCTAAATTTAGGGTAAGATGCTTCTAGAAATTGAACTGCTTGCTACTTGTAAATGTTTCTATTAGAGAAATAAGCAATTTTAAATAAAAAAAATTAAGACCTCAGATCTGTCTTTTAGTGCCTGGAGTGAGAAAATGTATAATAAATTTAATCACTGTGATACTGTGACATAAGAAATACATAAATTTGTTTTTCTTCCCTTGTGCCTAGCACAGAGCTCCTAAAATTTGAATTTCCTGAGTGATAGGGTTGATGGGAGCATCTTTTTATCATTCATTTTTAGGCCCTTTTAACTACGCCTGAGTTTATGCTAATGAAAATTAATAAAGGTACAGAATTAAGTATTCTGTCTTTGCTGTATGAACTGTGTTCAGGGAAAATAGCTGATGAGGAAAGTTAATTTTTTGTTTCAAGTTTTATTTAAATTTGTGATCATTAACATATAGTGTAATATTGGTTTTAAGAGTAGAGTTTAGTGATTCATCACTTACATATAACACCCAGGGCTTATCACAAGTGCCCTCCTTAATGCCCATCACCTATGTAGTCCACCCCTCATCCATCTCCCTTCCAGCAACCCTTTTTCTATATCGTTGATAGTCTCTTATGGTTTGCTTCCCTCTATCTCTTTTTTCTCTTCCCCTATGTTCATCTTTTTTTGTTTCTTAAATTCTGCATATGAGTGAGTGAGATCATTTGATATAAGTCTTTCTCTGACGGACTTACTTTGCTTAGCATAATATACCCTCTAGCTCAATCTACATCGTTGCAAATGGCCAAGATTTCATTCTTTTTTATGGCTGAAAAATATTCCACTGTATATGTATACACTACATCTTCTTTATTCATTCATCAGTCAGTGGATGCAGGGGTGGTTCAATATTTGTGAATCACTCAACGTGATATAACACATTAATCAAAAAGCTAAGAACCATATGATCCTCTCAATAGATGCAGAAAAAGTATTTATTTAATTGTATAATATTTTCTTATTTTGAAATAATCTCAGATTTACCAAAAATGTCAAAGATAGTACAAAAGCTACTTTTCCCCCAAGCCATTGGAAAGGAAGGTACCAACCTGATGTCTCATCACCCCCGAACACTAAATACGGTGAACTCTTTTGCATTTCCTATAAATAAGGACACTCTCTTAGATAACCACAACACAGTCATCAAATTTAAGAAATTAACATTGATGTCCAGTTGTACTAATAACATCCTTTGTAACAGAAGTCCTTCCTTTTGTGCTTTTTTGTCAGGTGGTGTCTGATTTTGGTGTGTCCCATTACTGATGATGTTCATTTTGATTAGTTGATTAAGGTGGAGTCTATCAGACTTCTTCACTGTGAAGTTACTCTTTTCTTTTTATGATTAATAAGTATTTTATGAGGAGGTACTTTGGAAATATTTAAATATCCTGTTCTTCATCAAACATTTATTTTATTCATTTATTTATATCAGCAAATTAATGCATTCTCATTTTATTTAATGGGTTATAATCTGTTACAGTCATTATTTATTTTGATGCTCAGATTTCTCAGATTAGAAATATAGGAGCCCCACCAATCTGGCCCGTGTGTCTGTCCCATCCTACTTTGAGTACTTCCTCACTTCCTGGCACAGGATGTCCCAAGAGCATCTTGTACTTTCCTTCTCTAAGCCTGGGGTCAGCTATTTCTCTGGTTCCTTTTCAGTGGAGAATAGTTCTTAAAGACCAAGATCAGGTGTTACTGCTGCTGGGTGTCATTGCCCCCAGTCCCTCTCACCCTCCTAGTGGGTAGAGCTAGAGAGAGAGAGAAAGAGAGAGAGAGAGAGAGAGAGAGAGAGTGTGTGTGTGTGTGTGTGTGTGTGTGTGTGATATAATGTGTGGACCTTGTTTGTATTTAGATTCAGGTGAACTAACTGGGGAAACTTTATAGGAACTTTTATAAAGGACTTGTTAATTTTGTTGCATGCGATAAAGACCTTGTGGTTATGTCTTTAAAAAAGGTCTTTAGGGGTATCTGAGTGGGGCAGTCAGTTAAGTGTCCCACTCTTGGCTTCAGCTCAGGTCATGATCTCAGGGTTATGAGATCGAGCCCTGTATCAGGCTCTGCACTTAGTGTGGAGTCTGTTGGGATTCTCTCCCTCTTTCTCTCTCCTCCTTTATCTAAGAGAGGCAACTGACATACTTACAGGTGAACTATATCTTCAAAGTGGTTAAATGAGATGATAATATAGGTAGAAAGGACTATATAAATAATTTATTCCATATATACACATATGTATATGCTCATGTATATACACACTGTATACATATGCATACACACATGTACAGACACACACATGTATATAAAATAATTTGGTATATGAGTGTCTGGAATCTCAGCTCTCTGCATCCAATGTCTAGAGCTCATGTAATCCAAAATCTCCTTGTTAAACTGAAGTTGTATCACAAGCCATGTGAGACACAGAAAGGTTTTGACTGTGTCTGGAGGAGAAGACTTGTTTCCTGACCCTGAATTTTATGTATTGTATACATTTTATTCCAAAGATAGAACTGATCGTTGGAGACATCATAACATATTCTTGGCTTTGTTTCAGTTTTTGCAACGTTAAACAGTTATTTAGGACCAAATGCGAAACCTGTCTTTCGTCCTCTTGTCTGTGAACAGGAAAGATTGATACAGATATTAGTTCTTCTGTCCTGCACTGGGTATGGGGGCTGGCCTCTAACCCCCACATCTGTTCCCTGCTGGAATGGTCAAGTTCCCAGGTGCTCTTTGACCTCCTCAGCAGCTGTAACAGCAAGCAATTTAGTGCAAAAGAATCTATCAATTAATCTCTTTGTTATTGGACTTTTCAGACACTTGTGTCTTGCTTCATACTGTAAATGAGGTGGGAAGTGGAATGACTCTTAATTGTCACAGGCATGTCCCATCGTGGTCGTCCTGTCTACTCAACCAGTGACCCATGGGGGACTCCAGAGCCCGGAGAAGAAGAGCGACGGTGTTAGGACATGAGGCTGTGGATTATACATAACTTCCTCACCACTGGCAGTGACGCTACCCTTTATCTCCCACTCCAGGAAGCATATCAAAATGAATGAGAGGACTAATAACCTCGAGTCCTCTTTAACTATGAAATTAATTATTCAAAAATTTAAATCCTTGGAATGTTGCTAACAAGTAGTGTCAGGATATCATGGTCTCGAGTTACTGCTCTAATGGAATAATTTTAGTGAAGAAAAAAAGAAATAAGGCCACCTGAGTGGCTCAGTCAGTTAAGCACCTGCCTTTGGCTCAGGTCATGATCCCAGGGCTCTGGGATCAAGCCCCCAGTCGGCTCCCTGCTCAGCAGGAAGCCTGCTTCTCCCTCTCCCTGTGCTCTCTCTCTCTCTCTCACCCACTACCTTTTTCAAATAAATAAATAAACAATTTAAAAAAAATTTAAAAAGGGGCGCCTGGGTGGCTCAGTGGGTTATAGCCTCTGCCTTCAGCTCAGGTCATGGTCTCGGGGTCCTGGGATTGAGCCCCGCATCGGACTCTCTGATCAGCAGGGAGCCTGCTTCATCCTCTCTCTCTGCCTGCCTCTCTGCCTACTATGATCTCTGTCTGTCAAATAAATAATAAATAAATAAAATCTTTTAAAAAAATTAAAAAAAAAAAAAAGGAAACGTAAAACAATGTCTACACACTTAGGCAGAATTGTCCAGAGGCCTGACTGTTGCCAAAGCTGAAAAATCCCTTGGAAATCTTCAGCTTCCCAGTTAATTACCACCTCCTTTGGCTGTTTCTCTTTTACTGCTCTTCTCTCTTCTTCCTGTGATTTTCCTTCTCGCTGCCAAACACACTTTCTCTTCCAGACATCATCTGTTTTCAGAATACATTTGCATTTCCTTTTTCCTTCCCAACATGTCCCTACTTTGGGGCCTGTATTTCCCCGTCATGGACTGCTTCTGTGTTACCACATGGAGTGGTGGGAGGGAAAGCCGTGGCTTGTAGAACTGAAATATAACCAGCAACCCAACAGAGGCATTTTTTTCTGGACTCTATGCTTATTTTTCTGGTGCACCCACTCCCTTAAAGACCGTAGGGCACAGGGTTTAGTTTGGAGTATGTCTTTAAACTATCTTTTGTTTGTTACAAAACTTCAAAGATTTCAAAGTGTAAAAATGAGAAAGTGAAAGCCATTCTGTCCAACATCAGTCGCATTCCTAAGAAGAACATGAACTCCTCAGCTACACATAGTGACCGCTATCAACAGTTCTGGTCTTTATGCCATGCGTGTATCAAAATGTGAAATATGGAATATATGAAACTTAAAACAAATTGGGTCATCCTCTATATATTGTTTGCTGCTTATTATTTTACATAAACATCATGGGCATCTTTTCATATCAATGCACATAATGTTTCTCATTACATTTAACAACTGGGATTCCAGAGTATGAATGTACATAATTTACTTACTTGATCCATTACTAATAAATATTTTTTTTCAAATTTCTCATTATTACCAGTGCCTAACATTTATCTTTATGCTTGTGTAGCTATATTTGTAGATTAGTTGGAATTGCTTCATCAAAGGATATGTACATTTTACACGTTGGTGGATACTGTCCTAAACTTTATATGTAAATCACTAATAGAAGCCCAGCATTTTCTCCCCTCAGTTATCAGAGATTATAACCAGATGAATAATAATAATTTGTAAAGGATAAAGTATTTTACAAGTTATTTTTATTCTATTTGTTGAGCAATCACAGATATGCTAGAGGGAGTTGATAAAGAAATAGGGATTCGTTGAGATTAAGCGATTTGCCCAAGGTAATACACTTGAACATGGCTGAGCTGAGCCCAAGGCCCTCCTATTTAGAAGCCTGAAATTCCTACACTTTGTCCTACAGCACTTTGGCTTCTCACATGGAGTACTAAACCTTGCACTGTGATAGAAGGAGTGAGGGTAGGTGGGGGAGAGGGAATGTGGTGGCCAGCCAACTTTATGCTAGTGTGGTCCACCCGTGGACGTACAGACATTTCTCTCCCTGCCATTGCTCCCTCAGTAATCTCATCTGGTCTCGGCTTTAAATACCATCAGTATGTCAGTGACTCCCAAACTTATATTTCAGTGTAGCCTTCTCTCCTCAACATACCCTAGACCCAACTCTGGCTCTTCCTCTCTCAGCCAGCTCTACCTGCAGCCGGCACCATCTCGCTTGTAACTTCTGCACCCTTTTAGTTTGTCAGGCCCAGATTCCTGATTCCTCTTTCACACCCTCATCCATGGGGACTGTGATCAAAGGCCTTCGTGGGACTCCTGACCAGGTTTGGAATTAAAATCCAGGCATGTCTTGTTCTCAAACATACCTAGATTAGACTGCTTTATTCTAATCCTGTTAGCTTGAAAGGCAATTCTGATCTGAGTCTCGGAATTTGCACTCTAATTTAGGACACTGTGAACTGAGTGAATGTTTGGAGATGAGATCAGATTCTCAATAGAAACTCTGAGTTAAATTTATTGAAAACATAATTTAATCTTAGCCAAGAAGCTCAGTAGGCCCAGACTTTGTAAGCACACATGTCCTCCCTCCATCAATTCTTCCACGTTGTGAGCACATTGATGGGGAGGCAGAAAATGGGGGCGAGTGGAGTCTCATAAGTGAGCCTCTTGCTCTGGTGCTTTTTCCTCTCCCTCATGAGAGTACAGGATGTGGAAAGGCAGCTGATTTTGAGGGCTTACTCAGGAGCTGGGGCGAAGTGTATCTTCCTCAATGCACAAAGGAAGGCAAGATCTTAAGTAAACTATGGTGAAAAACTTAAATTATTGATCAGGAGGGGGATTTAACTTGTCAGGAGGCATTTTTATTAATTTAGCATATCCTCTTGGTACTGGTGCATCTGTGTCTATGTTTGTATATTGGAAGTTGTCACACTCAGAAACCAAAGGTTGAATAGTTAATATATGTGCTCTTTTAAATATAATTCACTTGTCAACTGGGACCTTCCTAGCCGTAGGAAGTTTAGGGAAACTTGATTCAAATCCCCCCTTTTCCAGCCTGGCTAGAGCTGGCCTGGACCAGAGGGCATTCTTGGAATGCTAACATTGGAAAGTTCTGCATAGACCGCTGCACGTTGGTTGCCCCAAGCTTAACTGAGTCAGGAGCCGTCACTACACATCAGGCTCTTTCCAGGCTGCTTGCATTTAATGAAGTAAGCAGCTCCCCCAAAGACTTAAGGGGTTGTGTATGCCCCCGCCCAGCAGCCGTAAACCATGTCTTTGGCTGCTTGGTGTCTGTCTTTCTTTCTCTTCCCTGCAACCTCTGTTGTGGTCAGCAACTTTGATTTCTTTTTCTCATCCAGAGTAGTTCTGCCTCTCAAGGTGCTTGGGGACAGGGATCCCACATTTTATCCCACGGGGGTACACTGTGAAATGTCTTAACAAAGGTGGATCTCATCTAAGAGAAAATCTTAACCCAGCTTTGTAAAGAATAAAATTGTGCCTATTACATTACATAATGAATATTTTGTACAAATATGGATGAGAATTTTTTTTAAGATTTTTTTTTTTATTTGACAGAGAGAGATCGAAAGCAAGTAGGCAGAGAGAGAGGGGGAAGCAGGCTCCCTGCTGAGCAGAGAGCCTG
Organism: Enhydra lutris kenyoni; assembly: GCF_002288905.1. Classification (NCBI taxonomy): domain Eukaryota; kingdom Metazoa; phylum Chordata; class Mammalia; order Carnivora; family Mustelidae; genus Enhydra; species Enhydra lutris. The sequence continues at coordinate 9,382,023 of NW_019154114.1, forward strand.
ATGCGGGGCTTGATCCCAGGACCCTGAGATCATGACCTGAGCTGAAGGCATAGGCTTCAACCCACTGAGCCATCCAGGTGCCCCATGAGCAGAGAGCCTGATGCGGGGTTTGATCCCAGGACCCTGAGATCATGACCTGAGCTGAAGGCAGAGGCTTCAACCCACTGAGCCATCCAGGCGCCCCATGGATGAGAATTTTTGACTCAGTTTGAAAAATAGTAAACTGTCTTCTCTCGGTCTCTCTCCCAAGATCTTATAAGACATAAATCCACCCCCAGTTACACATTTTTTTTTTTGTTCTTTTCTCCTGGAGTTTGTCAGGAAGGGCTAAACTGAGGATAGATCTTAACTGTTTTCTTGTTTTAGGGACATCATGGAATTTTACTCAGAGGTGCGTGGCTTGATGCATTAGCAACCCCCTCAGGATACTGGCTCTGCAAGGGGAATTGTGTCTGCATCTTAAAAATCAAGTGATGCATTTTTCCTAATGGGAAGCATTAAAGATTCAAGTCTGATTTTTGACCAGACACCATAATAATGAGAAACTTGTCAAAGCCATTTATCAAGAAAGAGCTAGAGGGAGGTCAGGTCAGATGGATGAGACTCTGGGTGACCTAGAGCCTCCAAGTCAGCATCCTTTCTGTTCCTTTTGGACTGGGCACATCTGAACAAGGGTGGGAACCTGTTTGGGGTGGAGGTCAGAAGTCTCACCCGGCTTTTATTTCTTCTTACTCAGTATGTCTGGATGCAGGGAGAGTCAAGGAATGTTATTTGTAGGGAAGTTAGCCAGGAGAAGAGGGAGTCATGGGGAAAAGCATACACAGGAGGTGGAAGGTGGGCCAAGAGAACATAACAGATTTAGGAGCTTCCAGAAATCTCTGTGTGTGGCCCCCACTTGAAACGTTGTGCTCTGGTCACCAGAGAAGAAGAATAATGATAACAGCTAGCATTTATTGCACGCGTACTCTGTACCAGACACAGTGTTTAATGTGTACATGAGAAGGTGGTCAGCTTTATTAAGTCACCAGAGAGATACGAATTGAAGCTACCAGGTGGTAATGCTACAAACCCATTGGAGTGGTGAAAAGCAAACATCAACAAAGGCCGAGTGTTGGGAAGGACTTGGAGCAACTGGGCTCTCTCTCGTACGTGGCTCATAGGGATTTCAGTCAGAATAGTCACTTTGGAAAACTGGCTGGGGAGGGCCAGTCTGCTATAGCCGATACCCTCTGACTGAGAAATTCTACCTGACCCAGAAATTGTCGATGTATTACATATATTTATTCGTGTGTATTTTACACATATTTCTGTATAAGAAATTTCAAAGCAGGACTACTTGTCAAAGCCTCAAACCATAAACAACTGAAAACTCCATCAAGAGTAGAATGGCCACTTAAAGCACAGAATATTCACAGACTGCACTACGGGATAGCGGTCGTGGTGAGTGGGCTCCGACGATGGGCAACACTGGCTGAATCTCATTCACTCAACGGTAACTCTGTGAGGTAGCTCGTAGTCTTATTCTCATTTTGCGGATGGGGTGAGTGAGGGCAGAGAGGGGATGTTACTGCTGGAGCCCCAACTAGTGAAGGAGATGGGATTCAAACCCTGGCAGCTGAGTCCCACCACCCTTTCAGCACTGTGTCCCACGACCCCAAGCCTCTGGCCACACACACAGCGGGCGTTTCGTGTGTGTGCTGCGTTGGTGGAAGACACGGTGGAGCTGGTACTGGCCTGTGGTGCAAAAGGGGTCTTCCAGCTAAGTGTGATCACCACATGCCAGGCTGTATACAAGTGCTTCACCTAGAACATCATGTTTCATCCTCACAATGGTGCCTGCCCAGAGTAGCAGGTGCTGTTGCGCCTGGAGAAATAGATAGGGAGAGGTAAAGTAATTGACTCAGGTCTTATCACTAATATGTGACAGAGCCAGGGTTCAAAGCCCATTCTGTGTGCTGCAGAGTCTGGGCCCTTGACCATCCCACACACGCCTCTCCGTACCAGCCAGCGCCGCAAAGCCGCAGGGTCAGAGGCCAGCAGGAATTACTGCTTCTGGTCACAGGATGTGAGTTCTTTGAGTTGTCCTCATCGACAAAAATGATGAGAATTTGAGACCAAACCCCTGAGGGTTCATGGGGGACAGCCGGTTTCTGAGCAAAGTATCTGCCGTAGATGGTCTTTATCCACTTTCAAGGGAAGAAGAAGCCTGCATCTCTACAGCCTGGACCACATCTTTCTGGAAACAAATAAGATAATTGGTAATCTCTGCAGTGTTGGAAGCAATGCCAGCATGCTCCCAGGCAAGCTATGAGCGGGGCCCCTTCTTCAATCCGGAGCTGAGAGGACCTGCACTAGGGAGGAGCGTTTCTTAGCAGATGGTGGAGCTGAACATGGAATTCTCCAGTGAACTCCGAAGTGGGCATGGGCCTGTACCCCAAGGATCTCTAATGAGAGGAGGCCTGGACACTGACACCCTCTAGCCACTGGCTGCTCAAGGAACAGATGCGAGGCCTTATTGCTTTGCCAAGAGCAGAAGACTCTGGGGACTCAAGTTCTTTTGCTTGACTGTATTGGAGGAATGAGAAGCAGGAGAGTTGAAGCATTTCAAAATATTTCCTCTTGATTATGGAGTGACATCGTCTCCAGCCTGAATCATTACAATGGCCTCCTACCTAGCCTCCCTAACTACAGCCTTTCCTCTTCCAGACTGACGTTAAGTCCATACCCAAAGCACTGGCTGCCACTGCCCCAAGCACACCACTCTGTGACTCTCACAGTGTCTTTCCAAATGCTGAATACTCTCTTTTTACATGAAAAGAGACAGCTTATTCTTTTTTTAAATTTTTTTGTAGACATATAATGTATTATTAGCCCCAGGGGTAAAGGTTTGTGAATTGCCAGGTTTACACACTTCACAGCACTCACCATGGCACATACCCTCCCCAATGTCCATAACCCCATCACCCTCTCCCTAGCGCCCCCCTCCAGCAACCCTCAATTTGTTTTGTGAGATTAAGAGTCTATTATGGTTGAGACAGCTTATTCTTGATGGCCCAGTTCAAAGACCTCTCCCTGGCCTTGCCCTTCCTGACCAGCTATCCAAGGGCAATTAATTGTTTCCTCCCCAGTATGCCCAAAATATGTTCTCTCTCTCTCTTTTTTTAAGATTTTATTTATTTGACAGAGAGTCACAGAGAGAGAGGGGACCCAAGCAGAGGGAGTGGGAGAGGGAGAAGCAGACTTCCTGCTGAGCAGGGAGCCCAATGTGGGGCTTGATCCCAGGACCCTGGGAACAGGACCCAGGCTGAAGGCAGATGCTTAATGACTGAGCCACCCAGGCGCCCCCTTTCTCCATCTTTTCAGTATAACATCCCTGCTCTAACAGATTTAGAGACTATTAGCAATCCTGTCCTGGAGTTGACAGTGAGCTTCCTATGGGCAGGAGCTGTGGCGTGTCCATTACAGCCCAAGCAGCTAACAGCACTCAGCTTGTCTTGGTGCTGAAGATACAGTTGTTGGATGAAATCCAAAAGCACAGAGTTTTAAGGTGTTAGATCATAGTTTCTTTGCAACCCCAATATAGCACTGATCCAAAAAAAAAAAAAAAAAAAAGCTTTTCTTAGGCCAGCTTTCCTCTCTGTTGTCATATTGCTTTCTCATATGGACCCTTCTTGTCACTTCAGTGTTAGTACCAGAAACCCTAGCTTTTAAAGGCCTGTCGTGAGTTGCTTTCCTCCACCTCAGCGTTCTCATTGGAGTGGGTGGTGGGATGGCGATGGACTTATCAGTGATGTGATCTGTTATGTAATGGAGTATTTGTGCATGGGGAGCAAGAACTTACTTGTTTTCTGTGCTCTGCCCCTCCCAGCTCCCATGATGGGTTAGCAGGTATCAAAAGCTTTAACAAGCAAATTTTTAAAAATTTGATTTTACTTTTTAGAACAGTTGACTAAAGTTTATCATGTATTGAGGCTTCCTCAGCTTTTTCCTGATGTTCTTTTCTGTTCCAGGATCCCCACCAGGATAAGACATCACATTTAGTTATTATGCTGACTTAGGTTTCTCACCACTGTGACCGTTTCTCAGACTTTCTGTGTTTTGGATCACCTTGACAGTTTTGATAAGTACTGGTCATATATACTGTAGGATGTCCCTCTATTAGAATCTGACTGATGTTTTCCTCATGATTAGACTGGGGTTGTAGTTTGAGGGGAGGAAGATCACAGGTAAGATGTCATTTTCATCATGTCATATCAAGAGTATAAGCAAACTTCAAAAAATGTCAACGTATAATAACTCTTCCCTCTCCTCAGTTTTGCGTTCCTGTCTGTATTTCGTATCTCAGTTAATGGCTTCATCACACACGTAGTCATGACGGCTACACATTGCATCTGCTCTTTCTTCTCCATCTTTCGTCCAACTAGCCATACTTATCAATTACAAGATGCTAGTGTATTTTTTGGTATTTTTCCCCCCATCTCTCATTCACTCTGCCTCTGTTTAACACTGTTATTTTTTCCTAGACTGTTACCCTAGTCCCCTACCTGGTCTCTCTGATTCCATTTCCTGACCTCTGCATGTCATTGCTAACTATTGTTCTAACATCAACTCTGCCTTCGTTAATCTTAGAATGGTTCCCCGTCACATACAGAGTAACATTTAAATTTGTTAGTGTGGAATTCAAGGCTCATCTAGTGTTAACTCCAAACAACCTCATTTGCTATGGTAAATACTAGTTCCCTTACTTTTACCACTAATGGTTTTTGGGAATATATTTATCTCAAAAATAAATAAATGTTTTCTATAAGTAAATCTCCCCCGCCCCGTTAGAGTAAATGAAACGGTGTGTGTGTGTGTGTGTGTGTGTGTGTGTGTGTGTGTGTGTGTGACTTGTGTATCATACCAGTGATGTGTACCTCTCCAGGCCACAGCTTTCTCTGAGAAAAAGAGCTACCCATGGCTGAAAGTCTGGTATGAATAGGATGGGTCCATTTGCTGCATAGTTTATATCAAGTTAGAGAAAAGGAAAGGGAAAAAGAAGGTAAGAAGGACATACTGTTGCTCAAAGGTGTGTGTGTGTGTGTGTGTGTGTGTGTGTGTGTGTGTGTCTCCACACTCAACAAAACCTCTACAAAACAAAACGTTTTCCTTCCTCAGGGGCTAGAACTACAACCTCTGTTCTCTCACACTCTCTGTGGCCCAGGAGCCTGGCCCAGCTTAGCTGGCTTCTCCACCTTTGGGTTTCCTACAGGGCCACACTTTCTAAAATTCATGGGCTAAACCTCACCTCCTTCGAACTTCTGTAACTCAGAGAGCTTTTGTCACACTCCAGGAATGGTGTTTAAATGAACATTAAATTCCTTCATTGTGCTTGAGTGTATAATATGGCTGTCCAAAATTTTAATGAGCAAAAGAAATTGGCTTTCAAATTCCATCTGCCAATTATTCATGTAAGTCCACGATCTTCATTATTAAAGTTTAGAAGTGCTTGAGGAATTTGTGAGAGTCTCTTTGGTGCCTGCTGCGGAATGCATAAGCAGTGTAGACCAGGGACCATTTTTTATGCTCAGCACGAGACGAAAAGAAAGGCTAACAGGGGTGGGAAGCAAGAGTGGAGAGAGAGGGAACCACAAGTCCAGGAGTGCTCACAGGCAAGAGTTTGGATAAGTCATTGAATTAATTAATCAGAAAGATTAATGCCCTTTCTGCATGCCTATAAATATTGAGCTGTTAGCAGCCCAGTGAAGCTGTGTTTTGGGAAAAGGCAGAGACTGTGCAGAAATAGTTATACCGATTCAGAAACTGTTTTCATTTTCTGAGCTCCTAAATGATGAAACTGTTTTCTGAGAGTGGAATAAGAGCTGTCACTCTGGGATGGGAAACGTCCACAGATCATCCAATAAAAGTGGCACCTGTAACCAAACCACCGATGTTTTCACAGTCCAGGAATCCCATTTATCCACAGTGTAGAATGCTTCCATTTTACATGACTCTGGATAACTCTGTGTTGCCTGCAGCAGAAATAAAGACTGTTTATTAAGGGTTTAGGTGGCAAGGTGCAGACCTTGACAGACCAAGACCATGGGTCAGAGATAGGAAGAACACATGGAGGGAACATGTCTTGTAATGCCACTATATCCATGTGGACTTGAAACATACACACTCACTATCCACCCGTATATGTATCAGCCATGTTCCTCTACTAGGCTCCCAATTTTCCCTCATTAATGCTAACAATATTTTGAAATACTCACTTTTGGTGTATTATCCATGTTGTTTATACCTTTATTAGTGCAGGTACGCAATACTTGATTTAAAAAATGGTTGGCGATGTTGCTGCTACCTGATTTGAATTTTTATTTCCCCTTTACCCCCCTTCCAATGGGGAGGATTATTTTTCTCAAACCCTAACATAATTTTAGATTTTACCTTGCCCTTCATTGCCTACCAAAAGTCATTGGCCTCAGATTTCAAAGTCATAACCATCTCTATAGGGTCAGCAACTAGGACCAAACCATATCAGGGTCATCCTTGGCTGTCATTAACTCCTCTGATGTGTCCATCTGCTTTTCTAATGAGGCAGGGACCTGAGGACTCTCCAAAGCCTCAGTGGTTTAATGGGAAGATGAGGGCAATGTTTTCTTATTGACTTCTAGTGTTGAGTCTGCTCAGCTTACAAAAAACTACTAGCCCAGTCCCTGCCTCCTTCTAGCCCTTTCCCATGGCATTATTATGGAGGCTCTATCTTTTATGTTTAGTCTGCTTGGAAAATAAACAACTGAAAAATTTCCTCTCTTTGTCCCTGGTATCTGACACAAATGATACAGTCTTGAATATCTAGGTATCTGAGAAATACGTGTTTGAATGAATGGGTGAGTTCTTATATAATCGTCTTCATTTCTCTAACAGGATCTTATGATCATCAGGCAGACTTTTTTTTTTTTTTTAAAGATTTTATTTATTTATTTGACAGACAGAGATCACAAGTAGGCAGAGAGGCAGGCAGAGAGAGGAGGAAGCAGGCTCCCCACTGAGCAGAGAGCCCGATGCGGGGCTCGATCCCAGGACCCTGGGATCATGACCTGAGCCGAAGGCAGAGGCTTTAACCCACTGAGCCACCCAGGCGCCCCCAGGCAGACTTTTTATATGGACTCAAATCAAACATTTTCTTTTGGAGGGGGGAGGGGGCAGGCAGAGGAAGAATCTTTTTTTTTTTTTAGTTTCATTTTTTTTTTCATTGTTCCAAAATTCATTGTTTATGCACCACACCCAGTGCTCCATGCAATACATGCCCTCCTTAATATCCACCATCAGGCTCACCCATCCCCTCACCACCTCCCAAAACCCTCAGTTTGTTTCTGAGTCCACAGTCTCTCATGGTTCACCTCCCCTTCCAATTTTCCCCAACTCACTTCTCTCCTTCTCCCAATGTCCTCCATGTTATTCCTTATGCTCCACAAATAAGTGAAGCCATATGATAATTGACTCTCTCTGCTTGACTTATTTCAGTCAGTATAATCTCCTCCAGTCCCATCTATGTTGGGTATTTATCCTTTCTGATGGAGGTGTAATATTCCATTGTATATATGGACCATATCTTCTTTATCCATTCGTCCGTTGAAGGGCATCTTGGCTCTTTCCACAGTTTGGCGACTGTGGCCATTGCTGTTATGAACATTGGGGTACAGATGGCCCTTCTTTTCACTACATCTGTATCTTTGGGGTAAATACCTAGTAGTGCAATTGCAGGGTCATAGGGTAGCTCTACTTTTAATTTCTTAAGGAATCTCCACACTGTTTTCCAAAGTGGCTGCACCAACTTGCATTCCCACCAACCGTGTAAGAGGCTTCCCCTTTCTCCACATCCTCTCCAACACACGTTGTTTACTGTCATGTTAATTTTGGCCATTCTAACTGGTGTAAAATGGTATCTCAATGTGGTTTTGATTTGAATCTCCCAGAGGGAGAATCTTAAGTGCTCTCCACTTCCAGTGGAGTTTGGTACAAATACAAACTCAATACAAAAGTGAAATTTTTTAGGATGAGTTGTAACAAATTATAACTTTAAAAGAACTGATGAGTACCACAAACATCACAAAATTAAAAAAAATAAGATTTTTATTCATCAGCTGCCTGCCACATTTTTTAAAAAGATTTATTTATTTATTTATTTGACAGAGAGAGAGAGAGAGAGATCACAAGTAGGCAGAGAGGCAGGCAGAGAGAGAGGGGGAAGCAGACTTCCCGCTGAGCAGAGAGCCCGATGCAGGGCTTGATCCCAGGACCCCAAGATCATGACCTGAGCTGAAGGCAGAGGCTCAACCCACTGAGCCACCCAGGTGCCCCACCACATTTTTTTTTTTTAAAGATTTTATTTATTTATTTGACAGACAGGGATCACAAGTAAGCAGAGAGGCAGGCAGAGAGAGAGAGGAGGAAACAGGCTCCCTGCTGAGCAGAGAGCCTGATGTGGGGCTGGATCCCAGGATGCTGGGATCATGACCTGAGCTGAAGGCAGAGGCTTCAACCCACTGAGCCACCCAGGTGCCCCCTGCCACATTTTTTTTTAAAGATTTTATTTATTTGACACAGAGAGAGACAGAGAGATCACAAGTAGGCAGAGAGGCAGACAGAAGGGGAGGGGGAGCAGGCTCCCGGCGGAGCAGAGAGCCTGATGAGGGCTCGATCCTAGGACCCCAGGACCCTCAGGTCATGACCTGAGCCGAAGGCAGAGGCTTAACCCACTGAGCCACCCAGGCACCCCTGCCTGCCACATTTTTATGATGATTTTCTTCTTTACTCTTTACCTAGTCTTTGATTGCCTCTTCATATAAGAGTGATTCTGTCCCATCATTTTCTAGAGATAATAGATAGTTCAGTTTTTTCTGTAGGATGGTTGATATAAATTGGTGTTTTTAATTATTGCTAGTTTCATGTATATCGTTGTGTGCTACCTCACACACAGACCCATTCACTCTTTGTAGTTCTGCTACACCTGTGGGCCCTGCAAACACAGGAACTCTATTATGTGAGATTTTCATCAAGCAGGGGAAGAAAACAGAAATGCATCTATAGTTGTATATACTGCATTATCAAGTATTTCCCTAACAGGAGACAATTTTGATTTTGCCTGCATATTGATAAGAATGAAGGCCTCTGCTTGAAACCATACATACCTGATGATTGGCAGAATTTTTTGCAGATGAGCGCTTGGTCCTTCCCTTTGAAACTGTAGGTCTTCTCTACCACACGCTTTTGGTTCCATATGACACCTTCATGTCATGAATCAGTCCCTGATCAGTCCCTGGGTATTCACATCCACAACTGTTTAAATTATGACCCCTAGCTGCCAGACACAACAAGCATCTCGTGTCTCCTCATGACAAGTGTCTCTCTCTGGGTCTCCCCTTGACAGTTAATCGCAGGCGGGGCAGTCCTGTTGGCAGTTCTCAGATTTGCATTTTTGGGAAGTCCAAAACGGAATCAGGTCTGCTTTTCAGTTCTCTTCCAACCCAGACATAGTCTATATTGACGAATCCTCAGGACATGAGGCAAGATATATTCCCCCTACCAGCAAGAGAGTGGGTCATTAAACATGGTGCTGACAGTTTTTGTTCCTAGGCGCTGTAAGAATATTATAATTAGTCTTTTAATTGTTGAGCTGAGTCTGATGTCCTAGCAGGAGAAGTCCAGCTCCTCAAATAGAATAAATTGAAATCACTCACAGCCAAGGAGCAGGCACAGAAGATGGTGAGTACGTAGAATTAGACGAGGAAACAGGGTGACATCAGTCTTGGTGAAAACCTTAGTCTCAGGCCAGACGGACCTAATAAGTCCTTCCACTTACTGCCCAGGTGATTTTGGGCAGGTGACTTGTGCTTTTGAAGCCTTAGCTCCATCTGTGAGATGAAGAGAATAACCCCATGGGATTGTGAGGACCCCTGTGTGTCGCGCACTCTGTACTGATACAAAAGGCAAGGACTTCATCAGAAACATTAGGTACCATTTCTTCTACCATTTCTTTCTCTTCTACATCTATCTAGATATCTAGCTCTCTGATATCTCAAAGATATCTGATATCTTTGGTTATTTAAGCCTTTTTCCAGAATCCAGCCTCTTCAGCTTTCTTCAAAACCACCTTTTTTTTTTTTTGATAACAGGGTTCAGAGCAAAATCATTTTCTGCCTGTAATGCCTAAAAGTCGCGTTTTGCAAATAATAACCCCGCCCATTCATGTAACAATCTGCTATTTATCAAGAGTTTTCCTTCGCTGTTATTACTCAGTCTTCCAAATGGCTCTCTCTCTAATGGTGGTGTCACTGAGCTCACCATGCTCCGCCCTTCTCTTGCCCGTCATGAGGCTGGTGCCCGGCAGGGCCCCCCCCCCACCCCCACAGGCAGCTCCTCCCCTGTGAATGCGTGGCTACGGGTCATTCACATCTCACCACTGGGGTCACATTTCACAGGGGTCTCTGGCTCAGCCCCTCAGCTGTTCTCCATCATAGCATCCTACTTTACTATTTCATAGCACTTTTCACATCTGATATTTTATTTGTTTTTTTATCCAAATTCTCAAGCTACAACGTGGGCCTTGTGAAAGCGAAATGTTTTCCTCTGTTTCCTTAGGCCGTGTGTTCTTAGTATGGGTGACCTTATCCCCAAGGGGCAAAAACTGGTTCTCGAGGGAGCAAAAAAAGCCCTTCAAATATCACTTTTTAATGCACAGAATGCAGATTTATACATAACATATAGACCAATATACAGCGCATACATATTAACATTTCAGAGGCATCATTAGAACCAATGTGTCTAAAAAGTCTCCTTAGGAGAGCAGTGATGAAAAAAAAAAAAGGTTGAGAGCGCTGCTTTACAGAATAGAGCACTTTTGAGCATAGAGTAGCCTCATAAATAATATTTTTTGAATGTCTGAATCGTGCCTTTTAGTAGCTGCAGACATTGAGGTTGGGAGAGGTGAAGCAGTTAGCCTCAGCACCAAAAGGTGGTGGGTGGTAGAACTGAGCTTCCGACTTAAGTTTACCAGCTCCTGGGCTTTTTAGTCCAAGCTAACCAGTAAATGCCCAGTACATGCTTTTTGAGTTGACTTGAACATAGTAGACATTTTCACAAGAGGAAGCAAAATGAGCTCATATTTTCTAAGTGGCACAGTCAACGTTCTCAGACATTCTTTTTTTTTTTTAATTTTTTAAATTTATTTTCAGCGTAACAGTATTCATTGTTTTTGCACCACAGCCAGTGCTCCATGCAATCCGTGCCCTCTCCAATACCCACCACCTGGTTCCCCCAACCTCCCACCCCCCCCGCCCCTTCAAAACCCTCAGATTGTTTTTCAGAGTCCATAGTTTCTCATGGTTCACCTCTCCTTCCGTTCTCAGACATTCTATCCAGAAAAGTCACGTTAGTCTTCTTCTCCGGGGGCATTTGTGATGCATTCTGTGTGGCTCATCTTTGAGATGGGACTCGATGCCATCTTCTGCTCTTGGTGAAATAGGAATAAAAAGGTAGACAATATTTGTAGTGTCTTAGTAATTGTTTCACAGCATCTGTGGGCCAAAATAAGCAGCCAACTATTCCGTTTATTAAGTAATCAGGCCCCAGATAGCTTAATAAGTATATATGTCCTAACAACGTAGTGCCTGTTGATCACTGCACACCTTCGCAAACCTTGGAAGCATATCACACACCACCTTCCACATTTCTATGCCACACTGATTTTCAAGTGGTGCTTGTTTTCATCATAGCACTTATTTGAAAACTTGCTTTGACATGATTTCATCATTGGAAAAAATATAATAATCTAGTGTTGAAACTGTGGACTATCTTAAGGTACTAGTTTCCCACAGATATTGCTGTGATTCCTGTGAAAATTTAAAATATCCAGAGACACCACTGTGAATTCCATGTGGCACCCTGAAGTGCCTCAGCACACACTTTGAGAACTGTGGCGCTAGACCAAGGCAAGATATGAAGCCGGCTTGAGGTAGATGAGTGGCCGGAGAATTGGAAAGCAGTGGGAAATTTGGTATATATGTAGAAGTGGAAAACTGAAGCCAGGGAAAACTGGTCCAAAATGGTGAAGGAACAGGGTGTGAGGATGGAGGAAAGAATGAAATTTAGGGCCTGGTTGATTGGAGTACTCCCATGTAGTAGATGGCTTTAAGGACTCTCACTTTCTTGAGAATGATCACAGTCCTCCATACGGGGGTGGCCCTGGCCACCATACCATTCAGTGTGGCTCATCTCTAGCAGATGATTGAGCTGGAGGAATATGTTGCACTCGAGTCAGCCTAAGCCACTTGGATTTTCTCTTCTAACAATTTGGAATTAATTAGCATGTTCGTTTCCTGTGACTACAGCAACAAATTACCACTAACTAGGTGGCTTCAAATAACAGAAATTTATTCTTTCAGGGTTCTGAAGGCCAGAGGTCAGAAATCAAGGCACAGGCAGGCCTGTACTCGCTTTGGAGGCTCTGGGGAGAATCCTTCCATGCCTTTTCCAGTTTCTGATGGCTCTGGTGATCCTGGGCTTCCTTGGCCATACCACTCCAATCCCTGCCTCTGTGGTCATATTCCTACCTCCCCTTTATGTTCTGTGACTTCTCCCATTCTCTCTCTTACACAGTTGGTAGATTTAGGGTTCACCTGGATAATTTAGGGTAATCTCATATCTCAGGACCCCTTAATTACACCCGCAAAGACCTTTTTTTCTGAATAAGATAACATTCACAGGGTATGGGTATTGGGATGTGAGCATACCTTTTTCAAAGCCACCATATAATCCACTACACTTGGAAATTTGCAGATGCTTGGGCACTGAGAGGATGGGTATATGGGATGACTGCTTTGTAAGATTTGGTAGAGAATAGGGGCACCTGGATGGTTCAGTCAGTTAGGCGTCTGCCTTTGGCTCGGATCATTATCCCAGAGTCCTGGCATCAAACCCCACGTCAGACTCCCTGCTCTGCAGGGAGCCTGCTTCTCCATTTCCCTCTGCCTGCTGCTCCCCCTGCTTGTGTGCTCTCTCTCTCTCTGTGTGTCAAATAAATAAATAAATAAATAAGTAAATTCTTGAGGAAAAAAAAAAGATTTTGTAGAGGATAGAGACAGGTCTAAGGTGAAAGGGAAAAAATGACACAGGTATCTATGGAGAAGTAGGGAGATTTGGGCCCAGAGAGAAGCAGACAGAGGGACTAGCCCTACTTTGGTTCTGTTTAGTTTTCCACTACTTGGTTCCTGTCCCCCAGGAAGCCCAGCTGCCCTCAGGATTTAAGATTTAGGTGAATTTTTCAATTAATTCTCCAGTTGGCTTAAACTAATTGGAGTTGGTTTCTCTAATTACATCCAAGAGGCTTGATGAAGGTGAAATAGCAGAAGGGTGGTGAGATGGGTCTCAGTTTTGGCAAACCTTCAGTCTTCTTAAGGCTGTAATTTATGCTACCCAAGCATCAGTAGGAAATTTTGGCAGTGGCTATTCACAAAATGAGGCTGATTAGAATTTTTTTTTCCACATAAAACTGGCAAAGGTAGTTTATTTACCTCACTGTCTCAAAATGTGAGGAATTAAAATTTTTCCCCACAATAATCTCATTCTACCTACTTCTCAGAGGACTTGAGAGAGCTGTGTTTCATTTTGAGCTCTAGTAAAGGAGAGCACTCTGGGATTTGCCCAGCGTGGTCAGGATACAAAGGGACTGACTAGAACTCATACCCTGTGAGGGACTGTTGGAGAGACTCAGGCAGTTTAATCTGAAAAATGGAGGACTTGGAAAGCCACAACAGATGGTTTTTAAATTGGAAAAAATTTCACGTAAAAGAGATACAGGAGTCACATTCTGTTTTATTTCAGGAAGAAGTTTTCAAAAATTTTGGCTGTTCAAATGCAGAGTGTCATGATGCTTGATCTTAGTTTTGGGAAAGTGTGAAAAGTAAGCATCTTCTACAAACAAAAGACTGAGCTCTTTGAGGGCAGGGACTGGACCTTATATGCCGAGTATACTCCGTGCCTAACATCAGTTCAGTGCTTAGTGGCTTCTCAGTCAAAGCTTGGTAAAGGGAAGAACAAAAAGCAAGAGTTTAAACAGAGGCTAGGTATCTTGGTTTGGGTTGCTGTAACAAAAACATACTACACTGGAGGGGTTAAACAATAGACATTTATTCTTTACTGTTCTGGAAGCCAGAAAGTCTAAGGTCAAGGTGTCAGCAGGTTCAGTATCGGCTGAGAGTCTGCTTCCTGGTTCGTAGATACTATCTTTTCGCTGTAATCTTACATGGTGGACAGGCTCTAGGGAGCTTTCTGGGGTCTATTTTTTATTTATTTTTTTATAAACATATATTTTTACCCCCAGGGGTACAGGTCTGTGAATCGCCAGGTTTACACACTTCACAGCACTCACCATAGCACATACCCTCCCCAATGTCCATAACCCCACCCCCCTCTCCCAATCTGGGGTCTATTTTTATAAGGGCACTAATCCCATTCATGAGGGCTCCACCCTCCTGATCAAATCACCCAAAGGCCGCACTTCTTAACACCAGTGTATTAGTTGGTTATTAGTAACCAACCAAGTAGTTGGGGGTTAGTAAATTCTGAATTTTGAATAATGACACAAACATTTAGTCTTTAGCGCTGAGCAACTATCTGCAGGTGATGTCAAAGAGATAGAAAACCAGACTGAAGGATGGTGACAGTATTCATAAGAATGATAGCTTTCCTTCTTAAGCCCTTGGTTTATGTTATTATCTTAATTCCGTCCTTACCGATCGGGTGCAGTAGTTCTCCTACTGTACAGATGTGGCCACTTAAGCGCTGAGAGGCTCCTATGGAGCAAAGTTCACACTGGGAGTAAGTTCAGAACTGGAGTCCTGTCACTATAGTAAGAAAAATCATTGCTCACGTATCATTCTAAAAGTTTTATACACATTGATCTCTACAGCTTTTTATAACGGTGAATCCATGATTTCTGGGTATTTGCCCCTTAAGTTCTTGACCATGGCTCTCCTCTGCATGGGCCCCATGGACCAGGATTGCTGAGGCTGGCTGGGTGGCTTGAGGCCCCAGGGCAACAGGTGTATTTAACCACTGAAGTCGAAGGAAGGCTCAGTCTTCACTGCTCGTTGACCCAATTACCTGCTCACACCTTAGAAAGAACAGGCCCTGGCCTCATCTCTTACCCAATACAAGTGTGAGGTTCCATAGGGTCAGGCAGATCTAGAATAGAGACCGTCTTCATCCTTCCTGTTGAAGGCAAATAAATATAAGTTAAAGATCCCCAGATTTGATCTACTTATGAATACCATTATTAATTCTCAGTGGGATATCCATTTCTAGACACAGGGTTTTTTGTTTGTTTGTTTTTGCATTTGTTTTTCTCTATGTTGCCTGCCCACCTGTCTATCTGGCAGCAAGAACAAGCCAAGCTTTCATCCCTATGCAGCAGCTGCAGATGGGCCCTGAGGGAGCCCCAGCTCTCAGAAGCCTTGGAAAGGCCTTTGGGGATTGGGGATTAAATGTTAGCTTAGGTCTGGCTCTGAGGTGCTCTGGGTCTTTAGATAACCTCTTCTTCTCCCTGTAATAATATGCACTTTAATCCTTAACTTTATACATCGACTACTCTGTATACTTCAAGAATAACACACATTCCTACTTGTATTTATAGCCTGTCTTGTATTTCTTCTGTAACCCTTCAGTCATACAAGCGTGACTTGTGGCTGCAGTCATAAAGCAACTTGATTTTTGTCTTCTCATTTCTCTTTAAAATGTCTCTGTGGGACAAATGGTTTCCCTGCCCGTTGGCTGAACTCAGTCAGGTGCCAAGACTTTTGTGGACCCTCCTGAGTGTCAAAATCCAGTCTCAGGACAGTTGTTAAAATGTTCTGTCCAAGGTGATAATCAAAACTTTGAAAGTTGTGGTTTCCCTCGTTTTTGAGCTTGGGCTGCTGCCCGTAGGAATCCTCCAGCTGGGGAATAGAAGCGGGGTCAACTTCTTCTTTCCAGTTGTCTTCTACTTGGGCTCATTGCCTGCCTCCACACCTGTGCCCCAAGTTTCGCAACTCTTTTCCGGTCCTGTTGGGATTAGAGCATGAAGAGGGAGGAAAGAAAAAGGCAGTAAGAAAATTGTTACTTGTCTGATACTGCCATGATTAAGATGATACTTCCACCTGCAGGGTACTTTCAAGAGTCTTTCAGAAAGTTTACCCTCATCGCCAGGCATCTGTACCCTGCTGTTCTCTTACTGGGGTCAAATGCATTTCCCATTTACCTGGTTCTTTGCTTTTCCTTGGCCCCTAGGAACCTTTGCTGAAGTCCCTTTGTCTCACCAGATTTTCCTCTTAGAAAGGATCCAAAATAACCCTACACATCTTTTTTGAGTGGCCCATAGGAGCTCTATAGAAAACCCTCATGCCTTTTTTTACCTTGATACATCCTGGGGGGAGGGGACAATTTGTCCCCAACCAACCAATTCTTGCTTTGCTCTGCTGTCTGCTGACTAGTTCACCCATCCCTTACCCTTTAGAATTTCCAGGTGGGATTCAGACACAAGCCCCCTGTGACCCCGATAGGTTGAACTCACTGGTGGTCTTTGCAAAGCCTCCTTTTTTTGATTGAAGGATAGGGGATGGGGCTCACAGCTAGCTCTCTTTAAAGAAATCCTCCCCAATCACCTACTCCTGACCCTTTTATGTACTCTTGTGTGAAAGGCTTAAGAGTTGTCTGACCTATTTTCTTTGTAAATTCTTTATCTCGTTCTTCTATTTGCAGTTTGCTATCTATCCTGCCTCAGTTGAAATACCAATTTAATTTTTAAAGTTATTTATTTATTATTTTTTAAAAGATTTTATTTATTCACTTGACAGAGAGAGATCACAAGTAGGCAGAGAGGCAGAGAGAGAGAGAGGGGGAAGCAGGCTCCCCGCTGAGCAGAGAGCCTGATGCGGGGCTCGATCCCAGGACCCCAGGACCATGACCTGAGCTGAAGGCAGAGGTTCAGCCCACTGAGCCACCCAGGTGCCCCTTTATTTATTTATTTTAAGTGATCTCTACACCCATCGTGGGGCTCAAACTCATGATCAAGAGTCACGTGCTCTTCTGGCTGAGCCTGCTAGGCGCCCCCTGAAAGTTCCATTTTAATATCTGTAATAAGATGTCACTTGTTTATTCAACTAGCATTAAGTTCCCACTAGACCAATGCTAATAGAACTATAATGCAAGCCACATACATAATTTAACATTTTCTAGCAATTAGATTAAGAACAAGAAACAAGGGGCATCTGGGTGGCCCAGTGGGTTAAGCCTCTGCCTTCAGCTCGGGTCATAAACCCAGGGTCCTGGGATCAAGCCCCACATGAGGCTCTCTGCTCAGCAGGGAGCCTGCTATCCCCTCCCTCTCTGTGCCTGCCTCTCCACCTACTTGTGATCTCTCTCAAATAAATAAATAAAATCTTTAAAAAAAAAACAAGAAACAAGTGAAAATAATTTTAATAATAACCTTACTTAACCCTATATATCCAAAATATTATTATTTCAGTATGAAATCAATATTAAAAATTCTTAATGAGATATTTTACAGTCTTGTCTTGCACTTGATGTTTGAAATCTGGAGTTTATATTGCTCCACATTCCAGTTTGGACCAGCCACAAACCGAATGCTCAATGGTTGCAAGTGTCAGGTGTATACTATGATAGACAGCGCAGGTGTATACTATGATAGACAGCGCGGCAATAGACTGTGAGCTTTACAGGCAAGACTGGTGCTCTTCTTGGTCATTACTATGTACCATAGGCCAAGCACTGGATATCTGTGAAATTGAACTGAAATATAATAGAATGAAGAAATTATCCAGGGAATTGTTCAGTGGCTTTGCACAACACATATAGTCTAAATCACTCAATTCTGCATACATTTAGTTAGCCCACATAGTTTGTAATTCATTTATTCTACAAGCATTTATGCTTCATAAAGGTAGAGGTATCTGTCTTATTTCCACGATCCACTGTAATTTCTAGTTTTGTGATATGGGGGTTCATGTAGTCAACAAATATTTATTCAGTGTCCATGCCGGGCCAGTCATTTTAGGTGCTGGGGATCCTGTGTTGAGTGATGTCTCTGTCCTCCGGGAGCTCACAGACATTGCAAAGTCACAACGGCTATGAAGGAAAGAAAAGGTGATGTGATAGGGTGTGATGGGGATGGCTGGGTGAGGGAGGAGGGAGAAGGTGCCAGTCCTTTGAAAAACCAGGGGAAGGGCAATCTGATTGTCTCTTCCCTCAGTCTTACAAGCCGTCTCCTTTTCGGCTGTACTGGCCTTTCATTTTCTCTAACATTCCAATTCATTTCTTTTGGCTTACTGTATCTTTTGCCTGTGATGCTGTCTTCCTTGCTCTTCTCTAGCTGGTGTCTTCTCACATCTTGGCTCAAATGCGGTCTCCTCAGTGTGAACCTCTCTGACCACCTATCTATAGGACACGTTACCTTAGACACTTCCTGTCATATCACATTTTATTTATTATCATAAACTGAAATGATCTTGTTTATTAATCTGTTGCTTCTCACACCACAAGGAAAACTCTGAGAAATCAGGGACTTTGTCTTCACAATTGCTATACTCCAATGGCTAGAAAGGCACTTCTGTGTCAAATGTATGACTCATAATTAGTGATCAATAGATATTTATTGAATGAATGAATGAAAGTCAGTAGTTAAAGTCTTTGAGAGGTGTCTCAAGGCAGGATACGAGTGAGGCCACCGTCTAAATGAAGTCTGGGAAGAATCACACTTTTTATCTGTGGTCTCTGAGAAGGAAGATGGGGTTAATATATATAGAAATTATTCTTTTGGACTGTCTCGAGTACTGGTTCTGGCTCCTTTGAGAATCTGTTGTTATGGACCATCCCTACTGGGTGAGTGGACATAGACTTTTGCATATAACTTAAGAGGGTTCATGGACATTCTACCTGAAGATAAAGTTGGCGCCAAGTTAAAAATTTCTGTGGAAACGAGAACCGTGCAGTAACAAGGAGAGACAAATGTTTCATGAGACAAGGCATGAAGCACATTTTGGAAGTGAGGACGGGTCCCCGCTGGAGGGTGCCTTTAGGGAGAGAGGGCGTCTGAGGAATTCCTGAAAACCAAGGTCACTTCCACCAAACAGCGCAGCCTGGCAGTTGCTATGGACGCTTGCCTTGTCCAATCACACTGCGGCTTGCTAGGCTGCTGGGTGCTCCGTGGTTGCTGTGGCAACGGATGGCAACAACTCGGGCCGGAAAGCTGGAGGTGAGCGGGCTGCTTGGAGCTGTTTGTAGAGCTCCTCGGCGGCTGCGGCTGCGCCTGTAAGTTGGACGCAAGGTCTTGGTGAGGAGCCGGGGACAGAATTCACAGGCAGTCGCGGGCATTCCGGAGTCGGAGGTCCTTGCAGTGATCAAGGGGTCACAGTGCGAGGGGCTTAGGGACTGGCCGGGTCATCTTCTCCTCATCTTCCCACCCTTTATCTCGTGGGTTCCCCAAGCTTTCCAGACCCCGCTCCTCAGCCTTCTCTGGCCCCTTCTTCTTATTCCCATTAAAATAGCAGAACCTCCGACCTTGGTGTTCACTTTGCTTCTAACTTCTATTTAGCCTTGAGGCCTAGGGGCCAATCGTTTTCCATATTTTCTCACCCAGATAAGTTGCTCCTCTTCCATCCCTCCAATCCCTTCCACTTTCCTTCCCAGAAAGACTGTGAGGATCAATGACTGACCCATACACCCTCAGACATACATCCTCTCTGTGGTTACATTTGACAGCCATGGTCCTGTGAGGTGATTTTAATCATGAGCCTGCCTTTACTCTGGAGCCTTCTGGCTCAGAGACTGCCCCATGATGGGGACTAGCCAGTGGCCGTTGCTATGATTCTTAATCCCCACCTTTGCTGGATACCAGGTGTATTGTCTTCTGTGTGTGCTCACCTGTTTGCCTTGGATTTGTTTCTTGCTCCTTTTCTCTACTGGGTCTTGTCCTTTTCGTTTCATAGTACTTCAAATACTGTATTTTATCAAGAGGATTCTTCCCCGCTCTTCTTTACTCCTTAAAGTAATTGAGGTCATCCTTCATGTCCAGTACTAAGTAGGTGTTTGCTGGAAAGAAAAAATACTGTTACACACGAGATCTGTGTGCCCTTGATGAGGTTGTACAGTGGACTCACATTTTACTGTGTTAAGTTCAGAAGTCAGCGCTAAGGTCAAAATTGGATGCAGTCAAAAATATCTCGAGACAATCCCTTTAAATCACCTCGAGCAAACCAGTTCTGAAATCGAACCATTGAAAAGCTTTTATTCTGAGAATATTTAAAATTCTAATTTATAGACTTTTCCTGTATGTCTCCATAAATTAGAAGAAGGATAAATTTGTCAGTTCCATTATGTCTTTATTCTAAATTTTGCTGTGGCCCTCATTTCCTACTTGAGTTCCTTTCTTGACAATGTTGAGGAGGCTGGCACCCTTTGAAAGGCTACCTGGACATCGCTCTTTGCTTCTTGGGCTGGTAAATCTTTTGTATCATTCATATGGACCTTCCATGGTGTCCCCAGCATGTACTGGACTGACAGACTGTTCCAGCAGTGATGACACCAACGCTAGCATTTTCAGGATTGTCTCACCTCGTCCTACAACCCACTGACTAGAACAGAAAAGGCAACCACCCAACTATTTATTTTATTTTTGTTTGTTTGTTTGTTTTTACCACCCAACTATTTTAAGGGTTATTTTTCTGTCTTTTGATTCAGCTAAGTATGAATATAGTTGAAATTCCATCATCCCCATTGAAGTAACTCTCCTGGGGTCTTATTTTAGAGATTGTATTTGCTCTGCATAGGCATCAACACTTGATATTTCCAGTGTTTAATGAGTTTGCCTTTCTAATGGAAAAATAATGGTTATCACTTTACTATAATTTGCATTTTCCAGATTACTAGTGAAATCGAGTGGTTTATGTCTGTTCACTCTTGATAACTGGTCTTCTGGGGATTGCCTTTTTCTTTATTGTTTCCCAATTTAAATTTGACTGTCCTTCTTGTATTGATTTGTAGGATTACTGTACATACCCTGGATATTGATACTTTGTATGCTATGTTAAGATATGAATTAAACTAAATTTTCTCCTAGTGTGTTCTTAGCTATTATTTAAAGTCAGATTGAGGATTTATAATTTATGTACTATAAAATTCACCTCTTTTAGGTATATAATTCCATGTTTTTTGAAAAATATATGGCATTTAACCACAGTAATATATAGAATGATTCTATTAGCTCAAAAAGTTGTAGTCAATCCCCTTTCCCTACCTCCAGTCCCTGGAAACCAATGATCTGATTCCCGTTTCTGTGTTTTCCAAAATATCAGGTAAATGGAATCATAAAATACATAGCACTTTTTGTCTGGCTTGTTTTATTTAACACAGTGATTTTGAGATTTCTCCATGCTGTCACATGTAACAGTAGATCATGCCTTATTGCTGAGTACTATTTAGTTGAATGGATGTACACCTGTCAATGGACTTGGGGGTTGCCTCCAGTATTTGGTGATTACAAATAAATAAAACTGCTGTAAACATCGCATACAGGTCTTTGTATCAACATATGTTATTTTATTTTGGATAAATACCCAAAGTGGGATGGCTAGATTCTGTGATAAGTGTGTGTTTAATTTTATAAGAAACGCCAAAGTGTGTTCCAGGTGACTGTCCCATTTTGCACTTCTGCCAGCATAGTGTGAGAGTTTTACTTGCTCGACAACCTTGCCAGCAGGTGACAGTTCTGTTAATCTTGATTATTTTTGTAGATGTGTAGTGGTATCTCATTCTGTTTTTGATTTGCATTTCCTTTATGAGTAATGGTGTTGAACAATGTGTGCTTATTTGTTACTCTCTTTTGTCTTCAGTGAAGTTTCTGTTCATATCATTTGCCCATGTCCTATTTGGTTGTCTTCTTGTTGAGTTGTTTTTAATTTTGAGGAAGTCCAATTTATCACAGTTTTCCTCCATGGATTATGCTATCTAAAACTCTTTGCCTAACCCAGGGTAACACCAATGTTCTTTTTTGTTTTCTTCTCAAATTTTTATAGGCTTATGTTTTACGTTTTATTTCATTTTCATTGTTTTATTTTAATCATTTAATTGTTTTGTTATTTCATTTTATTTGTATATGAGCAAACTTAGATTTATTTTGAGTGTGAGAATGATTCCTATAATGAACCACAAAGCAGAGAGGAAGTTATTTGTTATTAGTTAGTGGGTTAGTTCCACAAACTTCAAAATAGTTTTGAGAATGTTTTTCTACAATAGCAGCAAAAACATTTAGAACATGAAAACTCTTCATCAAGTTTGAAAGAAGCCTGCATAGCTTGTGAGTACTGCAATCATGTTTTAACTAATACACTTTGGGATCTGTGTAAAGTAGTGATTCTTGATCCTGGGTATGGGGATCTTTAGATTTTATGTTTATGTTCATCTCGTGGGGGACAGGGTTCCAAGCTTTTTTCTGATTCCTAGTGGGACTGAGACCTCAAAGGTCAAAGATTACTGGCTTAGAATGAGCATGTATCAGAACACAGGAGCTAATAATACACTCGATTATGGTTGTTATCACTGAAAGTGAAGAAACAACCATTTCCTGTAGGCAGTCTCTTCTCAAATGATTCCTTCCAAGATCTGTTCCCTCATTAATGCTTCAGAGGCACTTAGCATTTGGCCGCTCTTCATATACAATATCTTGCAAAGGGAATGAGGACTTGAAATAAGGCAAAAATGATTGTAAGATCATGGCTGGGAGGATTTCAAGTTGGGCAGAGAAGGATAAGTAAGAAATTGACAAATCACCAGATGCCTCCACCGTGATTTGATTTGAAAAACTTTGAGAATTTAAAATGCTTAAGTTCTGATTTTTTTTTGTAAGAGTCATAGTTACCCCTTGTGGTAGGGAAGAAAAGTGGGCTTTTAAAAAAGCATTCTTGGCTTTAAAAAAAAATGTTCTTTGCTTGATTGAAAGGCTTGTTGGAAAGTATATGATCTTGTCAAAGTAGCGCTCTTCATCTTACAGTGAATACAAAAGAGTTAACTTCGTTGACTTTAAAGAAAAATTAGTGTGAGATGACTTAGGAAGAAATCTCTTGTAATTTCTTGGCAGTTCGTAATCTCCTGCATTTTATTTGACATCTTTTTGCTTTAGTAGACTATCTAAAATATCCTGTAAGGTTGCTCTAATAACATTATGATCTGACTGTGTCTGTGTCTGTTTTTATTTCTCTAAACCACTATTGTAAGCTCAAGTTAAATAACTTTCCCTAATTCTATGTTCTGTACAACTATGTTGTTGATGCTTGTTTTTATTATAAATAATCCACCCAAGTTTGCCACCGTGGCTTTGAAAAATCCCTAATTAAAATAGATTTCAAGGTTAAGCTATTTTTATTCATGCCTGAAAACAATTACCAATACTTGTGGCTCTTAAAATAATAACAGTGTTGTAAGCATATTTCAAAACGAGGAAGGCAGAAATTTGTGTTTATGAAAGCCAAAAAATTAGTCTTGCAATGTTTGGGAATGTCCCTGGTAATTAATTATAGGTGATGTGTATTATATGGAGCTCAAAGAATTTAGCAGGGAAAAAAGGGGGCCTGATGTATTTAATTTCTGATATAATTCCTGTCATTCTCAGAGGGAATTGAAGTTTAATAAAAAGGAATAACAAAGGGATGTAATCTGAGAATAGTAATTAATAACTTTGGCTTTACCAGGATGAGATTCCATAATAAATGGTAGGCTGTCATTTGCTAAATCATGAAATATTGTGGAGGGAAAAGGCAACATACTTTCACAATATGGCTCATCATGTTAGAACTGTTAGTGGTAGGGGAGTTTTGTACTTGTGAAGCATTTGTGTTTTTACATCGCTGCTTGTAATTATAATTAAACAGATGGTTCCTGAAAAGATAGTGTGTTCTTAGCAATTAAAACCATGGCAAGCAGCTTTTCCTCTTCCCCAACATACAATTAAACTGAATGGAATCGCACACCCTGTG
This sequence comes from Enhydra lutris kenyoni, assembly GCF_002288905.1. Taxonomy (NCBI): domain Eukaryota; kingdom Metazoa; phylum Chordata; class Mammalia; order Carnivora; family Mustelidae; genus Enhydra; species Enhydra lutris. The sequence goes on from NW_019154114.1 coordinate 9,406,088, forward strand.
GGTGCTTCAGAGGAAAGGTTCTATGCAGATTCAAGTAGATTAGTATTCTGTTCCCCAGCCCTGTCATCTTGCCCCTGCAAACTGAGAGCTTCGCAGCTGCAGAGGACTTCCAAACATGGATTTTAGGAAGTAGTTACCTCTTCTCTGCTTTCTCCCCAAATCCTACTATTGCCATAGGAAGACTGACATATTATGTTTTTATTTTTAATTTTTTAAAAAAAGATTTATTTACTTATTTGAGCAAGAGAGAGAGAGAGAGAGAGAGAGGGAGAAAGCCTGAGAGGGAGGGGCAGAGGGAGAGAGAATCTCAAGCAGAATCCATGCTGAATGTGGAGCCAGACGTGGGGTTCGACCCCAGGACCCTGAGATAGTGATCTGAGCCGAAACCAGGAGTCAGACACTCAACTGACTGCCACCCAGACACCCCTGATAGATTCTGTTTTTATTTTTTTATTTAAAAAAATTTTTAAAAAAGATTTTTATTTATTTGACAGATCACAAGTAGGCAGAGAGGCAGGCAGAGAGAGAAAGTGAGGAGGAGGCAGGCACCCTGCTGAGCAGAGAGCCCGATGTGGGGCTTGATTCCAGGACCCTGAGATCATGACCTGAGCTGAAGGCAGAGGCTTTAACCACTGAGCCACCCAGGCACCCCTAGATTCTGTTTTTAAATGGGATCTTTGGAACAGTCTCTAACAACCATTAGATGTGTTGTTTCTTACGTGGCTTTCTAAATTTTGGTCACTCTGCTTATGAAATTCCTTAAGGGCATAGGAAAATTAGACTTTTTTTTCTTCTTAAGACCATGAATGTTGACATGTTTGGCTTGTGAAAAAAGTCCTTTTATTTCAGATTTTTTTTTAAATCTTTAAAAAAAATTTATTTATTTGACAGAGATCACAAGCAGGCAGAGAGGCAGGCAGAGAGAGAGAGAGGAGGAAGCAGGCTCCCCGCCGAGCAGAGAGCCCGATGCGGGACTCGATCCCAGGACCCTGGAACCATGACCTGAGCCGAAGGCAGAGGCTTTAACCCACTGAGCCACCTAGGCGCCCCTCATTTCAGAATTTTATTTTATTTTATTTTATTTTTTATAATTTTTTTTTTTTTTTATTTGACAGACGGAGATCACAAGCAGGCAGAGAGGCAGGCAGAGAGAGAGAGAGGAGAAAGCAGGCTCCCCGCGGAGCAGAGAGCCCGATGCGGGGCTCGATCCCATGACCCTGGGATCATGACCTGAGCTGAAGGCAGAGGCTTTAACCCACTGAGCCACCCAGGCGCCCCTCATTTCAGAATTTTAATCTAAAGAATATAGAATTTACTTTGGATTCTAGGAAAACCAAATTCTGTTTCATTTACGATTCCTATTACAACAAAGAAACTTAAGGAGATTTTTTTTTTTCAACAAGGATTCAGCACCCTGTGAAATATTTCACCATTTGAAATACAGCTTTGTGGCCAGTGGTCCCTCCCTTGAACTAACTCCCAGCAGTGTTAATGGGTCTCCCCCAGAGCAGTGTGGTTTGAGCCTGTGGTGCTCTGTTCACAGATGAAACCTTGGAAGAAGTGTTTTGTTTGCACGAGCACAAATAGGCCCAAATATACTTTCAATGATTTTAGGTACAGGCTTTTGTGCCCACAAGTAGCAGTTATTTGCTGGGGTAATTAACCATCTGCACCTTATTATGGGAGTGCAGCTGGCTAATTATGCCCAGTGCCATAGGGCAGGTTCAACTTCTCATCTGCATAAGAAGCGGATTTGCAACAAAGGGCACTGACCTTTACAAATGAGTCCCTAAATTTAACCAGTTCAGTTGGAGGTCACCACTCATGGATCTTTGTTTTGTTTTGTTTTGTTCAGAAGTGAAATTTATATATGGGTAATGATATTTCTATTTGTAAAGCAATTAATAGAGAACCATAGGACAGCCATATTATTATGAGCCAGGGACAATGAGATCCCTGCTGAGTTCAGATTGTTTTGGTTCTTCATTTTGAAAAAGTGGAACATCAGTATGGATGTACATGTATTCGTGAACTCGTATGGAGACTTCAAATAAGGCAAATTGGCATATTAACTATTTCAGAATCATTTTCAGCGATGGTCATACATTATTCTTGTATCCATCCAATAGTTGTACATTACTGGGTGGTTTGTTTGAGGAAACAGCAGAATCTTACATTTTAGGGCAGTTCAAATTCACAGACAGTACTAAGTGTGAAGGAGATCTGCTAGGATGAACTTCCCATATTTGTCTATCTAAAATTGTCCTTAGTTCGCCACTACTCTTGAAAGATATTTTTGCTGGTTATAGAATTAAAAAATGGCAGTTTTTTCTTCCAGCATATTTGAATTCATCATTCTACTATCTTCTGGCTTCCACTGTGTTGATAAATGAGCTCTCAATGTAACCACAGCTCCATTGAAAATAATCTTTTTTATTGGCTCTTTTAATAATTTTTCTCTTTATTTTTGCTTTCCTTTACCCTCTCAAAGACAAGTCCAGGTATGGATTTTTTTTTCTCTCCCATCTATGCAGCTTAGAATTTGATGGGCTTTTTGAACCTATATATTGGTCTTTTCCAACATTGCAGAAGATTACCCAGCTATTCATTTTCAATTATGTCCTCTAACTCCTCTCCTGTTGCTCAAGGCTCCCATGACATCAGTTCTCTGTCCTTCATGTCTCTGACTTCCCTTGTAGGTTTTCTCTTCCTCTGTCACTCCATGTACTGACCTGCCTGATTCTTCTGATCCATTTTCTAGTTCAATCATCTGTTTAAAATATGTTTTTTACAGGGTGCGTGAGTGGCTCAGTGGGTTAAAGCCTCTGCCTTTGGCTCAGGTCATGATCCCAGGGTCCTGGGCTCGAGCCCCGCATCAGGCTCTCTGCTCAGTGGGGCTCCTGCTTCCCTTCCTCTCTCTCTGCCTACTTATGATCTCTGTCTGTCAAATAAATAAATAAAGATCTTTATAAAAAAAATAAAATGTTTTTTACTTTTCTGAGAAATTTCTAAATTTAGTCACTATATTTTTCATTGTTAGATGTTGTATTTGAATCTTTTTCAAATCTGCTGTACAACTTTCTCTGACAGCATTTTGTTTTTTAAAAATTTTCAAACCTGAAGAAAACTTGAAGTAATTGTACCAAATATCCTTTACTTGGATCCGTCATTTGTTGTTACCATTCTCACATTTGCTTTTGCTCGCTCTCTCTCTCTCTTTTGAACCATTGGAAAGCAATATATGACTTGTAGAGGGAGATGTCATGACACTGCTCCTTTATGTAAGTTAGCAGGTATTTGCTAAGGTCAAGAACATTCTTTTACATAACCACAGTGCTGTTATCACATCAAATTGATACAGTATTGTCTGATACACACTCTATGTCCATGTTTCCCCATGTTTTTAAAGATTTTAATTATTTATGAGAGCACATGCAGGAGCACAAGCAGGGGGACAGGCAGAGGGAGAGGGAGAAGCAGGCTCCCTGCTGAGCAGGGAACTTGATGTGGGACTTGATCCTAGGACCCTGGGATCATGATCTGAGCTGAAGGCAGATCCTTTACCAACTGAGCTACCCAGGTGCTCCTCCCCAGTTTTTGAATAAAATAAAATAGTTGTTTTAAAAAAATGAAATCCAGGATCCAGTCAAAGATGATATGCTATGTTGAGCTATGAAGCTTTTTAGTTCCCTTTAATGTAGAACAGTTTCCTTGACATTTGGTGGTGGTGCGGTGTTTGTTGGGTTTTGTTTTTCAGGACATTGGCATTTTGGGAATCCAGTTATTTACAGAATTGCTGTAATTAAAAAAAAATGGATTTGTGTGCCCTAAAGATATCTTCAGGTTTATCTGTTAGTTCTTCAAACAGTGAAAACACAGTTGTTTTATAGTCTGTATCTAATAAGTCCCCTATATGAAACCTTTGATGATCTTTCTGACATTTTTAGTTTCTGCTAATTTTGTTTATGGTATCTAGTTTTATTGTGTGTTTGCTTATTTCTTTTCCTCATTGTCCTTAAAATATTATTTGTAGGGATTTGTACTTTTTGAGGTATGGGATTGATGGTACCTTCCGTGATAGAATTACATATGCTTCTGTGAGACACTTCAAGATCTGTTAATGTGGGACTATCCTAGACCTAGCTCATGGCTTGAAGTTCTCTGGCCAGTTTAGTGGATGGACTTGGGCTGCAGTTTGAGTCAGTAGTGTCCCCAATTTGTGGAATATTTTTTACCCTTTCCTTTTCTTTTTCTTCTCTTTCTCTGCTTAGCACCATCACAAATTCTGCTATGGCTTTCTGGGGATGATGATGGAGTGGTCAGTCTTAATTTTGGTCCCAGCCTAGGGTGAAGAGATTTCTCATTAAACTTCCCATCTTTAGTAGGCTCTAACTGTTGACTTCCATCTCATTGCCCAGAACAAATTTTTTAAAATTTATTTTCAGCGTAACAGTATTCATTGTTTTTGCACCACACCCAGTGCTCCATGCAATCCATGCCCTCTCTAATACCCACCACCTGGTTCCCCCAACCTCCCACCTCCTGCCTCTTCAAACCCCTCAGATTGTTTTTCAGAGTCCATAGTCTCTCATGGTTCACCTCCCCTTCCAATTTCCCTCAACTCCCTTCTCCTCTCTAACTCCCCTTGTCCTCCATGCTATTTGTTATGCTCCACAAATAAGTGAAACCATATGATAATTGACTCTCTCTGCTTGACTTATTTCACTCAGCATAATCTCTTCCAGTCCCATCCATGTTGCTACAAAAGTTGGGTATTTATCCTTTCTGATGGAGGCATAATACTCCATAGTGTATATGGACCACATCTTCCTTATCTGTTCGTCCGTTGAAGGGCATCTTGGTTCTTTCCACAGTTTGGCGACTGTGGCCATTGCTGCTATAAACATTGGGGTACAGATGACCCTTCTTTTCACTACATCTGTATCTTTGGGGTAAATACCCAGTAGAGCAATTGCAGGGTCATAGGGAAGCTCTATTTTTAATTTCTTGAGGAATCTCCACACTGTTCTCCAAAGTGGCTGCACCAACTTGCATTCCCAACAACAGTGTGGGTTCCCCAAAGCCCCAATTTTTTAAGAGTAGCAAATGCCCTGGGGCAGAAGGAGCTATGGAGTTTTAGTGCTTCACTTTCTCCTCTGGTGTTGATCACATTTATATTTTGGTCTGGTAATTGCTCATTATATTGAGAGGCTTTAAAAAAATTATTTTATTGATAGGCTTTTAATACTTTCAGGGAGATGAACATTTATCTCCCCTAAAGTTTTTAGTAGTGTTCACATGAATGGTTGGTTCAACCATTCTGCCACTTCTGGAAATGGAAGTCCTCTTTAATTTTAGGAGAAAAATTTATTTTTGTCCTTATGAGAAATGTAAATTGGATATAGGTATTTTTCATAGTATTGTAATGGAAATCAATCTGGCCAAGCTCTGTGACACCAACACACTAAGAATTGCCCAGTCAGTATTTACCAATGTGATAATGAAAGAAGAAAAAAGACCCTGTTATACGCCAGACAGCTCAGGTACAGTTTTATAGTATGCAGCCAATCTCTGTCATTGGTTTTCATTATTGAATTCTGTTATGACAGCTATCCAGTGTGAATTAAAAGAAATACATTTGACATTTTAATAAAGGTAGACATATAGCATTTACAAGTAGCTGCTGGTGAGGATATATGAGCTAGTGATTAGTGTTGAAAGCACTCAGTTTGATCAGGGTCAAGCTAACTTGCTGTTCATTTGCTCCCAGGAATTACCACATTCCTAATGGCTGGCAGAGACTGATGAAAGTCCTGGTCCCTTTCTTCATTGATGTTAGTTGGAGCCCTGGAAGGGTCAATGAATAAATCCAGGTTTGCTCTAATATGTATGGCTGGCTTTCTTAAAAGGGATTCTGAATATTTTCTGTGAAAGGAAATTTGATCCCCAGGCATTATTTTTGTCAGAGGGATTTGGTTAAAAAATAAGATCACTTTCAAGTAATGTTTGCAAAGAACCCTAAGTTGTTAATACTTAGAGGAAATGTAAGTAAAATGTACTAGTTTTCTGTAAAGAATTTTCTCTGTAACCCTTTATAGGGTTATGTAGTTCTTTAAAGTATGAAAAGTATGAAATAGGTAAGTATGAAGTATTTCGGACCCAGATGACCCAGAATTTTGGATCAATGTGAACTTCTTTAGAGACCTTGCTATGTGCTAGTTTTATTCACATGTGAACTTGGGAAGAGCAGAATTATTTGTGTATGGAATTACCTGTCCTGTGTATGGAATTACCTGTCCTGTGTTACCTAATCCAAATATCATGATTTCCAGATTTTTATGCATCCTGGATGGTACATCCTGATTGATACCCTGATGGTTCAAATGAATTAGTCTATATGCATTATATACAAGTGCAAAATGTATAAGCTTATTCTCTTCTATTCTAATAGAAGTAAGGTATTTTCAACTGGCTTTGGAAATAGCAACTCACACCATCACATATTACTTATTTGCAAGTCTTCCTAATAAACCCCAGGAGTAAATTTTAAGTAAATGTATGATTTCTGGGATGCCTGGGTGGACTTGGTTAAGCATCTGCAACTCGGCTAAGGTCATGATCCCAGGGTCCTTAGATTGAGTCCTGCATTGGTCTTCTTGCTCACTGGGGAGCCTGCTTGTGCTCTTTCTTGTCAAATAAATAAATAAAATCTTCATAAAAAATTCACAATTCTTAAAAATAAAACAATTATCCATTTGAGAGTGATAGGTTTCAAGTAATAGAAACTTAGTTCAAACTTCAATACAGCTTAATTAGCGTAAGGAATTTATTAGTCCATTTAGTTAGAACACTAGGATGGCTGATAAGTTCAAAAGATAAACCACTTGTGTCAGGGCCTCAAGGTTTATAACTACCCTCTTTCCTTTCCTTTTCTTTTTTTTAAAAAAGATTTTATTTATTCATTTGTCAGAGAGAAAACACGAGCACAAGAAGGGGGAGCGGCAGGCAGAGGGAGAGGGAGAAGCAAGCTCCCCACTGAGCAAGGAGCCTGGTGTGGGGCTCCATCCCAGGACTCTGGGATCATGACCTGAGCTGAAGGCAGACGCTTAACCAACTGAGCCCACCCAAGTGTTCCTAGAGCTGCTTTTAATAGCAGTGTAATTCACTCATCTTCATCATCCTTTCCTCCTATCATCTGTCCATCCTTTTCACATTTCTGATTTTATCTCCTTGGCTTGCCTTTTTTTTTTTTTTTTTTTCTCAAAAAATGCTTTTTCCATGTGGTGGGAAAGATGGCTGCCAATAGCTTTAAATTCATTTTCACCCCAGCAAAACCGAGGAAGAAAATTCTCTTTCTCAATGGCCAGCTATAATTAATGGGAAGGATTCTGACTGACATTATTAGAGTCCCATGCTCTTACCCAAAACCAGTCAGAGCATAGGAGAATTGGATACTATGATTGTCCAGGTTTCGCTACCTTTTCTGGACAGGAAAGTGGCTTCTTACAGGAAGAAGGAGAACTAGCGGGTGGGAGAGAATGATACTAGACAGCCAAAAGAAATCCTTTATAAATAAAAGTAGATTGTTAAAAGGAGTTAAGAGCTGTTGGAGAGTATTCCTAATTGAGTATGCATTTCTTGAATCCAACTAAGATAAGTAGATTTGGGAAAATGATCTACCAAACCCATTGTGGTCATATGAGAAGATATTTCCTCATGTTAGAAAATTCCCCAACTAGGATAATTGATACGGCAATTGGAGGAAGGGACAGTTGAATTAGGGATTGTTGTGTTAGAAAAAGAAATTAATATACCCAATATTTTCCTTTGCTTATGTTTCTTCAACAAAAGAGTCACAAAGAAATGGTAGGCTGCAGATTTTTAAAAAATTATTTTTAAATTTTGCTAAGCCAGCAGGAGGGAGCCATTACATCTGTTATTGATATTAAAATATGAGTAAGCCCTCATCGATTTGATGGTTAAATCCAAAATAAGGAATTTTAGTTATCAATGAATGGTAATTTCAATATCTCTTCTTCATTGCAACAATTCACAAACAAATACGTGTATATTTGTTTCATACAATGAAAATAGTAAGAATTGCCTGGTATTCATAAGAAGCTTATAAAAGAGTTCACCTTGAGTGATGTGTGTGGTGTGAATTGAAGCAAATTCTCCAAATGAACATTTGTCATGTGTAACAGCTGTAGAAGTCAGAGGCATTCTGTTTGTATTTCTCCAAGCCAACTGGTCCTTAGAATCTGGTGGTAACAGACTCAATGGTATATAAAATGGGAGTTATTATATATATATATTTTAAAGATTTTATTTACTTGTTTATTTGACAGAGATCAGAGGCAGGCAGAGAGAGAGAGGGGGAAGCAGGCTCCCTGCTGAGTAGAGAACCTGATGCAGGGCTTCATCCCAGGACCCTGATGTCATGACTTGAGCACAAGGCAGAGGCTTAACCCACTGAGCCACCCAGGTGCCCGGAAGTTATTATATTTTAATAGATCAAACATGTATTTAAAATATCTTGTCTGTTATGTTTACATTAACATATTTGACAAAATGAACGAGACCATAAAAAACTGCTTTTGCACGTTTTGATCTAAATGGTTCTCAAGTTATTTATGCTGTGGTTACACATTACAAATAATGGACAGACTGCAATTATTTATAATGAATTTATTTTGTCAAGAGATTGTGGCCACAGAGTACAGCTCAGATGACACTTGTGTCAAAGAACATTAATTGGCTCAGATAGTTCGGAAGTTCCTGGCTGGATCTCAGGATTTAAATGATGTCATCAGAACTCAGGCTTATGGTACTGCTTTCATGTGTGGCTTCATTCTTAACAGCCTCTCTCCTCTCATAGGGGCAACAAGGCTGCCAGCAGCTTCTAGCTCATATCCCACTTTTTGGCAACCTCAATGGAAAGAAAGCATCCCTCTTTTTCAGCAGTTTCAGTAAAGTCAGAATTAAGCCTCATTGGCTCTGATTGGTTTGACTTTAGTCATTTGGCATGTCCAGAACCAATCACTGTGGCCAGAGAGATGTGATATTAAGATAAACCCCTCCTGCACTGGGGGAAGGAGTGGGGTACTTCCCCGAGGAAAAATGATATTAATCCCTGAAGAAAGGTAAATAGATGCAGGGTAGTAAAAACTTATAAATATCTGACAAATGAGTCATTTTTAAAATGAAGATATCTTTGAGGGGCACCTGGGAGGCTCAGTTGGTTAAGCATTCAACTCTTGATTTCAGTTCAGATTATGATCTCAGGGTCATGAGATCGAACCCCACATTGGGCTCAGGGTGTGGAGTATGGAGACTGCTCCCTCTCTCCTCTCTCTCTCCTCTTCCCCACCTCCCTCTCATTTACACACTCTCTCTCAAAAAATTTTTTTCTTAAAAACAAAAAAGATATCTTTGAGAAAGCAAGCATAAGTGGTTTAGTGATTCACCTACCCACCTGACCATTCAACAAATATTATTGACTCCATACTAGGCATTATGTTAGGCAGTGTTGAAGGTGATGGTCAAGGTATCTGACCCATGAAACTTGTTCTCTAGTAAAGAAGACTGACATAGAAATCTAGTTACGGGGTGCCTGGGTGGCTCACTTGGTTAAGGAACTGGCTTTGGCTCAGGTCATGATCCTGGAGTACCAGGATCAGAGTCCTGCCTCAGGCTACCCTCTCAGCAGGGAGTCTGCTTCTCCATCTGACCCTCCCCCATCTCATGCTCTCTTACCCTTTCTCTCAAATAAATAAATAAAATCTTTTTAAAAAGAAATCTGGTTACACAAATTATTTACTCAGTATGTGGAAAGTGAAATTGCTATGAGACTTTAGGAAAGGCTTTCTAGAGGAGGCAGTGATGTTTCAACTGACATCTATAGGGTGAATCTAAGTTAGCATGGGAAAGCAGGACTGAAGGAGAGGATTCCAGAGATTTTACCTCTAAATAACCTTATAGTTTGATTAGAGGAAACAGGATAGCCTGACAACCTAGACTGAAGAGGACCAGAGTGTACTGGTAAGGTTAATGGACTTGGAAGGAAATGCTAGGCATTCCAGAGATAACTATGCATTTTATCGTGTCATCCGAGGGTGTCTGTAATAGTGTCTCATAATTCAGATCCATACATGGACTAAGACTCTTTCTAAAAAATCTAGCTAAAGCTCAGAGAGTCTCAATTTTAATATACATTTTCAAAATAATTTATTGCTTTTTGTTGTTATTGTTCTTCAAGTGAGAAGGGGCTGGGAAAATATGTCTTTGGTTGCTTGGTGGAGAAATGTAAAATGTTTACTTCTGGCCATTGAAGTTCCACAAGTAGGTATTCATTGTTAATATAGCAAGTTGTCAATATAACAGTTGTTTCTCAACCTGATACCTAAAATCAATCACGATGTCATGATGTCAGCTCTATAAATCTTAGATTAGGTGGCATGAATGGATAATCCCGGTTAATTTTAGGAATCTGAGCATGCTTTATCTTCATTTCCTGGGAACTATTTGTAATATGCTTCATTTTTGTGTTTTATCTTCAAATTAAAAAAAAAACCTCTATTTTTGCATTGGAAAATTCTTTAGGCATGGATTAGGTTTTCTCTCCTTATACAGTTTACCCTTGGCAAATAAGGATTTCTGTTCTGAGAAGGGTAGAATGGGTAGTACTGGTCTGTCCTCCTGTAGAGGACAACTGGAAAACCTGGGCTGGTTATCAACAGGAGCTTGCTTCAGGTCACTAGAAGGATGACAAGATGGTGAAGAATTATCAGGCCAACTCTAAGGGGAACAGGGACCCAGAGAAGTGAGCTCCAAACTTAGAACCCCTGAGAGCACATGCACATTCCAAGGAAGATGCCAGGAAACAAAGAGGCAGGGCATTGTTTTTGGGCTAAAGCAGCAGGGATTGGTGACCAGGGCCTGCCAAGGATAGAGGGGGCCCGGTGAATTCCTCTTTGGGTTCAGACCTCAAAGGACTGCTTAAGAGGAATAGGGATGAGCTGGAATTTGGCACATGATGTCATTTGAATAAAAAAAACAAACAAACAAACCATAGAGTGGGCAAAGACATCTACAAAGACCTATAACTGAAAAGTGCATCCAGACTATTTGAAGGACCTCTACAAATCAATAAGAAAAAGACAACCCAACAGGAAAAGTCAAGAGACTTGAACACTACACTGAGACCTTTCATAAAAGGGGATGTCCAATTGGTCAATCAACATATGCAAAGATACTCAATTTCATTAGTAATCAGGGAAATGCAAATTAATACCACAGTGCTATGATGATACCACCACCAAATAGCTAAAATTTAGGTGGCTAATAGCAAGTGTTAGCAAGTTTGGGTGGCCCCCAGATCTGTCATACACTGCTAGTGAGAGTATAAAATAGGTACAATGACTTTAGAGAACTGGTTAGCATTATTTCCCATAGTTTAAGATATGCTTACCTATGACCCAGCAATTCCATTCCTAGATATATACTCTTGTGCACAGGCAGACATTTTTTAGATCGTTCCTGTCGTATTCATGATAGCCTCAAACTGGAAACAACCCAGATATTAACCAATAGTAGAATAGATTAATGAATAATAGTATATTTCAAACAGTGAAGTATTAAACTTAAATGAAGAGAAACAGATTACAGGTATAGGTAATGAAATAGATACATAAAGCAGAACAAAAGAAGCCAGACATAGAAGATTGCATACTGTGTGATTCCATTGCTTCGAATATTAAAAACTGGGCAAAACTGTAATGTTTAGGGATGCATACTTAGGTAATAAACTCAAGGAAGTGATTTCTAGGAAAGTGAAGATGCTGATTGCCTTTAGTGGGAAGAGATGGCTTAGTGACTGAGAAGGGATGTGTGGGTCCTTTTGGGGGATAGTGGGGGTGGTGTGCTGACAGCGTTTTCTTTCTTCACCGGGATGATCATTTCATAGAAGTTCACTTCGTAAGAAATTCATTGAGCTGTACATTTTGGAGACATCTTTATGTATGTCTATAAAATTTCACAGTAAAATATTTGAAAAGGCAATATCACTTTATCTTTTATCTACCTCATTGTAACTAAAAGCAGAATTTATCAAGCGGTCAGCCGGCAACAATGCTTTTCATTTAGAGATGTGACCAAGCCTGAATGCAGGTGGATATGCAAAGCCAAAGTCAAACTCCGGTTTGATTTCTGGGTGCTTATTACTGTATGCTGGAGGTCATATCACTAAGTTTCATCTTCACTCCTCAGAGCCAATATGATTTTATTTATAATTAACATAGTACTTCACAGATAGTAGATACTCTGTTTAGTTGAAAGATCACTGAATTCCCATGTGAGAAAAGGAATCTATTTTGGAACTGTAATGTTTGTAGATTCTTGGTTTAAATCATGAAAATGATGTGAATTGGAGCTCACAAATAAGAAATTTCTACAGCTGTGGCTTTCTTTGTTCCTGTTTTTACTGTTAAAAAGAAGACACAGCAGAACCCAAATACTGTCATTTGTGGTAAGCCCCTGTCAACAAACACAGACTTAATATCTAATCCAACTGCAGTTTCAGACTGTCCTAGGAATGTTACTTTGAATCAGTCAATCTGGAATTACCTGGGCAGTGCTAGTGAGGTAATCTGCCTGATAGGTCCCATCCATCCCCTACAGGAAGGTGAGGTTGCCTGAAAAAATCCATTATTTTAACTTTCTTTTCCTACCCCCTTCTGCCTATTAAACCTGTCTGTTTTGTAGGGCTTTTTGAAACTCCTTTCTTTTTGCTCAAAGAGATGCTGCCTGATTCATGAATAATTGAAAAAAGTCAATTTGATCTTCAAATTTACTCTGTTGAATTTTTGTTTTTGTTTTTGTTGTTTTTTTAGAGAGAGAGCACATGCCTGAGAGAGTGAGAGGGTGGAGGGAGAGGGAGAGAGAATCCCAAGCAGGCTCCACGCTCAGTGCACAGTCCAACTCCAGGCTCTGTTTCGCAACACTGAGATCACAACCTGAGCTGTAACCAAGACTGAGCCACCCAGGCACCCCTGAATTTTGTTTTTTTAACATTGCCCTCTTCCTATATGGTCCATAGTTGGCTGTTTGACTTTTCCCCTGCCTGTGTCTGGCCTGGTTCTACAGTTTGAACAAGTTTCTAGCACTTGACATTTTTCTTTGAGAAGCTGTTCTTTTTGTAATTTGATGCCGAAGAAAATTAGTTTTCACCATGCACCTTGTGATATTTTGGTTTGTAATATAAAATACGTATTTGGTCTTCACTATTTCTGGTACAGAGGTCCTAAAACCCTTGGAATTTCCTAAGTGAGGAAAGCAATAAAGGGATCTTTTGTTATGGTAATGAGCTAATTTTTGGACTCCTCATAAGGGTGAGGAGCCTGCTTGCCAGGAGAACCAACCATATGATCAGAGGGTTACAACTCTCAGTCCCTGCCTGCCGACTTCTGGGGAGGGGAGGCTGAAGTGGGGAGGCTGGAAGGGAGAGGGGAGGTTGAAAGGCCAATAGTTTAATCAGTCATGCCTATGTGGTAAATCCTCTTTAAAGGTCCAAAAGGACAAGGTTTGGAGAGCTTCCAGGTCAGTGAACATGCAGAGATTTGGGGAGAGTGGTGCCCTTGGAGAGGGCATGGAAGTTCTGCACTCCTTCCCACTATCTCGTCTTTTGCATCTCTTCTATCTGGCTGTTCCTGAATTATATCCTTTTATAATAAACCAGTGATCTAGTAAGTAAAATGTTTCTCTGAATTCTGAGAGTCACTCTAGTGAACTAATCTAACCTGAGAAGGAGATCTCGGGAGCCTCTGATTTATCTCTGGTTGGTCAAAAGTAACACTCTGGGCTTGTGACTAGCATCTGTTGGTAATGGGGGACAAGGTCTTGTAGGACTGAACCTTTAACCTGTGGAATCTAATGTTGTCTCTGGGTAGATGGTGTCAGAACTGAGTTGAATTGTAGGATAGCCAGCTGGTATCCTGAGTGTTGCTTGTTGGTGCAGGGAATAGTGTCCCCCTTTTGCCCTCCCCTCATTGAATTGGTGGCCAGAACAAAACACAACTTCATTTTCTTTTTCTTCAAACAAGAGGATTTCTGGTCAAACAAGAGGATTCTTTTCTAAATTTGTCTCTTTTATCTATATCAGATATCAGAGGTCACACATTCTGCAGAGACATTATTTTCAGGAAATATTTCAAGGAGAAGAGAGCAGAGGCTAGTGTGAAACCTATGAAATCCAAAGTAATCCAATTTAAAAGAGATCAAACAGATAGAAAACCAAGGAGCATAACAGCTTTAGAAACAATAGAAAAACAGAAGATGAAATAAGATTAAAAAATTAAAATTAATCCTTTTATTCTGAGTTCCTGGAGAACCCCTCACTAACAACAAAGTCATATTGTATTTGAGCATTTTCCCTATTTTTTTTCTTTGATCTTTTCCTGCTAAAATGGTGTTTGGGGGTAAAGAAACATTTATTAATGTTCCAGAGTGTAATTGCCCTGCACTCACTATAACAGTACCAGAAACTGAAGACACAAACAGATTCATTGCTTTCTTTTTTTTAACCAAACTTTCTGTGAATACTAACACTAAGAACAATTATATGCCAGATACTGTGCAAAGTGAAGTACTTTACACACATTATCTCATCTAACCCACACGTTGAACACATTGAGTAGAAGTGGTAGCTGGCTTCCAAGATAGCTCCCAGCGATCTTCCCTTCCTGGTATTCACGTCCTTGTGTGGCTTCTTCCACACTGAATAGGACTGATCGGTGGGACTGGTAGATTTTGCATGAATGTTGGTGGTGATTTGGGAGTCATAGAGGACATTGTAGCCTCTCTCATGGTCTGTTGACTGCTTGCTGTGAAAGTCGCCAGTCATCATGCTACAAGGACACTCAGGCAGCCCTGTTGAGAGACCCATGAGGAGAGAACTGAGGTCTCCCACCCAGAGCCATGTGAGCCAGCCGTCTTGGAAGTGGATTTTTCCAGCCTTAGTCAAACCCTCAGATAGCTGCAACCCTCACTGCCATCTTTGACTACAACCTAAGAGACCCTAAGCCAGAATCACCTAGACCAGTGTCTTTCAAATTCTTAAATCACAGAAACTGTGAGAAGTAAGAAACTACTAAGTTTTGGGGCAATTTGTTACCTGGTAATAGGTAACTACTGTTATCTCCATTATACAGATGAGAGAACTAAGGCTTGGGAAGATTGGGGGGAAAAGTTCTTTTTTTTTTTTTTTTCGAAACTATGTGAAAGCATTATTAGTCTGTCAACCTATATATTTAGTAAATGTGTTAGAGGCATGTGGGCTAGTGCACCGCACAGCAAGTATGAAATGTAGTGTTTCCGATGGAAGTTCTTTGAGATTTGTTTTCATCTTACATGTTGCTTGCTGGGTAGAAAAGATTTTAACTTGTTCTGAGATTTAACCTGGGAACACATATGCCAGTTTTTTATTTGGCTTTGCAACAAAGGAGAGACTTGGGAATGGAAGAAGAAGGTAGGAATAAAAATGCGAGGAAATTAGTCTTTGAGAACTTCAGGATGAAGGGAAAGCAAGAAGAAATGGATAGAGATGAGGGATGGGGTAGAGTTCAGGTGACGATGATATAGTTATTTATGTGACATGTACATGTCCCCGCTGTCTCGGGGGATGTTCACTAATTTAATGATAGATGTCATGAAATTCTGCCTTACCAGACAGCAACCCATTCTGCATTTGATCGCTTTTAGACTCAGCTCCCTTATGAGTTCCTAGAGGTGAACAAAACAAGTTTGTGCAGAAAATGAATTTTGTGCTTAAGAATATCTTAAAACTTTTTTTAAAAAGAATCCAGTGCTGCAAATCAATAAGGCAGATCTGTAATGCAAACCCCATCCTGCCCAGTCTCCCTCCTAAGACTTAGCAGAGAATACATTTTCTTGTCTTTTCTCTGAAAGAAGATATTGTGACTTAACCTAGACTCTGTTCCATAGAAACACAGAAGGAACCCAAGGTTAACATTTATTTATTTTATTTATTTTTTTTTTGAATTTTATATTTTTTTACTTTTTATTTTTTATAAACATATAATATATTTTTATCCCCAGGGGTAAAGGTCTGTGAATTGCCAGGTTTACACACTTCACAGCACTCACCATAGCACATACCCTCCCCAATGTCCATAACCCCACCCCCCTTTTCCCAACCCCCCTCCCCCCAGCAACCCTCAGTTTGTTTTGTGAGATTAAGAGTCACTTATGGTTTGTCTCCTTCCCAATCCCATCCTGTTTCATTTATTCTTCTCCTACCCCCTTAATCCCATGTTGCATCTCCACTTCCTCATATCAGGGAGATCATATGATAGTTGTCTTTCTCTGATTGACTTATTTCGCTAAGCGTGATACCCTCTAGTTCCATCCACGTCATCGCAAATGGCAAGATTTCATTTCTTTTGATGGCTGCGTAGTATTCCATTGTGTATATATACCACATCTTCTTTATCCATTCATCTGTTGATGGACATCTAGGTTCTTTCCATAGTTTGGCTATTGTAGACATTGCTGCTATAAAAATTTGGGTGCACGTGCCCCTTCGGATCACTACATTTGTATCTTTAGGGTAAATACCCAGTAGTGCAATTGCTGGGTCATAGGGTAGTTCTATTTTCAACAATTTGAGGAACCTCCATGCTGTTTTCCAGAGTGGTTGCACCAGCTTGCATTCCCATCAACAGTGTAGGAGGGTTCCCCTTTCTCCGCATCCTCGCCAGCATCTGTCATTTCCTGACTTGTTAATTTTAGCCATTCTGACTGGTGTGAGGTGATATCTCATTGTGGTTTTGATTTGTATTTCCCTGATGCCGAGTGATATGGAGCACCTTTTCATATGTCTGTTGGCCATTTGGATGTCTTCTTTGCAGAAATGTCTGTTCATGTCTTCTGCCCATTTCTTGATTGGATTATTTGTTCTTTGGGTGTTGAGTTTGCTAAATTCTTTATAGATTTTGGACACTAGCCCTTTATCTGATATGTCGTTTGCAAATATCTTCTCCCATTCTGTCAGTTGTCTTTTGGTTTCGTTAACTGTTTCCTTTGCTGTGCAAAAGCTTTTGATCTTGATGAAATCCCAATAGTTCATTTTTGCCCTTGCTTCCCTTGCCTTTGGCGATGTTCCTAGGAAGATGTTGCTGTGGCTGAGGTTGAAGAGGTTGCTGCCTGTGTTCTCCTCAAGGATTTTGATGGATTCCTTTCTCACATTGAGGTCCTTCATCCATTTTGAGCCTATTTTCATGTGTGGTGTAAGGAAATGATCCAATTTCACTTTTCTGCATGTGGCTGTCCAATTTTCCCAACACAATTTGTTGAAGAGGCTGTCTTTTTTCCATTGGACATTCTTTCCTGCTTTGTCGAAGATTAGTTGACCATAGAGTTGAGGGTCTATTTCTGGGCTCTTTATTCTGTTCCATTGATCTATGTGTCTGTTTTTGTGCCAGTACCATGCTGTCTTGATGATGACAGCTTTGTAATAGAGCTTGAAGTCCGGAATTGTGATGCCACCAACTTTGGCTTTCTTTTTCAATATTCCTTTGGCTATTCGAGATCTTTTCTGGTTCCATATAAATTTTAGGATTATTTGTTCCATTTCTTTGAAAAAAATGGATGGTACTTTGATAGGAATTGCATTAAATGTGTAGATTGCTTTAGGTGCATAGACATTTTCACAATATTTATTCTTCCAATCCAGGAGCATGGAACATTTTTCCATTTCTTTGTGTCTTCCTCAATTTCTTTCATGAGTACTTTATAGTTTTCTGAGTATAGGTTCTTAGCCTCTTTGGTTAGGCTTATTCCTAGGTATCTTATAGTTTTGGGTGCAATTGTAAATGGGATTGACTCCTTAATTTCTCTTTCTTCTGTCTTGTTGTTGGTGTTTAGAAATGCAACTGATTTCTGTGCATTGATTTTATATCCTGACACTTTACTGAATTCCTATACAAGTTCTAGCCGTTTTGGAGTGGAGTCTTTTGGGTTTTCCACATATAGTATCGTATCATCTGTGAAGAGTGATAGTTTGACTTCTTCTTTGCCGATTTGGATGCCTTTAATTTCCTTTTGTTGTCTGATTGCTGAGGCTAGGACTTCTAGTACTATGTTGAATAGCAGTGGTGATAACGGACATCCCTGCCGTGTTTCTGACCTTAGCGGAAAAACTTTCAGTTTTTCTCCATTGAGAATGATATTTGCGGTGGGTTTTTCATAGATGGCTTTGATAATATTGAGGTATGTGCCCTCTATCCCTACACTTTGAAGAGTTTTGATCAGGAAGGGATGCTGTACTTTGTCAAATGCTTTTTCAGCATCTATTGAAAGTATCATATGGTTCTTATTCTTTCTTTTATTAATGTGTTGTATCACATTGATTGGTTTGTGGATGTTGAACCAACCTTGCAGTCCTGGAATAAATCCCACTTGGTCGTGGTGAATAATCCTTTTAATGTACTGTTGAATCCTATTGGCTAGTATTTTGGTAAGAATTTTCGCATCTGTGTTCATCAAGGATATTGGTCTGTAGTTCTCTTTTTTGATGGGATCCTTGTCTGGTTTTGGGATCAAGGTGATGCTGGCCTCATAAAATGAGTTTGGAAGTTTTCCTTCCATTTCTATGTTTTGGAACAGTTTCAGGAGAATCGGAATTAGTTCTTCTTTAAATGTTTGGTAGAATTCCCCTGGGAAGCCATCTGGCCCTGGGCTTTTGTTTGTTTGGAGATTTTTGATGACTGTTTCAATCTCCTTACTGGTTATGGGTCTGTTCAGGCTTTCTATTTCTTCCTGGTTCAGTTGTGGTAGTTTATATGTCTCTAGGAATGCATCCATTTCTTCCAGATTGTCAAATTTGTTGGCATAGAGTTGCTCATAGTATGTTCTTATAATTGTCTGTATTTCTTTGGTGTTCGTTGTGATCTCTCCTCTTTCATTCATGATTTTATTTATTTGGGTCCTTTCTCTTTTCTTTTTGATAAGTCTGGCCAGGGGTTTATCAATCTTATTAATTCTTTCAAAGAACCAGCTCCTAGTTTCGTTGATTTGTTCTATTGTTTTTTTGGTTTCTATTTCATTGATTTCTGCTCTGATCTTTATGATTTCTCTTCTCCTGCTGTGTTTAGGGTTTCTTTCTTGTTCTTTCTCCAGCTCCTTTAGGTGTAGGGTTAGGTTGTGTACCTGAGACCTTTCTTGTTTCTTGAGAAAGGTTTGTACTGCTATATATTTTCCTCTCAGGACTGCCTTTGTTGTGTCCCACAGATTTTGAACTGTTGTGTTTTCATTATCATTTGTTTCCATGAATTTTTTCAATTCTTCTTTAATTTCCTGGTTGACCCATTCATTCTTTAGAAGGATGCTGTTTAGTTTCCATGTATTTGGGTTCTTTCCAACTTTCCTCTTGTGATTGAGTTCTAGCTTCAGAGCATTGTGGTCTGAAAATATGCAGGGAATGATCCCAATCTTTTGATACCAGTTGAGACCTGATTTAGGACCAAGGATGTGATCTATTCTGGAGAATGTTCCATGTGCACCAGAGAAGAATGTGTATTCTGTTGCTTTGGGATGAAATGTTCTGAATATATCTGTGATGTCCATCTGGTCCAGTGTGTCATTCAAGGCCTTTATTTCCTTGTTGATCTTTTGCTTGGATGATCTGTCCATTTCAGTGAGGGGAGTGTTAAAGTCCCCTACTATTATTGTATTATTGTTGATGTGTTTCTTTGATTTTGTTATTAATTGGTTTATATAGTTGGCTGCTCCCACGTTAGGGGCATAGATATTTAAAATTGTTAGATCTTCTTGTTGGACAGATCCTTTGAGTATGATATAGTGTCCTTCCTCATCTCTTATTATAGTCTTTGGCTAAAATCTAATTGATCTGATATAAGCATCGCCACTCCTGCTTTCTTCTGATGTCCATTAGCATGGTAAATTGTTTTCCACCCCCTCACTTTAAATCTGGAGGTGTCTTCGGGTTTAAAATGAGTTTCTTGTAGGCAACATATAGATGGGTTTTGTTTTTTTATCCATTCTGATACCCTGTGTCTTTTGATTGGGGCATTTACCCCATTAACATTCAGGGTAACTATTGAGAGATATGAATTTGGTGCCATTGTACTGCCTGTAAGGTGACTGTTATTGTATATTGTCTCTGTTCCTTTCTGATCTACTACTTTTAGGGTCTCTCTTTGCTTAGAGGACCCCTTTCAATATTTCCTGTAGAGCTGGTTTGGTGTTTGCAAATTCTTTCAGTTTTTGTTTGTCCTGGAAGCTTTTAATCTCTCCTTCTATTTTCAATGATAGCCTAGCTGGATATAGTATTCTTGGCTGCATGTTTTTCTCGTTTAGTGCTCTGAATATATCATGCCAGCTCTTTCTGGCCTGTCAGGTCTCTGTGGATAAGTCTGCTGCCAATCTAATATTTTTACCATTGTATTTACAGACTTCTTTTCCCAGGCTGCTTTCAGGATTTTCTCTTTGTCACTAAGACTTGTAAATTTTACTATTAGGTGATGGGGTGTGGACCTATTCTTATTGATTTTGAGGGGGGTTCTCTGTACCTCCTGGATTTTGATGCTTGTTCCCTTTGCCATATTGGGGAAATTCTCTCCAACAATTCTCTCCAATATACCTTCTGCTCCCCTCTCTCTTTCTTCTTCTTCTGGAATCCCAATTATTCTAATGTTGTTTCGTCTTATGGTGTCACTTATCTCTCGAATTCTGCCCTCGTGGTCCAGTAGCTGTTTGTCCCTCTTTTGCTCAGCTTCTTTATTCTCTGTCATTTGGTCTTCTATATTGCTAATTCTTTCTTCTGCCTCATTTATCCTTTCAGAAAGCGGTTGATTATCTGTTTCTAGAATTACTGTTCTTCTCTTCGATCTCCCATTGGATTTGTAGGTGTTTGCAATCTTTAGATAAGCTATCTAGCTGATCTCCTGCTACCTGAAGTAGTCTCAGCCTGCTACTTCTCCACCATCTTGACTCCTCCCCCAAGGTTAACATTTAAATTAACACAAAACAAAAGAGAGAAATAGTTCTTCTGAGAACTATTTCAGTATTGTGAAAAAGTCTCCTTTAATGAATGCAATTTAATATTAAAATAAATTCAAATATTAACTGAGCCTTCTTTTCCTTTGCATTCACACATAATCCCTACAGTTAAGCTTACATTCTGGAGGTAGAGACAGGCTTATAAGCAAATAATTGCAATAGAATGTATTACCTTCAAGAATAGAGGAATATGTAGGGGCGCCTGGGTGGCTCAGTGGGTTAAAGCCTCTGCCTTCGGCTCAGGTCATGGTCCCAGGGTCCTGGGATCGAGCCCCACATTGGGCTCTCTGCTCAGCAGGGAGCCTGCTTCCTCCTCTCTCTCTGCCTGCCTCTCTGCCTACTTGTGATCTCTATCTGTCAAATAAATAAATAAAATCTTAAAAAAAAGAATAGAGGAATATGCAAAGGACAGAATGATTGACACTCTTTGTATTAGGGAAAGCCTTATTTCTGGGGACCCTTGAGATGTTTTTTTTTTTTTTGGGATGAATAAAAGTTTGATGGGCAGATGGGGATAGGGAAGTGAGAAGAAAGGATGAGCTTATATAAAATGGATAGAGGTATGAAATAGCAGGTATACTTGGGGACTGTGAAAAGTCATTTGTAGGGATTAATTAATGAATTTAGCACATTTTTTAAATAAGCATATGTGTCTCATACTGTAGCGGGCAGTGAGAATACAGTGATGGAAAAGACAAAGTTTCTGTCCTCAAGGAACTTACAGTCTATGGGCAGTGGGAGATGAATAAATAACCATGACAGGGGTGAGCATGAGATCATAAAGAAGGGGCTGCCTTGGAGGGTCAGAGAAGGCTTTCTGAAAGAGGTGGCATCTGACAAATGGGAGTTAGTGGTGGGGTTGGGAGTTTGGAAGGAAAGGGGTTCTGGGTGAAATGTACGAGTCTGGAGGTGTGTGAACATTTGAATGATTGTGAACTGCAAATTGAACATAGTGTACAAGAAGAGTGAGTTCCTGGTACATATGTCATGCTAAGGAGCTTACAAAATATTCTGGACTAAAGGATTTTGGGTAGGGAAAAGACATGACCCTGTTTTCCCTTTAGAAAGGTCACTGTGGCATCAGTGCAGAGAGTGGCTGGGGAATAGGGGTGTTGTGAGGTTGTGAAGCTGGAGTCAGGGAGATCAGTTAAGAGGTTGTTCTGGTCAAGACATGAGGGTTACATTAATAAAGGAGGGCCACAGGGATGAAAAGGAGGAGATGGCTTTGTGAGCTATCCAGGGGGTCGAGGCAGAGGAATGTCATGATTAAGCGTGTGGACTCTGGAGCCAGAGTGACTGGCTCTCCTCTCAGCTCTTGCCTTTACTAGTATGGGAACTGGGGCAGCTTACTTACCTTCTCTGTGCTTCTGGGTTTTTAAATCTGTGATTTGGGGAGAATAATACCTACATCTAGTGCATAATGCTTGGAACACTATCTGGTTCATAGTAAGTGTTCAGTAAGCATTTAGTTATTATAGGACTGATTGGAGGAGAGGCCAGTCATAGATGACACTTAAATTTGGGGAGTGGGCAGTTGTGTGAATGGTGATTCCATCACAGAGGAATGAATGCAGGAGAGAGCAGCTCTGGGGGGCATGCTGGGCTTGAGGTGGCTCTGGACACCCAGGTGGAGACACCTTGTGTGCAGTGGGGTCAATGGAATGGAGCCCAGAAGAGACCTGGGGAGGCATAAATCCTTTAGAATTGCAGGAGGGCATGGAATAGAGGGGAGTCCTGGGATAGGCTGCCAAGGAGACAGCTGACAAGGACAACAGGATGGCAGGTGTACAGGGGCCAGTGGAAGCCAGCGACTCTGAATTTGTTGTGACATGGTCTGCGCTCTTGTGCGGTTTTCTCCAGCCGTCTTCACCACCCGGGGGTGGGAGAGAAGCACAGCTGGACTGACCCAGGGTTGGGGTTTTACTGGCTGAGATAGCAAGACCTGGAATCAGGATGTTGACAGTACTGCTCAGAGACTGGACGGGGGTTAACTGAGAGATGAAGGCTGCAGAGGCAAGAGTGAAGACGTGAGACGGGGCGAGGGAGCAGAAGGAGTTGGAGTGTGATTCTGGGACCACTGGCTTGGGAAAGTGATCATGGAAACCACATCTGTGTGCACGCAGGCTGCACAGGGGACTGGTAGGTGGAAAGAGAGATAATGGCTACTTAACTAAAATAGAGTTCTAGGAGTTTCTGAAGTTAATTTTAACAAATAAAAATTTATTCTTGGTGGAAATGAAAGACTTGGTGATATGGCTAGCTGGTATAGTAAATATCCTAATAAAAGTATTGTTATCCAGACCTCTTCAGTTAAAAAGTTATTTGGTTAAAAAAAAAAAAAAGTTCTTTGGTTCATGGCTCCTTTTACCATATTTTTGACCTGAGGGTGGTCATTAAAAGCAGGGTGTTGGGGCGCCTGGGTGGCTCAGTGGGTTAAAGCCTCTGCCTTCGGCTCGGGTCATAATCCCAGGGTCCTGGGATCGAGCCCTGCATCGGGCTCTCTGCTCAGCGGGGAGCCTGCTTCCTCCTCTCTCTCTCTGCCTGCCTCTCAGCCTACTTGTGATCTCTGTCTGTAAAATAAATAAATAAAATCTTTAAAAAAAAAAAGCAGGGTGTTAATGGAATACACGAGTCAAGGCATTCCAGGGACATTAATGCATTTGGCCTATTTGCATGGATTCAGTTTTGTGTTAGATATTAGAACACCGGACTAGGTGACTGTCATTTTTAATAACACTCCTGAAATATTGACTCTCTCTAATTTACTGGTTGATTGTTCATTAGAAATTCACAGGCGTCCATTAAATGCGAGACAGTATGCATTATAGTCTCTACCTCAAGGAGTCTATGGGCTGTTAAGATCAGAATACGCACACACTTAACTGTGAAGTAGAAAGTTTTAGATGTCATAAAAGAGAGGAAAAAGTAAGATGCTGGAAGGTCAGAGATGTTGAACAGTCACTTCCAGCTGGTAAGATCAGAAAGAAATTGCTTCGATAAGGAACTGACATTTGAATCAGGAAGGGATCTGTGCAGAGGTAAAGAAAGGACATTGCAGTTGGAAGGAGCAGTGTGAACTGCTCCTCCTATTTTTAGGGGAAAATATCTTAACCCCTGTAGTTAAGGAGCAGCAAAACCATGATCCAAGTACAGCAGACTGGAATTGTAGTAAGGCATTTAGTGACCAAAACAGGAAGAAAACAAAACAAAACAGGAAAATAGTTGAGATTTTTAAAGTACTTACGAAATCATTTATAGAAAGAAGTAAGTTTTAATAAAAAATACCCCAGTCATCAGATTTTAAGATACCTGCTTTGTATTTTGGTTTGATAAAGAGGAAGTCATTGTATTTCTATTCTGTTGACATAGAATGGTCAACTTATGTCACAGCCATAGCTTATGAATACATCTTTTTTTTTTTAAAGATTTTATTTATTTATTTGACAGAGAGCAATCACAAGCACGCAGAGATGCGGGCAGAGAGAGGAGGAAGCAGGCTCCCTGATGAGCAGAGAGCCGGATGCAGGGCTCCATTCCAGGACCCTGGGATCATGACTGGAGCCGAAGGCGGAGGCTTTAACCCATAGAGCCTCCCAGGCGCCCTACATCTTTTTTTTTTTTTTTTAACATCTTAATTCTATTTTATTTTTTTCAGTGTTCCAAGATTCATTGTTTATGCACCACACCCAGTGCTCCATGCAATACGTGCCCTCCTTAATACCCACCACCAGGCTCAGCTAATCCCCACCCCTATCGTCTCCAAAACCCTCAGTTTGTTTCTTAGAGTCCAGTCTCTCATGGTTCATCTCCCTCTCCAATTTTCCCCAACTCACTTTTCCTTTCCTTCTCCTAATGTCCTCTGTGTTATTCCTTATGCTCCACAAGTAAGTGAAACCATAAGATAATTGACTCTCTGTGCTTGGCTTATTTCACTCAGCATAATCTCCTCCAGTTCCATCCGTGTTGATACAGAAGTTGATTATGCATCCTTTCTGATGGCTGAGCAATATTCCATTGTATATATGGACCATATTTTCTTTATCTGTTTATCTCTTGAAGGGCATCTCAGCTCTTCTCACAGGTTGGCAATTTTATTTATTTATTTGAGACAGAGAGAGAGCGTGCGCACGAGCAGAGGGAGGAGCAGAGGGAGAGGGAAAAGCAGAGTCCCCACTGAGCAGGGAGCCTGATGAGGGCTGTATCCCAGGACCCTGAGATCATGACCTGAGCCGAAGGCAGGCACTTAACCAACTGAACCACCCAGGTGCCCCATGGATACATCTTTACATACTTGGGGTACATCCACCAGCAAAAGATATTTACTCATCAAAGGATATACACAGCCTCTGAGCAGTTTTTAAAGATGGCCAAAATGAAGTTACACATTTATATGCCACCTGAAGCATGTGAATGCCCACCTTTATAACATCATTAACTAAAACGAGTTTTGCCTTTTTCAATTTTTCTTGAAAAACTTTAAAAATAAATTTTCCTTTAAAATAACTGTAGATTCACAGGAAGTTGCAAAGAAAGTACGGAGAGGTCTTATGTACCTTTGACCTCCTATTCCCCCCATGGCTACATCTTATAGCACTATAGCATAATATAAAAATAAGAAAATTGTCATTGGCACAACGTATATGTATAGTTCTATGTGCATTTATTTATATAACTTCCTTTACAACCAAGATACAGAAAATTCCTTTATTATGTTCAGTAATAGCACTGGAAAGTGAACTCATACCTTATAAGAAGTGAAAAACTTACTATAAGCAAATTTTTTCTTATTTACCCCACCTCTATAAGCCTTAAGATTTTGTCTGTCATCTTATTTCTTCTCTATGTCTCTATTTTATCACTACAAACATCCCCTCTCCACCATCCCTAACCCCTGGTGACCACTACTTTGTTCTTCATCTCTGTAATTTTGTTACCTGAGACTATTACGTAAATGGAATCACACCATGGGATTATTATGTTTTTTCAATTCTTTTTGTCCCTGAGATCCGTTCAAGTTGTATTATCAATAGTCTGTTCCTTTTTATTGCTGAATAGTATTCTGTGGTACCAGGTACCATATCTGGCTCACCACTCCCCTGCCAAGGGACATTTAGGTAGTGAAAGCTGCCATGAATAAGCATGCACAGGATTTTGTATGTATTGGTATTTTTAATTATGAAAATTTTAAAAACATGCCCAAAGTGGAGAGAATAGTATAATCTTCAGTGGTTGTCAGTATTCTCCCATTCTTATTTCTTCTATCCTCCTCCCTCACACACCCACACACCTATACCTGCATTCATATTCCCCACATGCATTTTTTCCTGGAGTATTATAAAGTAAATGTCGGCTATAATTTCTCTGTACCTGTAGATGCTACATATCTCTAACAGATAAGAACATTCTTTTGAAAATTCATACCCACAGTACCATTATCCTACCAAAGAACCAATAATTATTTTATATCATCTACTATTCATTTATTTGAATCCTGATCTAAACGAGGCGCACCCTTGCATTTGGTCGGTTTAGAGCTCTTTTAGTTTATAACTGTCCCCTGCCCACAACTCTCTGATGCTTTTTTATTCCTTGAATAAAGTAGGCCATTTTCCTTTAACATTTGTCATATTCTTGATTTGGCTTAATTGTCTTCCTCCAGAATATGCTTGCTCCTCTATTCTCTGTGTCTCCTGTAAGCTGGCTGGTAGGTCTAGAGGTGTAATTAGGTTTTTGTTAATAGTTCCACATGGCTGGTGCTCTGTAGAGCATCATGTGGAGGCAACATGGTATGTCTGGTTTCCGCATTTAATGTTAGGATTGGTTTAGAGGGCTCCAGTGGTGTTAACCCGATTGAGTCATTATAGAGCTCTTCAACAACATCTTTCCTAATGGTTTTAGCATCAAATGATCTTTTGTTTCATTAGGACCTGCATAATGGTCATTATTTTTCTGTTGCTTCTTCTGAGTTTATTAGCTGGAATTTTTCTATGAAGGACTGTTTTCCTTCCTTAATGATTTGGTTAACTTGCAATGCAATTTGTACCAAAAAAATGCATGATAAATGGCTGATTCTTTCCTTTTATTTTTTCCAAAATAATCAGTTTGGTGCCGTCGCAACTTCCAAAGGTGACCAGTGATTTTTTCAGTATCATTTGAACTTAAATTTTTGAGAGACTTATCCATTGCAGACTTTAAAAAAATATTCAAATTGTCCTATTTTCGGTGAATGGGAACTCTTTTAGAGCTCCAGTGGCCTTTGATAATGTCCTTGTTTTATAGTAAAATAGAACATTCCAAGTTCATCTTATACATTTCATGCCTCAGACCTCAAATTACCAATTTCTCCAAGGATCTGTGGTTCGTTTTAGTGGGAAATGGCATTTGGAGGCCATGATATGTCCTTGACTATTATTGCTTACTGAGCCTTCATTGTTTCTGGGCCCTTTCAGTAGACAGGTTATTTTAAAGGAGAAAATAATCATGAGCTCATACTTGTTTTCAATTTAAGTGTAAGATTATAGGGTTTCTTAATATAAGAACTTCTTTGATTTTATTTTTTTCTTAAGCTGAATTGTTTGGTTCCTAACAATATTCCTTTAACTACTTGTTTTGAAAATATTATTACTGGAGCACCTCGCTGGCTTAGTCAGTAGAATATGAAAACTCTCCATCTTGGGCTTGTGAGTTCAAGCCCCATGTCGGGCCTAAGAGCAAAAAAAATGTATATTGTCATTAATATTATGACTAACAGTAAGACTACGATTTAATGAAGACAGTCAAAATACTGTGTTTTAAGGTCAGTTGGAATAATTGTTTTCTCTTTGTGGTTATGACACCAGCTTGATAGCAAGGTTCATTTCTTTCAGTTGGTTTTCAGTTTTTAAGGATTGATTTTTTTTTAGGGGCTCCTGGGTGGCTCAGTCCGTTGAGCTACTAACTCTTGGTTTCAGCCCAGGTCAGTCTCAGGGCTGTGAGATCAAGCCCCGCATTGGGCTCTGCACTCCGTGTGGAGTCTGCTTGGGATTTTTTCTCTCTCCCTGCCCCTTCTGCTTGTGCATGCTCCCTCTCTCTCAAATAAACAAATCCTTAAAAAAAAAAAAAGAGTTGATTTTTAAAATGTTTTAACATTTTTAAAAAAAAATTTTTTTTATTTATTTGACAGACAGAGATCATAAGTAGGCAGAGAGGCAGGCAGAGAGAGAGGGGGAAGCAGGCTTCCTACTGAGCAGAGAGCCCGATGCGGGGCTCGATCCCAGGACCCTGGGATCATGACCTGAGCCGAAGTCAGAGGCTTTAACCCACTGAGCCACCCAGGCGCCCCGTGTTTTAACATGTTATACACAAACTGAATCATGGAACACTACATCAATGATGTATTATATGGTGACTAACATAATATAATAAAAAAGAAAGAAAGAAAGAAATGCTTCACAGAATTCTCCAGTGAAACAAAAAAAATGTATTTTTAATAACCTTATTGAGATAAAACTCTCATACCATACAATTCATCCCTAAGGTGTACCTACAACTCAGCAGTTTTTAGTGTATTTACAAATATGTGCAATCATCACCACAGTCCACTTTAGAACCTTGTCATCTTAGTAAGATAACCCATACCTTTTAGCCATCAACCCCTGCCCCATCCCTTCGTTTCTTCCAGCCCTAAGCAACCACTAATTTATTCCTTCTCTCTAGAGAGTTCCCCATTCTGGACGCTTCATGTGCATGGACTCATACAACATGTGGTCTTTTGTGACTGGCTTCTTTTACTAAGCATCCTATTTTTGAGGTTCTTCCATGTCTCTGTGACCCAAGGGGGTATTTCAGGCTCAACCCCTGGGTTCTGGGATTTTCACAGAGGCATCTTGTCTGTGGGTAGTTTCTAGTTGGTCTTTTTGTGGGAGATTGAAATTGGCTCTTACCCATTCCAGTGTGCTGCTGACATCACTTCCCATATTACCTTGTGTTGTATCAATTAGATGCATCACAGTTGACTCATTGTCTTTCTCTGTTTAGTATGGCTACTTTGCTTTTTCTAATTTCTTTTGGTATCTAGGAAGGTTTATGTTTAGTAGTTTTTGGTATATAAACCCTTTAAAATGGCTACATTAGTAATTTATTGCTGTATAATAAGTTACCCTAAAATTAGTAGCTTAAAACGGTGAATATTAGTTTTCTCGCAGTTTCTATGGGTCAGGAATCTAGGTGTGGCTTATTAGTTGGGTGCTTCCTCCTCCGTGTCTGTTATGCATCTGCAGGCAAGCTGTTGGCTGGGCCTCTAGTCATCTAAAGGCTCAAATGGGGCTGGCAAGTCTGCCTTCAGGCTCATTCACAGGGTTGTTGGCAGGCCTCAGAAGACCCACTTCCAAGATCACTCATGTCATGTTAGCAGGCATGGTCCCTCACCACATGGGCCTCTCTCTAAGCTTTCTGAGTGTCCTCACAGTGTGGCAGTTAATGATCTGAGAGAGTGCCAGACAGTACCCAAGATGGATCCAAGTCTCTTTAAAAGTAATCTCAGAAGTGACATTCATCACTTGTGCTATATTGTATTTGTTAGAATATCCAAGGACAGCCCACACTCAAGGGCAGGGTATTAGCAAATACATGCGTGCTTGGAAACAGGTGTCATTGACTGCCATCTTATGGGCTTTCTACCATAATTCCCATAAGCTCCTTTATTCTACCTGGGTAAATAGTTTGACTCCTACCTAATAGTTAGTGTTAATGATCTTGTTTTACTTTTCTATTTTTTACTCTTCTTTTAAAATTGCATTCTCTCAAGTTTGTCAGAAAATATGCTTATGCTTAAATTCTATTTTCTCCTCATGTCTTTAACTTCATTATTAAAATCAACTCTATAATTAAATACATGAAATGTTCATTGTAAGTCCTTTTGTTGA
Source organism: Enhydra lutris kenyoni (assembly GCF_002288905.1). Lineage (NCBI taxonomy): Eukaryota > Metazoa > Chordata > Mammalia > Carnivora > Mustelidae > Enhydra > Enhydra lutris. The sequence goes on from NW_019154114.1 coordinate 9,436,087, forward strand.
GGTTCCCCAGTCATCTATTGGTTGGCTGAAGCTCATCCTCTATTACATTCCTCAGGAAGGGAACTTGTTCACAATTTTCCCTGAGCTTTTACATGTTCAAAACTCCCTTTCTTTAGCTTTGGTAATTGAGGGAGAGCTTGGCTGTATATAAAATTCTTGGCTCATACTTTTTAAAGTTTTGGAAAATATTGTCCTTCACTTTCCCATTTCTTAGGTTCCTTTTTCAAGGTCCAGTGACATCTAATTCTCTTGCCCCTCTAAGTTATTTTACCTTTTTTGCCTGGAAGCTATGAGAAGTTTAAAAATTTCTCTAAAAGTCTAATAGTTGTGCTAAAATATAACTTAGAGTTGACCATCTGCATCTGTCTTCATAGACACCTACCAGTCCCTTTTCATTATGTTTTCTTTTTTGGGGGGAAACTTTTTATTAGATGATAGTTTTAAATATTAGTTCCACTCTAGAACGTTATTTTTCTTCTTCATGGGTTCTGGTTATAATGTACTGGATCTTCTTTTTGACTGTCTGCTATTTCAGTCATTTGTTCTCTGATCTTTTTTACCCTTTAAAACATTTTATATTCATTTCCTGGGTTGTTTTACTGCTTTACTTCAGTGTACCTTACTGCATTTTCATTCAGATCTATTTTTCTTTATGCACCTCTTTCCTCACTGTTTTGGTCTGGTAATGACTTATTGTCTTGTGAGCTTTTTAATGACTTTTATGGTTTCTTACTTGACATTGTATCCAAGCATTTTTAGTTTTTGTTTGTTTGTGTTTTTTGGGCACAGAGTTGGATAAACTAGCCAGCTATTACTGAAAACGGAAATCCCCACTTGTCACAAATGGGCCTCCATGGTTGCAACTGTTCTACTAAAAGGCCTAAAGAAGGATATATAGGGGGAGATGTCCTATCTCTTTGATTTTGAGATATAGAGTGTCTGTTTAATGACTTATTTATGACCATAAACGTCAAAAATTCTCCAGAAATTTCCTTTTCCTTATACTGCTTTTTTAGTCTCTGCTCAGCTTGAAGGCCTGAAGCCTTACGTTTTTTTCTGTCTGGAGGGTGTCATGAGAGAGAATTGTCAAATAAGTATAAAGTAGCAAACTATGAAGTGTATTTATTGGGCAGTGTTTGTTTATCTGGGAGGATAAAAGTACCAAATGTAGGAACTACATGTATATCTGGGTCTTCCTTGAGCTCAGTCCAGAATCACTTGGTTTGTCTAAAAGGATTCCTAGATTTTGGGCTAAGGTTAAACCTGGACTAATTACATGGAATAGACTGCTCTAGTTAAGGCATTTGTTACAAGCATTTGATGTATTTTGAAGATTAGTCTTTTCTAAACATTTTGTATTTGAAAAATCTTAAAAAAAAATTGTGACCTGTATTCAGGAATTAACTGTATTTGTTCTAAAACTCTTTTTTTCACTTCTAGGTGAATGAAGGAAATAACTAAAAATGACCAGTAGAAGACTCGAGGAGTCCATGGGGGCTGTTCAGATGGGGTTAGTCAGAATGCTGAAAGGATTCCAAAGCAAGGTTCTGCCACCCTTGAGTCCAAGGGTGGTTACAAAAGAAGAAGCAAATCCAATGGTAATGTACCGGAGACTTTCAAGTGTGAAAGACTTAATGCAGTCTCCTCAGGAGGGTGACAGCTGCTACTTGGCATTCTCAGAACTCAGGGAATTACTGATTGACAATATCAATGTAGGTAACATGGCAGCTTGCTGCGGGGCAGAGGCTCCTCTTAAAAGCCCAAGAAGTTTTTGAAATTACATGCCTCAAAGTAGAGACTTGAATTGCTTAAGCTAATCAGTTGAAGTAAGACTACGCAATGAAATTATGATGGTTTTCTAAATGTTAGGTCGAACCCTATGAGACTGCCATGTGTGTAGTTCAAAAACAATGAGGTATCAGAATTTCGTAGGGTTTGACCTCAACAGTATAATACCTATTGACTGGCAAGAGTTATTTCTGTTTGCATATTTGTAGAACAGAGAGTATCAAAATGATGACTATATGGTATCATGGAAAAATACACTTTTTCTCTGTCCTTCAAAATAAAATATACTTCTATTTTTAACAGGTTATAGTAATGTGATGAGAATGGAATTATAAACTACATGCTATAGAAAACATCAGTAACAATTTACAGGGTTCAAGATAGTATTCATCAAATTTTAAAAACCAGACTCAAGTTATGTTCCGAGGAAAAAAAATAAAACCTATCATCACTCTCTTTTGTGGTGGTCATCATTTCATATTTAAACTCCTGACTTTTTGCTTTTAAGACTTTATTATTTTTATTTAAACTGTGACACAGCTGATACCTCTTAACATTTCAGTATTCAAATCTGGGTTCCAATCAAAAAGAACCTAAAAAAAAAAAGAAGCAGCATTAGAAATATGCTTTCATTTATATGGATTCAATCACAGAAATTAATTTTGTAGGGATTTTGAAGAGCATTGATTTTAACCCAAGGTGAAACGAATCAGCTAAATTATATACCTCTGGCTGTTTTAAAAGTCTTGGTGCATACTTAAGCATTACGTTGCTGTGAATGATCATCATCCACTTGCATATAAAGCAAGCCCTGGAACATTCCAGAACAACAATAAGTAAATAATTGTGTCTGGTCCTGGGTAAATAAGTCTTGTTGGGTTATTTAAATGCCCTTATTTAAATGATAGGTTACCTTTTTTTTTCTCATAACATGAGAAAGTGTTAAAGCATTTGTGTTCCTGTTTTGGTGTGAGTAGGAGTGGCTGCTGGATCTGATCATGGGCTTAGGGCTCTTTTAAAACAAGGACTAAACGTGCCCCTGGGATTTCTAAAAAGTTCAAACTCATTCCTAAGCTGTGTAGTCACACTCCCTAGATTCATTTTTTCTTTCTTTCTTTTTCTTTCTTTCTTTCTTTCTTTCTTTCTTTCTTTCTTTCTTTCTTTCTTTCTTTCTTTCAAGACTTTATTTATTTATTTGATAGAGAGAGAGATCACAAGTAGGCAGAGAGGCAGGCAGAGAGAGGGGGGGAAGCAGGATCCCCGCCGAGCAGAGAGCCCAATGGGGGGCTCGATCCTAGAACCCTGGGATCATGACCCAAGCCGAAGGCAGGGGTTTTAACCCACTGAGCCACCCAGGTGCCCCAGATTCTTTCTATTTCACAAGATTCCTCTTTAGCCTGCTGTAGTGGGATAGCTAAATACCCAAACTTTGCTTGCTTGTTGTAACTTCAACTGAGAAGTAGAAGCATTTCATATTCCTCAGGTCTGAAGACTAGAAGTGATTTTTGGAAGTAGGGTTCTTTGCTCCGATGCTTCTTCTGAGCGTAAATGTTAAACTCTTTGGATATGTTCCAGTGCAATTTCTTGACTCCCCACCCCCCAGTTTCTTTTGTGTGATTTCTTCAAAATCGCATGTCATTTCAAATTAGTGTGCAAAGAGCTCAAAAGTGCACAGGTACTTTTCTTATATTATTTAGTTAATTTAAATATTTCATAAGGGAACTTAGTGGCATTCCACAATTATCCTGAAAGCTGCAAACACAAATTATTCATTACTGGCACTTATGAAAACACTTTTTTGGTATAACCATTTATGAATCTTCAGCTGTTTTTTATTTTTTTATTCTTTAATCTAGCTGACACCCTCGGAATTCCTGAAGGAAATGTCCCTTACCACAGAGCAGAGACTGGCTGATACACGTTTGATGTACCGACCACAGATCATCGAACTTTTAGATATGGGGGAAACGCATCAAAAGGTAGTTGCCTCCTGTCATACTTGCTTATGAGGCAGGCTCTGGAATAATGTGAACATTCTAGAACAATAGGAACTAAGTCATGGTTATTGTTTCTGGGCTAATTCCTTATTGAGTTTGTGTTATATATTCTTTTTCTACCTCTTTTGATCTTGATATTTGTTGATTTAATATGGATAGAATTATAATTAATAAGTACAAATAACTTTTGACTAGTCACGTTTCTTAGTTACTTCTGGATGCTATTGTTTATAAGTCAGAAGTAGTTCCAAGGATTATAGTGGCCAAATCCAATTAAGTCATCTTCTTAACACAGCAAGAAATCCCATCTTCCCTGAGCTGTCATCACTAGAAAGGAAGAAGGTGGAATTGTTTATTAAAGGCTGCATTTGTTATCTGTTCTGGCTCACTTCCAATAGCAAATGTATTCGTTTAGTCTCTAAAGAATAGTTATTTTAACCTGTTTTTATATTCTAATGTAAACCATGAATTCCAGGCTTTAGGAGTATATGGTTGTAAAATAAGGTCTTATTTCCTACTTTTAAATTAATTTCTTGAATTAGATGCTTTACTTTTTATGTACAAATTATGGTATGAACCTCCATTAGTCAAACTGATGGAAATCTGCCTCCTCTCAAAGGCTTCCCCGGGGTAATCCTGAGAGATTTTCAGAGATCTTTCCCCCATGATGAGTGAGTTCCTGAGGCTCTTCTGCACTTGCTGCAGCACCATTGCCTTCCCTGTGTAGGATCTGCACAAAATTTGCTCTTTCTCTGAGCCTTGCTAGCTTTAGTTATGGTTTCTTCTCTTCTTTGAGGCCAGTAGCATGGCTTCTCCCAATACTAACTTATCCTGATCAAGGGCTATTTTCTCCTTTCCCATTGCATAACTGAGACCAGCCTTATTTTCCTGCATATTTTCCTGTATGTACTGCTTGTGTGTGTGTTAACATATTTTGACCCCTGCTATGAAGGATGACATAATTAGTACACTTTACTTTATCTCATCATTTCTCCTCTTTCTTTCTCAACTCATTTGGTTATTTTTACTTTATTTTCTGGAGTTTTATTTGTTCTTAGTTGGGCGACAGTCATCTTTCACCAATCTCTTCAAGAAGAGCCTATGGATACTATACTTCCTTGGTTTTTTGTTTAACAATGTATGCCTATTGCCTTTATATAAAATTTCAGATTTGTTAGGTTTAAAATTCTTGGGTCACACATTTTCCCCATACAAGCTGTGCAGGCATTTTCCTCACTACCTTCTAGCTTTAATGGTAAGCAGAAATATGATGCATAATGGTATGCAGAAGTGTGATGAAGCCAGCTTGATTTATCCCACTAGAGATATGTCAGTCTTTTAGCTCTTATGGCCAAAGACTGTTTATTCTAATTTAGTATGCAGTAATTTTATTAAGACATGACTAAACTTTTCTTGAGATACTACCATGTATCTTTAGTTTACTTCTAGAAAGTTTTTGTTGAATGACCCAGTATTTGTTCTTGCCATTTTTCATTCTTCTTGAGGACTGTCAATTATGAATATGTTGGACCTTCTTTGTCTACCTTTCTACATATTGTATTCCCTTGCCAACCATTTTTAATTTTCTGTTCATTTCCATTTCATTGTAATTATTTCCATCAGGTTATCCTCTATGTTCTTTAATTTGAATCTTGTGTATATGTGTTTCTCTTATCATTCATCCTTGAGTTTGACCAGTTCAACACTTCTGGATTGCTCACAGCATTTGTCTCAGTTCCCTTTTTATTTACTTGTAGCTCAGTATCATATTCCTTTTATTTTCTTCCTACTTCACTGGTTGTTTTTATCTTCTTTTATTTTTTGAATCACTTTCCTGTTCCTGATCACTAAATGTTGGAAGTCCCCAGTACTTGGTCCTTGAACTTGTTTTTCTTTTGAACTCATTCTTCAGGTGACCCCATTCTAAGAGCAGGCTTTAAATTATACTTTTTTAAATGTTTACCTTCACAACTGTTTATCTTGCTGTGGCCCATCCTCTGAACTCTGGGTCAGTTATTCAGCCCAATGAATGATTGGCGGCTCAGACTTAAAATATTCAAGCTCTAATTTTTGTGTTTCCTTCCTTCCCTAAAGACACAATCTTATCTCTCTTGTCTCCTCCATCTAGTATATATTTTCTCAGGCCAGAAACCTACCTTGGGATTATCTCTGATGCCTCTTTTTTTCCTTCATCTTATATGAAATCCAATGACAAGTGCTATAAACTTCTGCTTTCACAAATATGGCTTTAGTCAAACTGCTTCTCACCAGCTGCACCAATACCCTTCCAGTTCAAACCACCATTCTCTAGACTACTGAAATAGTCTCCGTGTTTCCATTTCATTCCCCCATCATCAATTCTGCACAAAGAAGAAAGAATGATTTTTTTAAAATGTAAACTAGGACATGTTACTTCCATGTGTAAAGCCATCCAACAGCTTCCTCTTACCCTCAGAGTTATAGGGTCCTTCATTGTCTAATCCTATTTCCCTCATAGACCTCTTTTCTTCCACTCTTCCCTAGCTCATTCTCTCTAGCTATGCCCCCTCCCCTTTTGTTGCTCTTCAAACACTCAATGATAATCCACACCTCAGGGCCTTTGCACCTGCTAGTCATTCTAACTGTAATCTATTCTCTCAGATCTTTGCAGGATTTGCTTAGATCTCTGCTTGGATGTATTTTCCTCAGAGAGGCTCTCCCTTGATACCTATTGAAAAGAGCATACACCCTGCATTCACACTCTCTCCTTGTCGTTAGTTTTCTCTGTAGCCAAATCACTGCCTGACCTCATATTATACATTTCTTTATTTTTTATCCATTTCCCCAAGAATGTCAGCTTCATGAGGGCAAGGGCTTTGTTGGCTTTGCTCACTACTGTGTGCTTAACATTTGGAGAATATTGGAAACTCAATTAGTATTTATGAGTGAACACATGAATTTTTCATCACTTTGATTGCTTAAGTCCTCCCTGCCTCTTAATTATTTGCTTTGTGGTTTCATATTTTTTTTCCCATTATGTCTTTTGGGTTTATAGTCAAACAGTGTAGTCAATATTTTCATTGGTTCATGGCAACTTTCCTATTAACTGTTCTTCACTTGCCATTTTCTTTATTCCTTTGTTTTCCTTGAATATTTTTGCACTGATCTTGACTTATCAAGATATTACTATTATTGTTTCCACTCATTTTTGGAGGGAGGAAGGGCATTTTTCCCGGACTTGTGATCTGCAGGAAATTCTTGTTGAGGCATGTCCTAGTGGTGTCCCAGACCAGTAGGAATCCTTCATGATTCTCAGCACAGCATTTTATGAAAGAGGATTGTGTGCATGTGTTTATTTAGAAGGGGGCTGAGAGGAAGGAAGGAAGGATGAGCTGTGTTAACCTTTTCCCAGAGTTGTGACTTGTGGGGACCCTTAGGAATCAGAATCCTTCTCTCCTAGCCTGCCTCAGTGAAAAACTCCTTCCTATAAACATGTGAAATTATGTGTTGCCCATTAGGCCCTGCCTTCCTTACTGTTTCCTGGTGCCAAATGGCATACAGGTAATTTCTTATTGCCATTCCTAGTATTCCAAACAAGGAGTTGGTGGTTTTGCCTATCAGAGTATGCCACCTGCTTAAGAGGTCTGTATAGTGCAAGCCTTACCTGAGATCTGAAATTGTGGACATTCTCACTGTGTATATCTTAACCCTGGTTATTTGTGGCAGGAGGGGTGGGGAAGGGAGCTCAAGCTGCCAGTTAAAACCTATACGAAGTCCATCTTGGAGTCTGTCATTTATGCTGAAATCCATTGTTTCCTCTGCACTATAAGGCCTCTGTCATAGGTCCAGTGATCTGTTTCTGGACTTTTCTACACCATTGGTCAGTTTATTCAAATCCAAAACATGGTATTTAATCGCCATATATATATTTTTTTCATATAAATATGAATTGTATATCTATAATAAAAACAGTGGCAGAAGGGGGCAGAGGGACAGAAAGAATTATAAGCAGGCTCCATGTCCAGGGCAGAGCCTTTTGGGGGGCTTGATATCACAACCCTGAGATCATAACCTGAACCAAAATCAAGAGTTTGACACTTAAGCGAGCCACCCAGGTGGTGCCCAAAACTATATATATATATATATATATATATATATATATTTATTTATTTATTTTAAGATTTATATATATGTATTTTTTTCTTTATTTATATATGTATATATATATATCTTTCTTTTTTTCTTTATTTATATATGTATATATATATATTTTAAGATTTTATTTATTTATTTGACAGAGAGAGAGAGATCACAAGCAGGCAGGGAGACAGGCAGAGGGGGAGGGTGAAGCAGGCTCCCCGCTGAGCAGAGAGCCCAATGCTGGCCTGATCAGGACCCTGAGATCATAACCCGAGCTGAAGGCAGAGGCTTAACCCACTGAGCCACTCAGGTGCCCCCTTTTTAATCAATTTCTAATGTTAAAACAACTTTGAACTTCTGAGACAAACCCAATTTGGTCATGATATGTTATCCTTTTTATATATTGTGGGTTTCAGTTTACTAATGTTTTGTTCCTTAAAAGAAAAAAAAAAACCCTATTGTATATAACTAAGATTAACCTATAGTTTTCCTTTCTCCTGCTATGTTTCTTAGTTATAAGAAAGTTGTGCTACCATCAATTTGGGATATATTAATTTTGTTTCTTTCCTTTGGGAGAGTTTCTATGATATTCATGCTTTTTCTTTAAATGTTTGCTAGAATTTGCCTGTAAAGTTATTTGGGCTGGCGTTTTCTCTGTCAAAAGTTTTTACTTACAAATTCAATTTCGTAGTTCAAGAACTGCTCATATTTTCCATTTCTTCTTGTGCTAGTGTTGATAAATTGTATTTTCTTAGGATTTGTAACTTTAATCTAAATTTTCACATTTCTTGACATAATACCCAGTTATTATCTTTTCAGTTAGTTCAGTTTCTGTTGTAATGTCCTTATTTTCATTCTTTATATTGGCTCTTTGTGACTTCTGTCTTGTTTTCTTGATCATACTCACCAGATATTTTACCAATTTTATTAGTCTTTAAAGACTTGACTTTTGGCTCTGTTGCTTCTGTAGTTACTTTCCATTTTATGAATTTTTATTATTTTGGTTATATCATTTTTTTCATTTTGTTTGGATTTTTTTTTATGTTTGCTATTGCTTTTCTAAATTATTGAGATGGTTGCTTACATCTTCATTTTGCAGACTATACTAATGTCCCCCAGGGTGCAACTGTGTACTCACAGAGCAACATGGAATATTCTAAAATTTCAAGGAAACATGGCAATGCTCAAAACCTATTGGATTCTACCTAAGCTAATAGCTTGAGATAATTCGTACTTTTAACATTAGATTGTACTGTCTTGTTAAGCTCTTCAGTTCCTTCACACAGATATTTGTTGATAGAGTTTTTATTATTATTTTCATAGGGAATCATGACCTTACTCACCATTGCTGTAAATGGAAGTTTTGGGTTGGTGTTCTAATTAGCCTGTATTTTTTAAATGAGGACCAAATCTTCTACTTTCTTTTGTATTAAATAATTTGTTCACAATAACTTCAGTACTTATAACAATTATTGCCTATAGTAGTTACCCCTTTCTGAGTGTTTTGTATGTTTTTAGTATTAACATCCATATAAGGTGGATGTAGTATTTTCATATTTTCCGTTTCTTTTCATTTATTGCCCTGTCATTTCTGCCACTGTGGGACTGTATAATGAATTTACTCTTTCAATGCAGTCCTCAGGAGTTGACCTGGATCAGGCATTATTCCAGCCCTTTCCATCAGAAATTGTGTTTCAGAACTATACTCCCTGTGAAGTCTATGAAGTTCCACTCATTTTGAGGAATAATGACAAAGTGAGTATGTTTGCTGGATGTACCTTTCATGGATATATAAGGGATTAAATAAAGTGGGATCCTATAGGGTCTTAGATGAATTTTTTAATTTGAGAGACCTAGAAAAGTAGATTAAAAACATGCCCTTTGACTATAAGTTTAATGAAGACAAGATTATGTTGATTTACTCATGTGTGTTCCGGCCCAGATCAGTGTCCACCAAATGGTCAACTCCCAATATGTATAGTAACATTTTGTTGAGTAAATTACTAGCTAGGCAAATGTCGCAATTTTTAAAAAATGTTTATTTATTTATTTTAGAGAGAAAGAGAGTGAACAGTGGTGGTGGGGTTACGGGCAGGGAGTGAGAGAGCCTTAAGCATACTCTTCTCTAAGCATGGAGCCCAACTCGGGGCTGGATCTCATGACCTCAAGATCATGACAGGAGCTGAAACCTAGAGTTGGCTGCTTAACTAACTGAGACACCAAGGTGCCCCAAATGTCATGAAATTCTTATGTGTGACCAGTTTAGCTAAGGTTTTCATTCAAGACGGGGTAAAACATATATTTATGTTTTCTGCATTAGAGCCCCTGTAAACTCTACTCATATGAATTGCAGTTGTTGAGGTAAATTATTTATACTTTATAAATTGTACTTTTTAAAAAACTTCAAAACAAATGTATCTCCCTTTTTCCTTTTTCTTTCTCCAAACTTCAAAACAGATATATCTCCCATTCTCCTTTTTCATTCTCCTCCTTTCTACCTTAGATAGCCTTCAGATTTTTGTCTTCAGATCATTTTGGACAGCTGCTCGCACTGTCTATACCTTGGCCTTTTGTTGTGGCAACTGAGAGTTTCTTCTCCATCCATATGCCTTTTTCCCCGCTAGAGATAAATTATGGTTTACTTCAAGAAAAGGTATTAAGTGCCTGAAGAGTTCCTTGACATCTAACAATAATGGAAGAAAGAATAATGTGGGAAGTCAGCATGAAGCACAGTTAAATGTGAAAAGTAATCAGAAGGAGAGGAAGGCATCTGAGAGATACTGAACTTCAGATGTGAAGACAGGTAGGAATACCTCAGGAGTTCAAGAATGTGGAGACAAAAATTCTAGCTGTAAGAAAAAGAAGGAAAATAAATGAAGACTATGCAAGAAAACTTTTAGTTATATTTGGTACAATAGCTCATTAAAGGAATCACTGATGCCTTTCAGAGATCAATGGGGTGATGTGGTGACAGCAAAGTCAGACTCCGGAGAAAATGGTATATTTAGTTCTTGGCTACAGGAGTGTTAGCAAGAGAAGCTCAAGGGACAGAAGTTAAAAGGGTAGGCAGAGAGAAGAAAAAGAATCTGAGATGCTCAGAATTATGCCCCTAGACCTCAAGAACAGATGTATTCCATAGACATCAGGACTCTTCTCTTTTCATATAGGCTGCCAACCAGTTCCCTTTGTCAATTCCAGTTCTCTTTTTCCCTTTCTCCATGACTTTTTGACTCTTGCTCAAGTATTTTAAGGCTGTTAAAGACAGAGAGGAGCTAGCCCAAGGGATATTTTGATCACTCTTCCTTGGCCCTAAACAAGAAATGATTGCCAGTGGGTATAATATGAACAAGTAAAGGGTATAGGCCATTTCTAAGTTTTGTCTGCCAAGGGGCACTAAGTTCTCATGGATAACCCAGTACCTCTTGGTTCGATGCTGCTACAGTGTGACCTCATGAAAGGAAGGTCTTCATCCAGGGAAAGCCCAGCTACCAAAAGTAGCTTGATTTCTCTAGCCTAGGCAGGCTTATCCTTGGGTAACTCACCCAAGAACAAGCCTGCTTCTCTACTTTCTTAATTCATGGAATCATAAAGAACTCCTGGGATAAATAGGGGCACAGAAAAATGCTTTCTATCTTATTTGCCATTTATTTCCTTCCTCATTGGCACTGAATGCAAAAGATAGAGCCTGTTTGGTCATTATTTCTCTATCTCACATTACAAGGTGGGAGTAAGCTATGAACCCTCTACAAGGCTCAACTTGATTCTACTTAGGATATAATCATTAGCACCCAGACTCTAGAGGCAGACTAATTTGGTGGATTCCAGCCGAGCTGTCTCCCAGCTGCAGACCGTGGGTAAGTCGCTTCACTACTCTGGGCCACGGTGGTACTAATAATACCCATTTCAATCAGCTGTGTGGAATATTAAATGAGGTAATGAACGCAAAGTGTTCAGCTCAGTGTCTGTCACATAGGAAGCACTAAACCATTATTATTGTCATTACTATTACTATTACGTATTGTTGTTGGTATTTTCCTTTTTCATTTTTAATCTATGATTCTGCTTTTGCCAGAAGTATTCCCAGCAAGCTTCCACAGTGTCGTTCTGTCCATCATAAATGACATTGCACCTTCCCCTTACCAGCAAAGCCAGATGGACTCCCATCACATTCGCATGTCTCTTCCTTAACCCCCACTCTCTAGCCTTAGCATCTGTCTGAATTCTCTCTCTGCATTTCTTCTTTCTTTGCCCATCTAGGTTTCAGTTTTGAGAGGTTGTGTGGGTTCTTTTGCCCTCATTTTGCACCCGAGACTTCTCCGTCACCTTTAACTATATAGTTCACTGTCTTCTGCCCCCTTTGAGTCTTCAAAAAAAAAAAAAAAAAAAGAAAAATCATTTCCCTTTCCTTGTGTCCCTGGAATCTCCACCCCCATTCTCCTTGCATTTGTATGTCTTTTATTGCTTAGACTGTGTTAGATAAACAGAGATACGTACTCTGGGCAAGGCAAGCAGAGCAGAGGAGGACTTGAAGAGAAGGAGAAGCTATTTGAAGCCATTCTGACACTGGCCTGGGGACCCCGTGCTATTGCTCAGTTCTTGCTCACAGTGGTGTCTACTGAGGACTGTGCCCCAGATGGAAGGTGGACTGAGGCTGGGGCTTGCTGAAGGACACTGAGGACAAGTGTCCTGTTCCGCGTCTGTAGAACAGGGGTCATAAGGTAGCTCCGAGGATATTGAGTGGATTAAGCTGTGCCTTATGTGCAGGGGGTGGTCCACAGCAGGCATGAAGGAAGTGTGAATTCTTCTCCTGGAGCACTTCTCAAATGTTGGGAAATCCAGCTTACCTCTGCTGTGTGGGTGGGATTTTAGCTGATCAAGCAGTTCCTCTTCAAACATGGTCTTATTTATTTATTTAGATTTTAGTTTAGTTATTTACTTGACACAGAGAGAGCAAGGGCACAAGCAGGGGGAATGGCAGAGGGAGAAGGAGATGTGGGGGGCCATCCCAGGACCATATAGGTTCATGACTGGACCCAAAGGCAGATACTTAACCTACTGAGCCACCTAGGCACCTGTATCATTTAAATGATGCAATGAACAAAGGCTTGCAATACGAATAAAAATGAATAATAACTTCAGTAAAAATTAAAGCTCAAATGCACTGAGTGAGTCATCTCCTCTCACAGCTGAAACGGAAGTTAAACCTTGATCAAGGTCGTGCGTGGCTAATGAGAAGCCGATGGAGATTTCCTGGTGGACAGCAAAAGCCCGTGCTTCGGCTTCTGCTTTTTCACAGACACAGTGTCCACCATGGTGTGTTTCTCTTGCAGATTCCAAGGTTGGTGAAAGTTACTGGGGAAAGTTCACCTTACTTTAAAGTCATCAGCCCCAAAGATTCCGGCCACAAAGTAGCTCCCGGCGTGCCATCCATATTCCGAATCCTCTTCTCTCCAGAGGAGAACAAGGTAGGAAAGTGGTTGAATACGTGTCACTAGCGGTTTGTAATTCTGAACGTTCGCAGAGGTGGTGCTGGTGCTGGCGGTGTTGCTGTCAGTGGTGCTGGTAGTTGTGTCGCTGATAGTGTTGGTGGCAGTTGGTGGTGTTGAGGGGGTGGTGTTGGTGTCGATGGTATTAGTGGTGGGGGTGGTTAGAGGAGGGGGGCAGCGCACCCCTGGGAATGAGGGAAGGACAGTCAAAGAGACCCAAGGGCTTCCATGAGCTGTAAGTAGCCAGGGTATAAAGAGGGGTCATCTTTCTGGGTGCTCCCCCACCCCCCTCACCTACCTCAGCATATTTATATTTGACTCTGAGCCAGAGGGTCACCAGAAAGGAAAAGGTGTGCTCTAGATGCAGGCAGTTGAGGCAAAAGATAGAGATATGGCTTCTTGGAAATTTGGGATCTTAGTTAGTTGCGTCCCTCCTCCCTGGGTTCTAACAAGTTTAGAAGAGACCGAAGATCCAAATATTGATCATGGTAGGATTCTTATTAATGGCAAAGAATGTGGCCAGTACCTGAGGCCCAGAAAGAGCCTTCTCTTGCTCCCCAGTGTTGGCAGATAACTGGGCTCTGAGGGGCTGACGTCCGGAGAGCTCCACCGAAGCCCAAGCAGACCAGCTAGAGCCAAGAGCAGAGACCTGCCTGGTCCGCTCAGCCCTGTCCACACCTCGAAAGGCCAGAAAGAGCCTAAGGTCAAAAACAGGCCATTTCCCCTCCACACCAGTCCAGCTCTGTTCCCAAGCCAGTCCATTCTGAAGCCCTCTCAGTTGTAGAAATTCCAGTTCCTCCTGGAAGGAAGGACCAGCTAAGGGGGACTGAGGACTCCCCAGCCCTTTTCCAGGATTTCAAAACGGTGGGTTAAGTTTTCTTCTCTGTGGGCCAAAGTGGGGACTTGTGGGGAGGAGGAAAGGGCTTTTACCGGCATAATTGAAGGAGTGAGGACAAAAACAAGGCTCAAACAAGCAGAATAAAATGTCAGGTTATATATAATGTTAATGGTGTGTGCTCGTCTGTATTGTGCCCTTAGGGTTAGAACAGCAAAAGCATGTTAGAAACAGAAAGAACCAGCTTTGAATCCCTGCTTCTTCATCACTAATACGTATCAGCCGCTTTAATGCCATTACCAGTATTACTGCCACTATTGCTACTATTCCTGCTTCCTGGAGAGCAGGGATAGAGAATATCATGTGGTCGGCCAAGTGTGTATCCCTCTAGTGAGTGGGTAGAAATTCTCTTACAAGAGAATGCTGCTGTTATAATTCTGCCACTTTGTAGCGTTACTGTCTATTTCTTGGGTTGTATTCACGGACCTATAATTTTGCCTGGGGCCCTAGGGAAATAAATGGAAAGATAAATAGTTCCAGAAGTAGTGAGGTTTTTGATGTGCTATTGTTGTTCTCTGCTATCACAGTCCTTGTTTTTTTCTTGAGGATCTAGATCTGAATACCATCTGTGAAGAGATTGGTATCTGGATTTAGTTTGGGTGTCAAATTCCTCCACTGTCATTTGGGTAGGAAACCTTTGTGCAGCTTGAAATAGAAAGCTTGCTGGATTCGAGGAGCTGGAGTTCCTTCTTTTCTGTTCTGGAAAAAATATGTCTTCTGTTGGATAAGTATTGTTCTACCTGTAGGGAGTCTGGCTGAGAAATGAACATACGGGAGTTTCTGAGGAGGTGGAATTTTCTATATGTGTGACAAGTGTGTGGGTTTTATGGACGAATTCATTTGTCAAAATTGTATGTTTAATATTTATGCTTTCTAATATATCTAAATTCTACCTTAAAAACTATAAAATAGAATAATTGCAATGGAAGTGGGGAGTAGATGGAGATCTAGATGAAGCCAGGATGGCAGAATGTGAATATTTGTTGAAGCTGGCTGGCAGGGACACAGCACTTGTTACACTCTTTTGTTTTCTTTGTGTATGTTTTCAACTTTCCCTAATCAGAAGCTGAAGTGGAAAGATTTTATTGATGCTTATCTATATAGCAAATAGATAACCAAAATGTATGTTAGGCATGTTTGTATTTACTGTGTAACTATGAAATGCTAACCTTCCTGTTGAGGGTTATGACTTGGCTATATTTTGTGGCTGCTTTTCTTACTCCTCACTTTTGCATTCCTTCTTACCTTTCCATTTCACCAACAAACCCCTAATTAAAAAAAGCTTATTGACAAACTCCTGTCTATTGGCAAAGCCCTAATTAAAAAAATAATTAAGTTGAAAGTTGTCTTACTGTTTCTTCTAAGTATTTGAACGTCATCAAAGTCTACATGCATGTAGGAAGAAACACAGAGTGAGAACAATGGCTACCTATGAGAAATTTAAGCAGCCAGTTTTGGATACAGTAAGATTTTTCTGGGCTTGGACTCCAAGCTATAATATAATTTACAGAATGTATTTTTCTAAAATATTGTGATTTCTCCTCTTGCTGGCTTGTCTAAGACTAATGGTGGGAATTTGGGGAAGCTCCTGCTGCTAGCTCTAGTCCCCCTTTTCTGCCAAGATCCTGTTGCACGTGCCCCATCAGCAGGGTCCCTTCTTAGGTGTTTCTGCCGGTCGTCTGGGCATCTGCATTCACTCACCATTGGAAAGCCAGGAGACCCATGCACAGAACGACCAGCAAGGGTGAGTCGTGTTGTCTGCAGTGCCGTTCCAGAACATGGCACAGGAGCCAGGTTTATTTCAGGGCAGAGAGAAGTCAGTCTTTTCACCGTGTCACTTTCTCTTCAGTTGGCCAAATTGATAGGCAACATACATATGTACTTTTCTTCCTTATCCCCTGCCGATGTGAACACACTCCATTCTCATTTACCCTCCTCACATCTGGAGGGCGAGATATGTAAATTGCAGCATGCCACAGCTTAATAAGCCAGTCCCCTTTCAATTGGATTTTCAGCACCCATGTATATTAGCCCGTCGAAGATGATGATATAATTTACATTTTTCCCTGTCATCTTTTAATCTGGCTTCCTGGGGTTTAACTTGTTAAGAATGCCAAGGGCCCAGATAACAGGTGCAGCAGATTCACTCGGGCTTTCCTTATCTCTTCTTGTCAAACAGACTTAAAAAAAAATGATCTGATCTTATTAATCTAATAATCCTGGTGTATGTCAATGTGGTAGCGATATATTAGTGTTCTCATTACACTGTAAAATTCTGGAGCCTTGCACTTTCCTTGACCTCTTGAATTTATATCTTTACTATTAGAAGGAGAATGAAAAGTATTAGGCTTTTGTAGGAAAGCAAAACTGGGTGCTTCCTTAGACTTAAGAAAGCATCTGTTTACTATAGAATTGTCATATGGATATGATTGTGGTGATTTAAAGAGCAATTTTATTGCTGTTATGTTTTAAGAAAAAATACAATGTGTTGTCAAAATAATTTCCTGGTTTGCTACTATGAAATTTAAAAATTGTCCAAGAATACTAGAAAAATGTTAACATATTTTATGCTATCCAGGTATACAATGATAATGAATTATATTGTCAGTGTCTTTAATTAAAATGTAGATACCATAAAATTTTCCAGAATCAACCATTTTTGTTGGCAAAAACTGTGATAGGGATTTGTCTTCTTCCTGCCTGGAATTTGCCCTCCCTAAGTCTGTGTGAGTCATCCCATCACCTGAGTGCCTAGCACAGTGCCTGACAAATATGAAGCATGCAGTAAATATTTGTTGAGTAATATAAGTAAGAAAAAATTAATCTCAAGAAAATCTAGGGAAGTTTCTTCAACTTGAGGATGGCCTACAGATGATCAAAGCAAAAACATTTAAAAAGGGCTCAAATATCTTTTTGTGCCATGAATGTATTAGACCTTCACTTTTTCTTGTTTTTCTCCATTTTATGTCACATCTTCAGTGAGTGTCTGTCACTACTGTTTAGCATTCTGAACTTGATAAACATTGTTTTGTAATAAAGCTAACAAGGCTAGTGGGAATTCTCTTTGTGAAGAACTCTTGATAGTTTAGTACCCAAATGAATATATTAAAAATGAGTAATATTCTTTCATTCTCTCTAGGCCAGGACTAGTTCTATGAGCCAGAACCCACTGGAGAACAAAACAAGCTTTGGCCTTCATGGAGCTTATGTTCCTCCATGAATAACAGGCAGATATATAATGGAATGTCAGCTACTGACATGGTAGAGAATAGAGAGTGATGGGCTCTTGTTTCTTTTCAGTGGGGTGGGGGGTCAGGGAAGCCTTCTGTGCTCAGGTGACACTGAGCAGAGAACCAAATTAAGCTGCGCACATCCGTGGGAAGACATTTGTCGGGGAGAGGGAATAGCAACTACAAAGGCCTGTGGCTGAAACACGCTTGACAGCAGGCTCAGGGAAGAGCGGGGAGGCATGTGGCGGACATGGAGGGACCTGCTGGAAAATGATAGCTAGATGTATCTCAACTGGGAAGATCTGGATAGTGACTGGACATTTGACGATATTGAGGAGCTACTGTAATTTTTTAGGTATGGTAACAGTATTGTGGTTATGTTAACTTTTTAAAGGTCCTTATCTTTCAGAGACAAATAACAAAGTATTTACAGAGGAAATGGTATGGTGTATGGGGTTTACTAAAAAATCCGTGGAGCAGGAGCAGGATAGATGAAGCATGACTGCTCAGGTGATGAAAACTTGGAAATCTGGGTGATAGATATAGATACATGTATACATATACACATACATATACACATACACATATACATACACACATAAACGTATGTATGTATATAGGTAGATATTTCTTTTTTAAAGATTTTATTTTTATTTATTTGAAACAGAGAGAGAGAGATCACAAGTATGCAGAGAGGCAGGCATAGAGAAAGAGAGGAGAAAGCAGGCTCCCCGCTGAGCAGAGAGCCCGATGCGGGCCTTGATCCCAGGACCCTGAGATCATGACCTGAGCCGAAGGCAGAGGCTTAACCCACTGAGCCACCCAGGCACCCTAGGTAGATATTTTTTAAGTTGGTTTGCTTAAGTCAGGGTCCAAACAAAGACCTGAATGCATCCCCGTCAGGTTCTGCCAAATGGTCCTCTATCCCCTACGTTTCCTGTAAACTGGTGGTTACATCTAGAGGCTTGACTGGATTCATATTTGATTTGCGGGGGGGCAAGAATTCTTAGGTGGTTGGTTCTTGTATTACATCAAGAGGCAAAAAATGTCTGTCATTCTGTTCTGGTTTTGTAATGATCCATTGAGGATCCTGAGGTGCAACTCCTCCAGGAAAGATAAGATACAAACAGAATCCTTTTCCTTTACCTCCCTGGGTGGGTTTTGCTTAGGAATGCCATCTCTGCCTTGCATTTTGGGATCCGTCTGGTTGCTGCATGAGGATAGACTGAACGGAGTGTGAGGTGTGGCAGCGAGTTGCCCATCCTTGTCATCTAAGAGAATCCAAAATTGGGATTGGAGTCCCTGCTGCCTAAAAGAAAAGACTGCATTTCCCCCAGCCTCCTTGACAGCGATGTGTGTCTGTGTGTTGGCCAGAGACGTGAGCGAGGTTTCCAGGTGTGTGCTCGCCGAAAGCTGACTCAGCGTGCGGGTGCTTCCTTTTGCCTCTCTGCCTTCTCCTTTCGGCCTGCTGCCCAGCTGGGAGAAATAGCTGGCATCCCAAGAGTTACTGTGCTGCACGGGCCGACATAGAGGGTAGATGCTGAGTGCAGTCATGGTAGAGCAAGAAGTTTGGAATTTGGGTCTCTGGGGACACTGTGGAGCCACCATCCCAATCCAGCCAGCTTACTTGTGAACTGGTTTATGGGAGAGTAATAAACTTCTGTCTGTCTAATCTAAGTTGCTCTGATTTTGTTTCTGTTTCCTGTTATATGCACCAGAATCCAACCCTGTTTGCTACAGGCATAAGAGGCTGTTTAATAGTTGGGGTAAAAGATGAGGATGATTTGGACCAGGATAGTGACAGCGAAGGTGTGGGAAGTAGGTGGACAGAGGATACACATTTTTGTGGTAGAGCTGTCAGGATTTGCCAAGGGATTGGATAATACGTGTGAGAAAGGAGTCTAATTTGACTCCTAGTGTTTTGGCAAGCAGCTGACTGAATGGCGGTGCCATTTACTGAGATAGGGAAAAATGGAGGGAAAGCAGGTTTGTGAGGCTGGGTGAGAGTAAAGTTGGGAATCGGAAGGATTCAGGGAATCTGGTGTTTATACATTAAGTTGGAACTTCCCTTTAAGCTTCAAAGTGGAAATACCAAATAGGCCATTGGACACAATTATCTGTGGCCAAAGGGAGATGTTGGCTAGAGACAAACATTTGAAAATCATATAAGATGATCCTTTCCACCAAGGGGTGGATGAGCTGATGTTGAGAGTGAGTGTGCATAAAGAAGAAGTTGGGAAAAGGAGGAGGTGCCTGCAGAAGATGCTTCTAAGAAGGGGTGGTCATGAAGTCGGAGAAAAACCAGAAGATTATAGTGCTCTGGAGTCCCAAATGGATGCAGTATTTCAAAAAGGAGGAAGAGATCAACTTTGGATTATGTCCAAAGCTATGAAAAGTAGAATAGAATAAGGATGCTGAGTTAGCCACTGGATTTATCAAAGCCATTAGTGACCTTGGCAGGAAGAGAGTCTGTAGAATGCTGTATACAGAAGCCTAATCGGGTGGGTTGAAGAGAGAATGGACGGCAAGGAGGTGGTGATATTGAGCACAAGGAACACCTGTGAGTGGTTTTGCTGTCAAGGATAATTAGAAAAATGGGGGAGTAGCTGAAGGTGGATGTTGGGCTCAAGAGTAGGTTAGTTAATATTTAAGAGGAAGCTATCCTAATGTGTCAGTGTTCAGTAAAGTGGGAAAACAGATGCTTCAGGAAAATCCTGGAGTGAGCTAGAGGGATTGAGATCTAATGCACAAGGACAGGGGTTGAGCTTAGGAACAGGAGTGAAGGCAGAGTAGACGGATATGGGTGTTGGTGGATTAGTAGATCTGGGGGTAACTTGGAAAGCAAAAAGTTACAGGGGAAGTTAATTACCTTAAGTGGGTCATTTCTACATGAATCAGAAAGCAACCACATTATCACCATACACTACGGATAAAAATGGTCAAAATAAATTTGGAAGTCTCAGGTCTCTTTTCATGCCAAAGGTCAGAGGCCATTCTCTTTGAATAGACAGAGAAATGTAACCGCCGCCAGGAAGCCAAGAACCCCGCTGAGTCTTATGAAGAGTCGGTGGTAAAGGGTAAGGCCCACGGTGCCTGACCAGTCTCGTTTTCAAACTGATTAGGACTTCAGAACTGATTCTTCCCTGCAGAGGGAAGAATTTCAGATTGAGATCATATTTAATAAATACTTTAAGTGGTTAGAGAATCCATAACATTTTCCAGGGACACCAAAGATTAAGTTCACTGAGTCCTAATCAAATATAGTTCCAGTTTTACTCTGTGCTAGCCATTCTTCCATCAGCTTTAGGAGTGGAGGAAAGGCAGAGGGAGGATTGTTGAGGGTCTAACCACGCTTGCCTTTGATGTATGCCTAGAGAGTCATTGGCTGCAGGAGAGAACCCCATTTTCCTTTGCCCGAGACTGTGAAGGACAGAATTATTGCCATGTTTGCTCTCTATCGTGGAGCTAATATAAAAATCAAGATTCATTCTTCTCCCTTCTTACAAAGTCAAATCTGCCATTTTCATATTTTGCTGCTCTGTTTTTTAAAGTTTGGGGGCTAGGTGTTTTGGAAGGAAAGCTAATGGACAAAAAGTAGACTGGATGTTTTGTCTGGAGAGCATTTTTATAAAGGATAACCTTTTAGGATAGTAACTCATGGCTATGTCTCTCATAGTAGAGCGGAAAGAGCTTGGAATAAATATTTTGGCTCTGAACGGTGACCTGATTGCTCTGAATCTAAATACAGTGGAAAGGGAGTATATAAACTAAAGTAATTGCTTAGCTTGAAGGCTGACAGTGTCTCCCCAGGCATTACGTCTGAATTAATTGTAAGCCAGTAGAGCAATATATAATTGTATATTACATAATCTAATATAGTCATATTAAATATAGAACTTCAGAGATTAGAATGCATTTTTAGGGAGTTGTTTAAAAAATTTCTTCATATTCTTTTATGAATATATGAATTGATTATGAAAAAAATATGTACTTCAGACCAAACTTCAAATCTTCCTCTGATGGAAATTTGAAATGGTTTGAAAACATCTCTGAATATTTCAATTAGTCTCCTAAACTGTTTTAAGCTATATCCAATTTCTTATAGAACAAAGCAGAAGGTTTGTAAATACAGAATAAAATAAGACAAATTACTTTGGGATCACCTCTCATTCTGGATTCAGTAGCATCTTTTGTTCTTTCTGTCAAAGCCTCTGTTAATATTAAGTCTCCACACGTGCCAGAAGCTTTCCAGTTCCTAATTCCCAACAAAACCTTTGCTTGCTGGGTTTGATCCACTAAGAAAAAATGAAAACAGTACTTATCTCTTTAGGATTCTGATGAATTCAGACTAGACTATTTCATTGGTGAATTCTGTGGGGTTTTCTAGGATTAAGTATGCTTAATGCAATTTGTACTCCCTTATGTGTGATTAGCATAATTTTTGAGCCTGGCATTTCCATCTAGAAACCAGAATCAGTTGAAGAGCTAAGAGTCCAACAACTCAACTTCAATAAATTTTATGACTACTCTCCATTAGTTTTTATTACTTATTCCTAACTGTAAGGCCTTTACATTTGCAATTCTCCTTGCCAGGAACACTCCTTTCCTAGATCTCGCCTGGATGGGTCCTTTTGCTGTTCAGGTTTCTATCCAAAGGCCACCTCCTCAGGAAGGCCTCCTTGATTGTTCTAACCAAAAGCAGCCTCTTCCAGCATTATCACTCTACCATGTTTTATCTTCTTCAAAGCCCTTGTTGCTTTGTGAAATTATCTTGTTGTATTATTATCATGAGGATTATCATTATTATTATTCTAACAATAAGAGTTAACACAAGTTGAGTTTTTTCCGTATACCTTACCCAAGTCCTTGTATTTAATACAGCATTTTAATAATGACAGCTAGTGTTTATGGAGTACTCACGACTCACCAAATGCTAGACAAAGCATGTACCACACTAGGCCAGGCCACTGCCTTGCTGCGCCGACTGGTGCAGGGGCTTCTTGACTCTCCTAGCTTTTCCCATTTTAGCTTCTTGCGGTTTGCTGCCCACAGAGCAGCTAGTGATCTTCCTAAAACATAAATCAGCTTTCAACAGCAGCAGGCTTTCGGGCATCTTCAGGTCCTAACTAGTTTACCAGGCCCGGTGGGATCTGGCCCCTTTTACCTTCCTGCCCTGTCTCTAACCTCTCCTGACCTCTGACCTCTGACCCCAAATCACACTTCCCTCAGTGTGCCGTCCAGCCACACACGGCTCCGGTCTCACTCTGCTCAGATCTCTGCTGAATTATTACTGCTCACAGAGCCCTTTCCCAAGCACATCATGTAAACAAGCAAGCAAGCACTTTCCATCCCCTTCTCATGCTTCATTTCTCGCTGCTGCTCAACATTGCTTTACTCATTTTCCTGCCCTCAGCAAATCTTTTTTGAATGTTTACCACATTCTGGGCCCTGTTCTAGGCACTGCATACACGAAGTCAGCATGATGAGTGAAGTCCCTATTGATGCTGGAGATATTAGGGGCAGGCATGTAATAGACTCAAGAAATAGGTAAAATACGACTATGTTGGATGCTTCGGGAAAACTGAAGCAGAGGAAAGGCTGGGGAGTGCTGGGGGTGGGGTAAGTTTAAACTAGGGCTGCCAGGAGAGGCTTTGGTGAGCCACGAGCCTTACCAAGTCCTGAAGCAGGTGAAGGAGTGAGCTCTGGGAGTGACTAGAGGAAAGCGTGTTCTGTTCTGCTCAGAAACAGATCGTGTTTGCGGGCTCTGGAGGAGGAGTGGCTCTAGCATGTTTGAGGAGCGATGGGGAGTGAGCAGTGGGGAAAGGGGCTGTGGCCAGAGAGGTGACGGGACACCAGGCTGTAGCATTCACAGGCCCTCCAGGTCTCAGCCTCGCAGACTGAACAGAGGAGCAGCCTGAGCTGACTTACACGTTAACTGGACCCCCTTGGGCCCTTGTGTGGAACACGGACTTTAAGGGAGCAAGGGTGGAAATAGAGGTCACTTAGCGCAGGAGAGATTGGAGCGGCTTGGGGTCAGGGTGGCAGGGCAGAGATGGGGAGAAGGGATTGTGGTCTGAATGTATTTTGAAGGTCAGTCCTATAGAATATCCTAAGAAACTGAGAAATAGAGTGATCAAGAATTCCTCATTCCAGGGTTTTAAATCCAGGCCACTGGCACAGTGGTGATGCCAATACCAAGATGGGGAGGCAGTAGGGGAACAGATGGAGGGTGTAGGGAGGGCCACAAGCAGGACCCAGATGACATTATAGAGCCTATGTGGGCATGAGAAAAAGGGTCCCCCTCTGGGCTGATGCAGTTGGAGCCAGCCATGTGGGCTGGATTTCGGGCCCTATTCCTTCTCCATCTTCGAGCAACTGTAGGCAGTAGCATCGATCAGATTACGTTTGGGACATGCCTCCAGGGAGGTGCTGACTGAGCAGCTGGGTCTGGAGTTCAGGGAGACATAGAGACTCCAGGTGTACCAGGCGCTGTCACGTGAGCATTCCTGGTGAGTTCATCTTTATATATGTGTTATGTTGTATATTAGAAGCGCTTTACTTACCTTTTCATTATCTATGTCGTTATGCAAGCTTGAAGTGAT
Source organism: Enhydra lutris kenyoni (assembly GCF_002288905.1). NCBI lineage: Eukaryota > Metazoa > Chordata > Mammalia > Carnivora > Mustelidae > Enhydra > Enhydra lutris. Next base: position 9,460,204 of record NW_019154114.1, read on the forward strand.
CCACGTCTTGTTTTCTGCTTCATTGTATTTACACACCTAGCTCAGTAGCTGGTATCTGAACACTTAATAAATGTGGTTAAATAAATAAACTAACCGGGGAGACCATTGCTTTATCCTGGTCCTGGATTGCCTGAGATTGAGGGCATGGTCAGGTTTATGTGTCAAACTATACGTCAGACATTCCCATTCCCACTCTTTACCTAAAGCCCACGGAGAGATTTTCTGTAACCTCCACCTTTTAATACCATTTACTACACGGCTGCTGAAAGAAAATTTAAGTTCCAAGTGGACTTTACATTTATGAATGTCGCCATGCATCTAAATGATGGGAAAACCTAAAACAAAAGCTTGGTTTAGATAAATTCCTTTCATAGTAACTTCTGAGCTTCTGATCTATTCTTGAGGGGACTACTAATACTTTCCTTTTATATCTAGTTTTGTTTGTTGGTGAGGGTTCCATTTTTACTTATTCTTTGGTATATTGAAGATGAGAGTTCTATTTTTCTATCTTATGAAATGATTAAAAAAAAAAGGGTGCCTTCATTTCAGCGTTTCCTTGCATTTAAATCCAAGACTGGGGAAAATACATGTCTTGGACCCCAGCATTTTTATGTTGAACGGTCAGTGATGGCTTTGCTCAAGAGTCGAGGTTTAAACTGGGCTATGTAACAGTTTGTTATTGTCTATAGTAACAGATTATCCCTAAACCCGCTGACTTCAAATAATAAACATTATTGCTCACAAGACTCTGGTTCAGGGGCGCCTGGGTGGCTCAGTGGGTTAACCCTCTGCCTTCTGCTCAGGTCATGATCTCAGGGTCCTGGGATCGAGCCCCACATCCGGCTCTCTGCTCAGCAGGGGATCCTGCTTCCTCCTCTCTCTCTGCCTGCCTCTCTGCCTACTTGTGATCTCTCTCTGTCAAATAAATAAATAAAAATCTTAAAAAAAAAAAAAAGACTCTGGTTCAGGGGTCTTGACTGGGCCCACTCATGCATTGGGTCAACAAATGCTGCTTATCTTGGTTGGGCTCTCTCATATCTGGGGTTGTAGGCTGGTCTGGCATGGTCCTGGCTGGGACATTTGGGCTCTCGTCCTGCAGTAGGCTGGACAATGTTTACTCATATGGCAGTGGCAAGATTCCAAGAGCAAGACTAAAAATGCCCAAAGCTTCCTGAGGCCTCAGCTTGAAACTGGCAGAGCATAATTTTGACCACGTTCCATTGGTCCAAGCTTGAGATGGAGAGATAGACTCTACTCCTGATGGAGAAGCTGCAAGGTCATAATGCTAAGAGTATGGGCTTGGAGGGACTATAAATTGGAGCCATTAATCTAATGGCTTGGAGGATAAATAGGATTTGGAAGAAGGATGTGAAGCAACTAGTGTGAACTTCCTCTGATCTAAAGAAAAATGTGCCTTGACTGCCCGCATCCCACCTCCTTAATATCTGGAAAACACATGAAGCATAAGCTTCTCCGCTGACTTGTGGGTTTTAACACTTGAACTGTTCTCTTTCTCTCAGAGAAGAGTGTCTCATGGAAAGTGCATCTATAATTGTCTTGAGGAGCTTTCATGGAAGACATTAAGTTGGTTTGCAAGGCAGCTGGCACATGGCCATTTTACTTGCATAGTTATCTTGATCATGTTGGCATCTCCACAAATAATCATTATACCCTTCTCTTGTAGGATTATGCCCATATTTTGACCTGTATAACTGAAAGAGAAAAGTTTATTGTACCCATCAAAGCTAGGGGTGCACGAGCCATCCTAGACTTTCCTGACAAACTGGATTTTTCCACTTGCCCTGTCAAATACAGCACTCAGAAGATTCTGCTGGTACGAAACATTGGCAACAGAGATGCTGTGTTTCACATGAAAACCCACAGGTATGCATTCCTCTAGTTCTTGTTTTTGATTGATTATAGCTAAATCTATTCAGCACAGGTAATTTGCTAGAACAAGTAGTCAGGGTGGAACTGCTTGTTATAGTCTTCAGTCACAGGGCCAAGAGACCTCACCGATACAGGGCCAACTTCCTCTTCATTCCAAGAGGAAACTAAAATTCAAGAATCACTTGGGGTTTGGGTATGGGTGGTTTTTTGAAATGTTAGTACAAATCTTTTTATTTAGCATAGAGAACGGCCCATGGAAATCCATTAGTAAATATATCCAGTCTTTCTAGGTATTTTCAGGTTATCTATTCTGCCATACTGTAGGTACTAGGGCTGCTGGGGATGTGGGTGGAGGGCACATTCCTTGGGGGGGGAGTTTGTGTTTAGTCTTTACAGGAATGTCCCAGGAGCATCACTATCTCTGAATAGTTTCATGTAGACCTAAGTTTATCTCTGGATTCCTATTTCTTCTGGCTGAAATATTACTTTTAGTATTTCTTGTAGCACAGGTCTATTGGAAATTCTCTTCATTTTGTCTACTTGAAACAAAGCATTTTGCCTTCATTTTTTTTTTATTTAAAAAAAATTTTTTTTTAAGATTTTATTTATTTATTTGCCAGGGAGAGAGAGAGAGAGAGAGAGAGAGAGCACGAGCACAGACAGGCAGAGTGGCAGCAGAGACAGAGGGAGAAGCAGGCTCCCTGCCGAGCAAGGAGCCCGATGTGGGACTCCATCGCAGGACGCTGGGATCATGACCTGAGCCGAAGGCAGCTGCTTAACCAACTGAGCCACCCAGGCGTCCCTTTGCCTTCATTTGTGAGAAATATTCTCTACAGTTTAGAATTTTGGGTTGACTGTTCCGTATACACGTCATTTGTTTCAGCAGTATAAAGGTGGCATTTCATTATCTTTTGGCTTACATTTTTCTTATGAGGTCTCTGCCAAAACTCTTTGTTCCTCTAGATGTAATTATGTCTTTTTTTGTGGGCTGCCTTTCAGATTTGTCTTTATATTTGGTTTTTAGTAATTCAAATAAGCTATGTCTAGGCATGGGGTGTTTGTTTTTTTTTTTGTCTTTTTTGTTTGTTTTTTGTTTTAAGGATTTTGTTTTGTTTTTGTTTAGTTTTGGTTTTCATCCTGAGTTTCCACACTTGCTACATCTTTCGTTATTTTTGGAAAATCTTAGCCATTATCTCTTCAAACACTAATTCTGTTCCATTCTCTCTTGCACTTTCTTCTGCCCATAGGGAAGTTCTGTCTGCTACCAGTAAAGCGGTCTGCACCTTTCCCTCTCCCTTGGGGGCGGGGGGATTGTCCATCTTCAGATTTCAGTTTGCTCATTTGCTCTGCAATGTCTGCTTTCTGATTCGCTCCAGAAAAGTTGTGATTTTGTGTTTACCTGCTTTTTTTTCGTTGTTAGGGTGGGCAACCTCCTTCTAGCTTTCTGCATCCCAGGAAGAAGCAAGACCGCTTGAACTCATTTAGCTAAATCAATCAGCAAAGATAAAGTTGTTTTGAAGATCATTGTCTTTTGACCTTGTCCCTAAGTGCTTATATGGCCTTTGTCATCTCCTGGTGAGATTCACAGAGTTTGAAGGAGTAGGAAGCAGGTTAACTGGCTTGCCATGACTTACGAAAGAACGAATCTTTTTGGATTTAAAAAAGTCCTCCCACAACCACTTTCCATAATACACATTAAAAACTTACTGTTATACTCATATTTTTCCTATGAAAAAGAAAATCCACCTCAGGTGGAAAAACAAGAGCAGGCAGCATATCTTCCTGGACTGAGGCTGAATCTTAAAAGCTACCTATAATGGCAGTTTACTCTTTATTACCTTCATACAAAAGTGAAGTAAAATCACTTCATAGATGTCATAGCGTGAAGTTGCCGGAAGAGGTGTAAAACTTTTCTGCCCATGTAACTATGAATGTGAAACATCTTCTAATACAGAAATACTTCCAAGGTAAAATAGTGAGCCAACTCAAGGACTAGCTAGGAATCATGAAGCCATTAGAAACTCTAGTCCGACATTCTCATTTTACAGATGAAGGAAATAAGGCCCAAGAGGGGAAATGACTTATCCAAGTTCCTTCGTGAACTAACACCAAAACCTGGATCAGAACAAACATGGGCCAGTTCTGGGCTTACTTACCCTCGGATCCACTCCTTCCCTTTCCCAGGCTTCATTCAGTATCTCTCCGCAGTTAGCTTTCCTAGCTGCCTCAGCGGAATTCCAGCTGACTTTGACTACTGCAGGGCACTAGAAGGAGAATGCAGAGTAACAAGGGGCCGGGGCATTTCTCCTCCACCCTCTCTGCCTTCAGCAGAGGCCCCAGCAGAGGCTGCATCTCCTGTATGGTTCTGATTCCTGTCAGCCTAGCCTGCCCATGGTTCCAACTTCTGTCAAGTTCCCATGATCTGATAACACTTCCTCCTCCTCTTGTCTCCAGCCCAGGGGTGAGAATCGCTAACTGCTGTTACTTATCCCTGAGAGATCTTGTCATCTTAAATTGGGCTTCTTATTTCTCTCATCTTCTGGACAATCTCTCAATTCAATTTGTTTGCAAATATTTTTGCTTTCCTGTTTAGGTATCTTATCTATTCATGATAGAGTAGTTCTATGTTCTTTCCACAAAATACATGTTTTCTAAGCATGCCATCATTTCTTTGAGCTACCCCAAATCCTTCCAGTAAATCCGTTTTCTGTTTAAGTTAGCCAGAGTTGGTTTCTGTTGTTTGCAACTGAGAACCCTGGGGGCTGCAATGAGAAAGGATGTAATTGAACTTGTGGTCACATTGTATTAAATCACAATCTTCAGGGAGATGCGTCCATTCTAAAAAAAAGTGCACAGTGATTGTGTTGCCCCAAAGGTGAGGACCACTCTTTCAGTTAATATGATTGCCAACATGGTAGAGCAATGGATATATTGTGAGATTTTGGAGTAGAAAACCCAGGGTCTGCTCTTACTCTGATCACTTTAAGAGTCAATGCACAGAAACTCTATCTCATGGGAAATTATTTTAAAAAATCATATTCTTTTCATTGAAATAATGATTGAATTAATGGTTAAGCTTATAAATGGTTAGGTTCATATAAATTATAAAAAATAAAATGTTCTTTATATGTCTGTTGCCCCCATTAGAATGTGAGTTTCTCAAAAGCAAGGGTTGAATCTGTTTTCATTTCTATTTTCCCTTCATCAACTATAATGCCTAGAAGAATTAAGTGCTCAATAAATGTTTATAGGATGCCTAACCAACAGTATATCACAAGGCAAAGCTACAACTATAAACCCATACAATAATTTAAAATAAAAAAAAATGGTCCTAGTACTATAAAATAGGCATAATGTTTTTACGCTAATAAAAGGAGTCTCAGTGTGCTATAAAATATACAAAGAATATAAACCATTACTCTTCAAGTTTATTGCAGATTTGACCTGAAACTAGTAGGTACCAGAATAATTCTGACTATTAAAGTGGGATTAATTTTGGAAGGTGAAATAGGAAAGATGAAGAAGCAGTCTCAAAATCCAAAACCTTATGTCAGGAATCAGTTAATAAGAAAGATTGTCTGAAGAAAGCATACTAATATTAAATTCCATATTTAATATAACAGAGCCAGTATTCAGCCTTCTGCTAAAATATCGATTTGTAAGGATGGAAAAGTTTTAGTTCTCAAGAGCAGTTTACAGTGGGTTGAGCAAAAAACTCAAAATCTTTTTTGTGGCTCATGATTTTTCACGAACCCGTTTCCTCCCTAATCAAGCATTCGGTAATAATGGGGCTATTATATCAAAACCAAACATTTTGGTAGACAGAGCCAGCTCTATGTCCTTGAGAAACAATGCCTTTTACTTCTTTGTTAAGAGTATTTTCTGATTCTTGATATTTTCTGGCCGGTTCAGCCTGACTGCCTGTAGTAAAATGAAGTACAAAATCAAATTATGGACAATGTTTAAGTGCCAGAACTTAACACACTCTACCCAATTAACATCTGATTTATTGAGAAAGCTTAGGCAGCTCTAAGTAGCAATGGTTGTCCCAGGTGTTTTGTTTTTTTGACTACTGAAGAAATTTAGTGTAATATAAACCCAACAGTGAGCACAACAGAAAAGTATCTGTTACTTCTGTATAGAATTTGGATTTCTGGAGGTCCTAGAGAAGGATCTCTTTGTCCATAGAAAATTAGCTTAGGTTCTACGTGCAATACCATCCAATTCATTTCAAAACTGTTCTTTTCGCTACCAAGAAATGTTTGAAAAGAAAATGAAAGCGCCGTGTAGGAAGAAAAAATATTAGGACCCAGGGAAGCAAAAATAGAAGAAAATATTACAACATTGTTCCCAAAGTCAGGAACTTTGGGAAACTAGGCCCGGTTCTCAGTTCTTAAGATTCTTACCAACACCATCAGGGACCAAAAGGAACTTTTAAGACTGTGAGCCTTACTTTGGATCTCCTACCTTCATCTCAGGAAGCAGAGATTCTTGAGATGCTAAAAGTCTGCTCCTTTTCTGTTCCACCAAAATGTTATAAAGGTGACTTAATGACTACAGATATTTTTATTTCCCTCTGAAAGTTGGTTGTAATTCAATCCACAACCTCTTCTGAGAGGCGTCTTTCAGTAAAGAACTGTGCATAGGGTGAGAGACACAAAGATGTATCTCTTCAGGTGGCTTCAATGTTCAGGCATGGTTTTGGGAGGCAGAGAGAACTTGAACTTGCAGGCAGGCTTCTAACCCTGCTCCACGGCCACCTCGTTGGGTAACTTTGGGCCAGTTGCCTGCCCTTTTAAAGCATCTGTTTTCTCATATCTAAAGTGGAAATAACAATACTTCCTTTCTGCAGATTTTCCCCAGGATTAAGAGGATTGGCATACAGAAGGGACCCAACATAGTTAGGGCCCGGTGTGGAGTTCGTGCTCATGGCAGCTTATTTGCTTTCCCTTTCTTGTTGTCTCAAGAGTCTGTAGCTGCAGATATGAGCGGGTGTGAAAACTAACTCTAGTACAAGGTGAACTGAAGTGAGAAGTAAAAAGAAAGTTCAAGCCTCTGAGGAAGGAGACTTTGTTAACAAGACAGAATCCAGGAAGATTCTAGTTAAGAGGTGCCTTTGAGTCTGGGCAGTGATAAGTGACTTTGGAGGCATTAGGACCTGTGGAAAATGCTAAATATTCTTGTGGGAGCCTAGCAGCTGGGGAATGTCTGTGCAGGGGGCGCGGTCTGGTTGGAACAGAGAGGGGGCGATGATAGGTGAGGTTATGGTGAAGGGAGTGGAGCCCTCCCACCCTTTCCTTCTCCAACTGATTTGGAATGTGACAGATAACGTGGGACATTTGGACAGACGTTATGTGTTTAATGAAAATGTAAAATCTGGTTGGGAGCAGATTGTGTGGAATCTCAAATGCCTAGGACTTTGAGCTTTATTACTTACATTATGAGGACCACTGGAAGTGTTGAGATGCATGTGTTATGACCTATAGATGTTTTTTATGGTATCCCTAGAGCAATGTGAAGGATTGAGAGGAGAATAATAAAAACTTGAACTCATTTGAACACCCAAGATCACCCTCAGGCTCATCATCCATCTGGAGGCTGCCAGTGATGGAGATAACAGAAATAATAATAAACATTAGTTTAGCACTGCCTAGTGCTAGGCTTTGTACTCTACACTTTACCCGTGTCCACTCCTTTGGTCCGCCTGACAACCCTATGGAGTAGGTGCTGTCCTTACCCTCATCTTACAGACCAGGAGACCGAAGCTTCAGTGACTTGCCCCAAGGTCATCGCAGAGCTGAGTTTTGAACTTTTTCAGTTGGCTTCAGGCTAGGGACCGCTACCCGCATAGAGCCTCTACACAGTGCCTGCGGTTCACTGGAGAGCTGGTGCTATAGGTGTGGGAAAAGGATAAGGGAATGGGAAGATAAAGAAGTGAATGTAGAGGGAGATCCAAATAGCCCCAGAGAAAAGAAACAGTTTCCCATGGTGGGAAGCACTGCAGAGAAGGTCTCAGGTACCACCATGTCCTACCCTCGCCATGGCTCTGTACCCTCACAGAAGCTTAGGCTTTCGTACATTAAGTTCATTACCTAAGGGAAGATTTCAGGGATAAAACTAAAAAACAGAGTTGATAGAAGTAAATAATCAGAAAAAACGTAGCCTGCCAGATACATTGTACAATGCATTTCTTTGAAAAACTAGCAATTTAGAGAAGTGAAATGGACCATGAAAATAATTAAATGGGCTGGGTTTTCTATTTAGAAGGAAGAACTCTGTAAGTTATTTAAGGTACCTCATGATCAGATCCAGCTTCTCTCTTACCACTTCCTTCCAGGGAAATGAAATGAAACAATTCCCTGTTCCCAAAGCCACCCTACCACCCCATCATGTGTCCATGCACAAATTCTATTTTCAAAGCATAGAACTTATCCCCAGTTTGCCTTTCTAAATGCTCTCCACTGGTCTCCAGCTTGCTGTCACCCAGGAGGCTGACCTGCGTGGCATGGGTCAACAGGCTCCCATCCCTTTGGCTTCTGATTGGGTTCAGCCAGTGGGAGTCCCAGCAGGTGACCAGATGAGAGGATGTGAAGTCGGGACACTTTGTCCCCTAGTGTCTTCCCTGTGAGGCCATCTGGGCTGACTGTCTGTCTCTCTTGACTAAAGGTCTTTGCTCCTCATACAGCAGCGTTCTCATAGGACTCCTGTAGGTTTCAAAACCACTCCTTCTGGGGCGCCTGGGTGGCTCAGTGGGTTAAGCCTCTGCTTTCGGCTCAGGTCATAATCTCAGGGTCCTGGGATCAAGCCCCACATCGGGCTCTCTGCTCAGCAGGGAGCCTGCTTCCTCCTCCCTCTCTCTGCCTGCCGCTCTGACTACTTATGATCTCTGTCTGTCAAATAAATAAATAAAATCTTTAAAAAAAAAAAAACTAACTCTGCTAAAAAACAAAAAAACAAAAAACCACTCCTCCTTGGCTCTTTGGGCCTAGAGGTCATAATGGCTTAACTCTTTATAACCCTGGGGGATTGTATCATTTGTAGTTCCCCTTCCCCCTTCTGTTAAGCAGACCCTTTGTTAAAACTGCCCTAAAGTCATCCTCATGGGATTGTGTGATCTTCAGGAGTCTCACAGAGTTTTCCATTATGAAACCTTCTCTTCACTGACCTATCACAACACTTGGTTTTTATCCCTTTGAAGGTATTTTTCTTCTGCAAATTATAGTCCTTGCAGACATGTTTTAGGGCTGACCACTGGAATCACTCCATGAATGTTAAAAGAATGGCTGAATGGCAAGGACCCAAACGAGAATATTACTGTATCATTTAAGTTTCTCTTACACCTGCTGGTCTAATACTGCTATTTTAACCTTAAAAGCAAAGTTCTTTCATGTCAGGGGAGAAGTGTACTTTATTTCTGAATTACCAAATTGTTCTAGTGCCTGCAGTGCTAGAACTCCCCTTCCTCCACAACCTCTCTTCCACTCTTGCTGGGAATGCAAGCTGGTGCAGCCACTTTGGAGAAAAGTGTAGAGGTTCCTCAAAAAGTTAAAAATAGAGCTGCCTTATGACCCAGCAATTGCACTACTGGGTATTTACCCCAAAGATACAGAGGTAGTGAAAAGAAGGGGTACATGCTCCCCAATGTTCATAGCACCCATGTCAAAGACGGCTAAACTATGGAAGGAGCCCAGATGTCCTTCCACAGATAAATGGTCCAAGAAGATGTGGTCCATAGACAGGATGGAATATTACTCAGCCATCAGAAAGGATTAATACCCAGTTTTTACATCAACATGGATGGAACTGGAGGAGATTACGCTGAGTGAAATAAATCAAGCAGAGAAAGTCAGTTATCATATGGTTTCACTTAATTTGTGGAACATAAGGAATAGCAGGGAGGACATTAGGAGAAGGAAGGGAAAAATGAAGGAGGGGAAATCAGAGGGGAAGAATTATGAGAGGCTATGGACTCCGAGAAACGACCTGAGAGTTTTAGCGGGGATGGGGATGGGGGGATGGGTGAGCCCAGTGATGGATATTAAGGAGGTCCCATATTGCATGGAGCACTGGCTGTTGTACACAAACAATGAATCATGGAACACTACATCAAACACTAATGATGTACTGTATGGTGACTAACATAACAAAATATAATAAGAAAAGAAAAGAAAAAAAAGAACTCCCCTATCCTTTCCTCCTCCCCCTCACACCAGATAGGAATGGGCTCTGATAGTGTGTCTCACCGTGTGCTGCAGGCCTTTCTCCGTGGAGCCGTCTTCCGGAACTCTTAATGTGGGGGAGTCCATGCAGCTGGAAGTGGATTTTGAGCCGCAGACTGTGGGCAGCCACAGCAAAAGGCTTATCGTGCATTACGACACAGGTATGCGTTCTTCTTTGTTAAAAGTTCTACATGTTAAGAAAGGTCAGATGGAAAATACGGTGAAGCAAAATAGGAAATGGTTCTTTTGGCTGCGTTAAAGTAAGCTAAGATCCATAAGGTGAAGAACCAAAGAATGAATGTCTCCCACAGAAATAATGTTGAGCCAGAAATAAATCCCACCAGACTGGTTTTTCCAATGCTTGAAAGCCTGACAAATAACAGCTCTCAGGAAGGGAACTAAACCCTGAAGTCACACCGGTAGCTTAATTGTATTTATGTAAATGAAACATTATGGTAACTGAATACCCCATGGATTTTCCATTTGATTTATTACTGTAATTGTCTTAAAGTTTAAAAAATGTAAATCCCAGTTCAGAATGTCTCCTGTGTGCTGACCAGTCTACGTAAGATCCACTTGCCTTAATCCTTAGAATGCACATCTTACTTAAATGTGATTCTGTGTCTATTGCTACCAGGATTTTCTGAAGGCTCCAGTCTGTACAATAACGAAAATCATACATTGTTTTTGCTAATATTTAATTGATGGTCATGTAGGCTGCACGTACACTAGGCAAGTCTCCAAAGTTGGTTGTTAGATTAATATTTTACCATTGCATTTATTATTTCATGATTTTTCTCATTTCCTTCTCACTTCTTTTTTACCCATTTGTGTTTATTGACCCAGATTGTCTGCATCAGGAGGGCACTGTAGGCAGAAAACACAAATGCACAACCAGGGAAAGAGCAACAGAGGACATCTGGGTCACAGTTCAGAGTTGCTGCTTTTGTGGACACACCTCTGAGCAGGGCAGCTCTAGTCCATGTTTAAGGACCCGTTGTTAAGTGGTCCAAGTTCCATGTTGCCTGATGGAGCAACGCATACCCAGTGGTACGACCTGTGTATCTTATCTTTCAGTGTAAGTCAGGATTCATTGGCTGCTAGCAAGGCAAACCTAACCCGAACTCCCTTAAGCAAAAAGGGGAGAGTTTTGACCCATAAAACCCAGCAGAGAAAGGTAAAAAGCATAGCTTATAACACATCAGGAACATGAATGTTTCCAAAGTACCTGTGCCATTTTACAGTCCCATCAGCAAAGCACGAGACTTCTGATTGCTTCAGATCTTTGCTGATAAATGCGGTTGTTGTCTTCTTTTTTTTCCTGCTACCATATAGTGTTGTCTTGTTCATTTTGGACCTACTAGTAGTGTGAAGCTATGTCTTCTAGTGGTTTTAGTTTTTATCTAATGATTAATGATGTTGTGGACCTTTTTCTGTGCTTACTGGCCATTCATATATCTTTTTTAATGAAGTGTCTGTTCAAGTCTTTTGCTCATTTTTTATTGAGTTGTTTTTTTCTTTTATTAATTTTAAGAGTACTTTGTAAGTTGGTATTCTGAACACTAATCACTTGTCAGATATATGTATTGTTAATACGTTCTTCCAGTCTGTAGCTTTCCCCTTTTCATTTCCTTCATATTTCTTCAGCAGCAGAAATTTTTAATTTTGATTATGTTGACATTATCAATGTTTTTCCTTTAAGATTAATGCTTTTTGCCTTCTTGCTAGGAAATAATCACCTTCTCAAGGATCACAAACATACTCTATGTTTACTTTTAAAAGAGTAATAGTTCTAGCTTCTTTGTTGAGATTAATGATTGATCTTTGATTTCATATTTGTATGAATATGTGTGAGGTAGGGACTGTGTTTAATCCCCCCCCCCCATGTGGATTCTTGGCTCTTCTCCCTTCTGTAATCTTGTTCTGGAATTCCAATCAGTTACTCTGTTATTCTGTTTCTTAGTCTATTATTATTCTCATTTATTCCTTTTTTAAAAATAAGAGATTAACATTTTTTTTTTTTAAAGATTTTATTTATTTATTTGGCAGAGAGATCACAAGCAGGCAGAGAGGCAGGCAGAGAGAGAGGAGGAAGCAGGCTCCCCTAGACAGCAGAGAGCCCGATGCGGGGCTCGATCCCAGGACTCTGAGATCATGACCTGAGCCGAAGGCAGCGGCTTAACCCACTGAGCCACCCAGGCGCCCCAGAGATTAACATTTTTGAAAAAGATTTATTTGAAAGAGAGAGAGAGAATGTGAAAGCAGGAGTGTTGGCAAAGGAAGAGGGAGAGAATCTCAAGTAGACTCTTCACTGAGTGTGTAGCCCAATGTGGGCCTTGACCCTAGGACCCTGAGATCATGACCTGAGCTGAAACCAAGAGTCAGAAGCTTAACCAACTAACCACCCAGGTGCCCTGATTTTTTATTCCTTTAAACCTCTATTGTACTTTTTCCATTTCTTTGTCTTTGTAGAACTCTGAATACTTTTTTCTTCTCTATTCAGTAATTCCCTCTTCCGTGAAGTCTCATCTGCTGAGTTTTAATTTTTCAATTATAAGTATTTTCATTTCTGAAATTCTATGTGGTTCTTGATTCAATCTGTTCTTCAATCTGATTACTTTCTACTCTTTTATTCTTCAAGGTTCCCTTTTATTTCTTAAGCATGTTAAACATTGTCATTCTCATTCTGTTTCTGAGCATTTAAATACATTAAATCTGTTTATTTAGTTAGTTTGCTTTTTATTAGTTCTGATGGTTTTTAACCACAATATCTGTGGGGGAGGAAGAATATGGTTTTCCTCCACTCTTCTAAGCTTTTGGATGGGCTCCCTGTAGCAAAGAACAGATTAAGAAGAGAAAAATATACACATTTATTTAATGTAAGTTTTCCTTTGATGCATGCAGGCCTAGTCCAGGAAGCCAGAGGGGTTCCTCAAGATCAGCCAAGAAGAAGGTCCTTGGCTTCACTAGGATGGAAATCAAATGCGAGCTCGTAGGAAGTGAGAGCACAGTTTATTGAAGATAAGTAGAGAGCAGATGCGGATGGAGATTCTGGGAGACTCAGAAAGGAAAAGGGGGAGTCTTGTCTTTGTCAGGGTCTGGTATGCATATCCCCTCAGGCATCCAGAAACTGGTTAGAATGAAGGAGACAAAGGCCCAGGTCTTATTCCTTGGAAGGTGGGGGGGCGGCTTGGCCTAGAGATATCTGGAGCCCTGGTCTGGAAAGCGCATATGATGACTTCCTCAGGTCATTCTCACCTGGTTCTTCCTTAGATGTTATCTGTTCTAGAGAAATCATTAACTCCTTGTCCCTTACAAGGAGGATATACTGAGGGATGTGTTAAGTGGGGTGGGGGTACAGGTTCTGGTAAGAACAGAAGCAGGAAAAGGAGCAAAAGCAGATTTTTAGGGAGTCTTTCTCTTTGCCTATCTCCTCAAGGCATGCAAGCTTTCATAAGGAAATAAAGACCTGGAGGAGTGGTTAAATCTGAGTTGTTGTTTTTTTTTTGCTAGGTTTGATGAAGAGTAGAGAACTGTTGAGAGTAGAGAACTGACAAAAGATAGCCTGGGCACTACACTATTTCTTGCAATTTTTCACTTTGATGTTTTTATTTTCTGATAGGGTTAGTGATGGATTTTAAAGTAGTTTAAAAACTATTTTTATCAACTATTTTAGTTATTTCAGTCTCCAGTTTAATTTGCTGCTTAAAACTGACTCTATGTCTTTTTTCACATCATTCAGCATGATTTATGGAGTAGTTCATCCTTTCCTACTGTTCTATAACGCTCTCTATGTAGTATAGTATGAATGTGGTTTATCTCTTACGTATTTAGGTTTTTGCTAATTTCTCTCAGCAGTAGTGTTCTGGGTAGAAGCCTTGACCATTGTGGTTAGGTTTATTCCTTTATAGTCTTATTTTTTATGTTTATTATTTACATATTTATTATGTAATCTTCATTACATTTTTTATTGAGATACAATCTAGATACAATAAGATGCACAGTTCTTTAGTGTACAGTTTGGTGAGTTTTGGCAAGACCTGTGTAATGACCACTCTGTTAAGGATAGAGAACATGCCTGGCTTCAGGGTCCTCTCATGCCCTTTCCAGTCAGTCCCTCCATCCCCGACCTAGACATTCTGCATCCTCTCACCCTATAGTCGTGTTGCTTGTTCTTGGACTTCAAATAAATATGCTCAATAGAGTATATAGTCTCTTGTGTCTGGTTTCTTTCACTCAACTTAATGTTTCGGAGATGTATTCATGTGGTTGTGTGTAGCAAACTCCCTTCTTTACCTGTGAGCAGTATCCCACTGTAGGCTTATCCATGGTTTATTTGTTCTCCTGTTAATGTAACTTTAGTTTGTTTGAAGTTTGGGATTATTATGAATAAAGCTCACATAACCATTCTTGTACAAGTTATGTGTGTGTGTGTGTGTGTGTGTATGTGTTTTAATTTTTTTTCAGGTAAATGTTTAGGGGTAAGGTTGCTGGGTCATAGAGTAGGTATATGTTTTAACTTTCTGAAAAGCTTCCAAACAGTTTTCTAAAGTGGTTGAAGCATTTTAAAGACCAACCACAGCCCCCCCCCACGCCCCACCAAGCCAGGTGGTAGATAGGTCTTCTGGTTACTCCACATTGTTGATCTTTTAATTTTAGGTCATCCTAGCTGCAGAGTTATTATTAGCCAAATATAAACAAAAGCCTATATATTTTGCTTTTTTTTATATTTTGTTTTTAATTGGCATTTCTCCAGTGACTAATGATGTTGAGTATCTTTTCATTTGCTTAGACCATTTTTATGTATTCTATTCTCAAGTGTGTATTCAGAGATTTTGCTTATACTTTAGGAGGTTATTTGTCCTTTTGTTATTGACTCATGGTTGTTTTTTTTTTTTTTTCTTCCCAATACAGGCCTTTCAGAAACAGTTATTGCAAATATCTCCTAAAAGTAGATTATCTTTCTAATTTTCTTACTACTATCTTTTCATTAGCAAAAGAATTTAATTTTGATGAAGTACAGTTTATCACTTCCTTTATAGCTGGAGTGGTATGTTTCTTCTAATTTTATTTTCTAAATTTTGGGGGTATATCAAAAAGGAGCTGTATTTTGTATATTGATCTTTTATACCTTCAAACCTCGATAAATTAACTTATTGACTTCTACTTTATCTGTAGGTGATTTTGGATTTTGTATATACACATGGCATCTTCAAATAATGATAGTTTTATTCTTTTTCAGTCCTTAAGCCTTTTATTTCTTTTTTTTTTTAAAGCTTTTATTTATTTATTTATTTGACAGACAGAGATCACAAGTAGGCAGAGAGGCAGGCACAGAGAGAGAGAGGGAGGCAGGCTCCCTGCTGAGCAGAAAGCCCGATACGGGGCTCGATCCCAGGACCCTGGGATCATGACCTGAGTCGAAAGCAGAGGCTTTAACCCACTGAGCCACCCAGGCACCCCAACCCTTTTATTTCTTATTCTTTCTTGCACAGCTAGGCCTTTATCAGAGTTTAATGGAAATGATGACAGCAAACATCCTTCTCTTGTTCTCAGTCTCAGAGTGGAAGTTCTCACTGTTTCATCATTTAGTATGATGCTCTTAATGGATACTCTCTTTCAGATTAAGAACATTTCCTTCCATCTCTAGGTTTCTAAGAATTTTAATTTTGAATGGGTGTTGACTTTCATATATTACTTATGCATTTGTTGAGAGGTCATATATTATTTCACCTTTTCATGCAATGGCTTCATCTTTGGTCTGAAAAAACAAATTGGTCTCATAAAACAAGTTGGGAATTATTCTACTTTTTCATTCTCTACAAGTGTTGTCATTTATAATATTCATATTATTTCTTCTTTAAGGGTTTGGAAAATTCACTTTTCAAGCTATCTGGTCCTAGAGCCTTTTTTGGGAGGTTTTTTAGTTATTCAGTTATTCAGTTTATTTAGTACATTTAGATCTACTAAGGTGTTTCTGTTTTGTTTCTTTGTGTAATTTTGGTAAACTTTTTAAAGAAAATTTTCAGTTTAATCTAAAAATTTACATTTGTTGGCATAAAATGTTCATAATAACCCTAAGAGGGGAGGAGATTCGGGGAATGGGTGAGCCTGGTGGTGGTTATTAAGGAGGATACTTATTGCATGGAGCACTGGGTGTTATATGTAAACAATGAATCTTGGAACACTACATCAAAAACTAATGATTTGTTTTATGGTAACTAACATAACACAATAAAAATTTAAAAACAAAACAAAAGAAAACAAAAAAACTGTAAGCTTTGTGATGTCTGTAGGTTTTATAGCGGATCTCCTCTTTCATTATTGATATTGGTAATATGTGTCTTCTCGCTTCCTTCCTTCCTCCTTTCCTTTCTTCCTTTCTTTTTTTATTCTTGAATTTCAACAAACGCCTTTGTGTTGTTAGTTTTACACTTGATCTTAGCTAAAAGGCCGAGAAGCGATTGTGTTGTTAGTGTTAATAGTGGGTGAAAGTGAAAAATGTGAGTGTTAATAAATTCAATCAATGATATATTTCTTCCATCTGGATCTCTATATCTTTGTGAGTTATCATTTTCATTTATGTCAGCCCCTAAAATTAAGTATTGGAAAAAATGTGGCCTTAGAATTATGTTTGGATTACTTTATCACAAAGTGTTTTAAATCAGGCGTTTAAAAAAGAATGAAGCATAGTCAATTTTTGTTGGTAAACATAATTGTTGATAAACATACCAAATTATCTTTAAAATATCTTTCATCTTTAGCTCATTTTAAGTATTTTGAATCATATTTTTAATATATTTGACATATGAGTACTGTAGTACTCTAGTCCTAGTACTCTAGTACTCATATGTATGTATATGTATATACGTACTCGTAGTATATAATTTAATTATAAATGAACGAGTATACATAGGGTGGTGGTATAATGTCAAAAATTTTATTTGGTTGGGTTTTGAGACCAACAGTTTAGAATGCTCCATAGCTCAATAGACTCAAAGCTTGAGAGAAGACTTAACTAATAATCAAATCTAGATTTTACAAATGAAAAACTGAAGCTTTAAGAAACCAAGTGAAAAAAAGAAAAGAAAAGAAACCAAGTGGCTTCCAAAGTTTGCTTGAGTAGCAGAAGCACAATTAAAACCCAGGCTCAGACTGTAATCTCCTATGCAGTGCTTTTTCCACCAGAGTAGATCATCTCTGTAATCTCTCATGTCACTATCTAGGTACTTTTACTCCCTTAATTTATTGACTGTGAAATGCAGCTCTCACTGGCCTTCCATCTGTATTTTAACTTTTGGTTAAGTATTTGAGTTGACACCCATACTTACATTTATAGTCATGTGCCAAAGGAAACAAGTATTCGTGTATTAAAATTGAATCACCATGGCAATGTTGACTTCCACACTGTGAGGTGCTGGCGTCAACTTTGGTTCACAGTCATTTTCTGAAGATGCAGATAGAGGTAAGCTATCTTTTGCATTTTTCTTTACATGAAATGAACTGCTGATAAGAGTATGCTTTCATCTTTATTGTGGGTTATCAATGACCGGAACCTATAACCTTTCATTAGTGAAAAACAGTAATGACTGTCTAAACACAATCAGGAGCTTTTCCAGGCAGCCATGATCATTGCCTTCTCATTTCACTAAATAAGCATCTGATTGAACGTTCTGCAGCTGTTTCAAGTATGAATTGATTTGAGGAGGGAAATTTCGCTTGGATTTTTTTCATACTTCCTCAAACCATGTTCCAGAAGGAGGAACATTGATAATTCTCAGCGGGAAGTACTCAATCACATTCTAACAGTTGTGTTTATGCCCTTCAGTTGCTGGTCCTCCATTGGATAGAAATTCTTGGTTAAATGCAGCTAGGAGATTTTTCTTTTTCATCCACCAGAGTTTGAACCAGTGCTCTAGAATCAAGGAAGTTGAGTGTAAATTTCACCAATATCTAATATTTTACTCTCAGTGTTTACCTGAACCAGAACTCTTCTGTGCTTTCTTCTGTATATGCCTTTCTGTGGTGAAACCAAGTTTGTTTAGGAAATTGATTTTTTTTTTTAAAGATTTTATTTATTTATCAGAGAGAGAGAGAGGGAGAGAGAGCAAGCACAGGCAGACAGAATGGCAGGCAGAGGCAGAGGGAGAAGCAGGCTCCCTGATGAGCAAGGAGCCCGATGTGGGACTCGATCCCAGGATGCTGGGATCATGACCTGAGCCGAAGGCAGCTGCTTAACCAACTGAGCCACCCAGGCGTCCCTAGGAAATTGATTTTACCACAGAAATGATTTTGTTACCTTTTTATAATAGTCTAAAAGAGAATAACTGAAGTAACTTGATACCTTTTACAAACTGATAAGAGTATGCTTTCATCTTTATTGTGGGTTATCAATGACCGGAACCAGAAGAGATTAAGAACACAATTAGTCAAGACTACATTCTTAAAAACAAAATAGAACAAAACCAGAAATACAACAGTTGAGTAAACTAATTCTATCATTTTCAATAAAACTGAGATGCGAAAATATTATTTGACTCTTAAAAGATAAATAAACGGTTTAACTGCTTAAGTTTTGCACTTTTTAACTGGGTATTGAGAAACTTTAGGTAATCTAGGGGTTCAAGGAGATACTAGTATTTAGAACAGGCTTTAAGAAAAAACATATTCTTATTAAACCTTTGGTTACTGGAATGAAACCTAGAAGTAAGAGCATAAAAGTGTTTTTTATTCAATGCCTGGTAAGGTTGCTGTCATCTTAGAGGTGACATTAACTGGCACAATCAGGAAATGGAGCTGATGCACTTACTCAGCATTTTTTAAGTATTATGTCTTTTACTGAAGAGGAGATATTTCAATTCAGGAGTCAGAAGTTGGCAAATAGGCTCTTTTCCCCCAAAGACATCATGATGTATTATTATTAAAGATAAAAGTAGGGGCGCCTGGGTGGCTCAGTGGGTTAAGCTGCTGCCTTCGGCTCGGGTCATGGTCTCAGGGTCTTGGGATCGAGTCCCGCATCGGGCTCTCTGCTCAGCGGGGAGCCTGCTTCCCTTCCTCTCTCTCTGCCTGCCTCTCTGCCTACTTGTGATCTCTGTCTGTCAAATAAATAAATAAAATCTTTAAAAAAAAAATAAATAAAGATAAAAGTAATCATAATATTAGTACTTCAAAGGACAGCTTTATAGTCATTTATATATTGTACTCTAATAAACCATAAAGAAGATCTTTTTTCCTCCTAAAGGCCAAGAAAGGAATACCAAAATAGAACATAGCAAGTAATTGAGTGCAATATGTTATCTCACAGTTGAAACTACTAAATAATATGTATCTGAGTATACTGGTGCAGACCTCCCTGCATAAGCTTTGTTTCAGCTGTGTGATTATTATGATTAATTATAAGTGTGTGCTGTTATAATTAGAAAACCTAGCAAAACATAGTTATGGTAAAAGAGTAAATGTTTTTAACGTGGCTTCAGAGGCAATGGAAACATTCCTTGACTGTTTCCTTTTCTTTATTTCTTCTTCCATACCTTAGGATAGGGAATAGCACAAGTTTGGACGCACAGATGGTCAAGATTGTTTAGGAGGTTGGAATGAGGTTTCTGTCAATTACATAGCAAGTGAAGACTCGAGTCATGAGGTTTTCACATTTAAAAGGACATTAGAGGACATCTCTTAACCCCATTATTTTATTTTATTTAAAAAAAATCTTTTGATGTATAGTTGACACATAATGTTATATTAGTTTCAGGTATACAACATCGTGATTGGGCATTTATACACATCACAAAACACTCGTGTAGTTGCCATCTGTCGCCATTCCAAATTAATGCAATACGATTGACTATATTCCCTATGCCGTACTTTTCATTCCTGTGACTTACTTTATAACTGGAAGTTTTTACCTCTTGACACCATTCACCTACTTCACTCCCCCCCACCCCTTTTGCTGCAATCACCAGATTATTCTCTGCATTTATGTAACTCCCTTTATTTTAGAGATGAGTAAACTGAGGTTCAGAGACATTGAAAACTATCCACCTAAGTAAAGCTGGAACTTGAACCCAGGTCTTTGGCATCCTCTGAGGCCAGCATACTTTCTGTAATCCTCCACTGCCTTCCATGGAGATGGAGAATACTGACTTTGACATTGCCACTGATTTGCTGGGTGAGCTCAGTCAAGCAAGTCTTGGAAGTTGTTTCCTGCACCTTTCAAAGAAAGAGCATTTCTAAAGAAGTTTGATTCAGCAGTTCACTTGCATGGGTGAATTTGACCCTGCTGTGACCAGGAAATGAAAAACACTCTTTCCACCAACTTGCTAGTTCCTAGAGAATCTATGGCTCCCTCATATATTTTATTTATTGCCCTCTGTTGTCTGAAAGTATGAAATATATTGTGTATATAGCTAGCTTTGTATTTTTTTGGTAAACTTAGTTTTGTTCATTTTTTTGTTTTGTTTTGCTTGATTGATAGTAGCAAAACTAACAAGAGCTAATGAGACTTCCAGAAAACATTTTTACTAGGACTTAATAAATGACAGTGGCTAACCTCATCTGCAGTGATCACAACATTCAACCCTAGAAACCAAATCAGAAGCCAAATGGGAACAGGCACTCCAAGGAGAGAAAAATACCAGTGCTGGGGAACAGCAACCTTGTCCACTCTGGCAGGCATAACATCCCTTCATCCAACCAGTTTTCTAACTCACTAGGGTTTGGGAGCCCTTTCTAAGGTTGTCTTCATGAGAGTGGGTGGACAAATCAAGTCACATTCCTAAAGTTGTGGAGACAAGAGTTATTGCTTCCTTTACTTTGTGGATCTGATGATTTTCGGAAGATGGATTAAAAAAAATCAATATTAGATGGTTTTCAAAAAGAGTGTAGTGGGTTTTGCTATATTTCTAGAAGAAAGAGTTTTGCAGTGAGCAACTCAAATTGATGACATTAGTCCCTCTGACCCTGAGATTTGTATGAACTAAATAAGCCCTTGGATCTTTTTCCTTGATTAGACTTTTAAACAATGAAATATTTCAAATCACAACAGAAGCACAGAAGTAATATAATCAACAACGATTATGTTTAACGCATCTCAACATTTTGCTATACACATTTCTTTCAGATGTTTTATTTTATGGATAACTAAACTGAGTACAGATTTGAAGTCATCTCATTTACTCTGTCCTGATCTGATTCCTATGGCTTCTCAGAGGAGCTGTATTTGTTTCATTTTTATGGTATTTTTACATATTTATCTATCTATAAATCATATATGTTATTGTCTCAAGTAGTTTAAAGAGTATTTATTTATTTATTTGAGAAAGAGAGCGCAAGAGAGGGCCCAGAGAGAGGAGCAGAGGGGGAGGGAGAAGGATAAGCAGTCTCCGCACTGAGCAAGGAGCCTTACACGAGGCTCCATCTCATGACCCTGAAATCATGACCTAAGCTGAAACCAAGAGTCAGCCACTTAACCAACTAAGCCACCCAGGCACTCTGTTCGAGTAGTTTTAACCTTCACATAAATGATATCATACAGCATATACCATTTCCCAACTTGACTTTTTCATTCAACACTACATTTTGAAGGTCTAAACGCATAGATCCATATAGCTCTGATTCATTTTAACTAATGCAACACACTCCAGCCTGTGAACATGCTATAATCTGTTCTTCTATTGGATATTAGGATGTTCTTCCTAGTTTTCTGCTATTACAAACAATACCACAATGAGTATCTCTGTACATGTCTTGTGCAGCTGTAGGAGATTTTCTTTAAGAAGGGAAATTGCAGAGTTCCAGGTCAGCTGTATATTGAGCTTTCCTGGAAACTAAATTGGTCAGTCATGTGGTTGTACTAATTTGTATTTTCATCAGCATTATATGGAAATTGTTTTCCCACATCCTTATGACATAGTTCCAAAACAGCATTGCCAAACTATTTTTTTTTTGTTAATCTGATGGTTATGAAATAGTATTTTATTTTATATTTCTCTCATTAGTAGTGTTATCTTGCAGCTTTCCCATGTTTCCTGAAGACCCTATAATCCTTTCTTATGTTAAAGTTTTGGATAAGTAATGTATTCATGTATTTAAAAATTAAAGCAATGTCTTAAAAATATATATTGAAGGGTGTCATTTCTACTTTGCCTCATTCACCCACCCAGCTCTTAACTTTATTCTGGTGTTTTGTGCACATAGATGCAAACATGCATGCAGATTCTTATTTTCCCTCCTTACCTAAATATAGCATACTATGTGAATTGTTCTAAACCTTACTTTTTCTACTTAATCATATATCCTGTACTTGTACACCTGCATGGCATTCCCCTTTTAGGTGTAGCACAGATAATTTAGCCAGTCTTCTCTTGGTGGGTACTTTGGCTGTTTCTTCTCTGTTGTCATTAAGCTCAGTGTTTTAATGAATACTCTTGATCTTATTTTCACTCATCGACAGGATAAATTCCTAGAAGAGGGCCAGAGGATAAATTATTTTGCAAGCTTGATAGATATTTTAATCTGTGTCCCCCAACTCATTCCATGAGGGAGGAAGAATGCACCACTTTGCATTCCCATGGCAACAGATTATGTTCTCAAACTTTTATTGTACCCAGTGTGTTTGGGGGAATGGTGTATAGATACATCTTTAGTTGTGTCGCTTTTATTATGAGAGAAGTTGAGCATCTTTTAACACATATAGGGGGCCTGTATATTTCTTTCCTTACAACTCTTTTCCATTCTTGTACTGGATTGTCATATTGATTTCTAAGACTTATTTACATATTTGGGGATTTAATTTATTTGTTTTAGATATGAATTGTAAATATTTTGACCACTTTTTCTTTTGTTTTTACTTGTTTTAGTAGCATTCAAAATTTCTTTTTTCTCTTCTTCTTCTTCTTCTTCATCTTCATCTTCTTCATCTTCATCGTCTTCTTCTTTCTCTTCTTCTTCATGTAGGTTCTACACCCAATATGGAGCCCAGTGTGGGACCTGAACTCACAACCCTGAGACCAAGACCTGAGCTGAGATCATGAGTCAGACACTTAACCAACTGAGGCACCCAGGCCCCCAAAATTTATTTTTTCCTTTTTACATAATAACATTTCTTAATATTTTTTAGAGGAATCTGGATTTTGAGACATGGTTAGAAAACTTTCTCCTCAAAAGTTACAAAAAAGTTTTCCTGTGTATTGTTCTACTTTTATGGTTTCATATTAAACACTTAAATATTTTATTCATTTGACATTTATTCTGTTGCTAGATGTGAGGTATGTTTTCCCATATGGCTACTAGGTTATACAAATAGTGCTTTTTTTTTGTTTAAACTTTATTCTTATACCAATGATTTGAGATGCTGCCTTTATAATAAATTCTAGCATATATTTGGGCCTGTTTTGACTTTTTATTCTATTCCATCAGTCTTTATTTTAAAGCTGTCTTAATTACTGAGGCTTTATACTATGTTTTAATTCTACCAGTTCCCAAAGGATAATGACAATAATTCACAGTTCATAAAGCTCAGCAAACCCTTGTTAGTTCGAATACTGCCAGAAACTAAAGCAAAAAGAATGTCATAAAAGGAGTCAGAAGAAAAAAGATACATTCCTTAAATGGCACACTAATAATGCTGACTGCAAAGTTTTCAGCTGAAATTATGGAGACCAAAAGACAGTAATGTGATATTATTCAAGTGCTGCAAGAAAAACAGTGCTAGTTTACAATTCTTTACCTATTGAAAATATTCCTAAAAATGAAGATAAAACAAAAATGTTTGTCGACAAACAAAGTCTGAAAAACTATAAATTCTGGTTGGCATTGTTTCCCTCTTCATTACAGTGAAGAAGCCATTCCATTTTTCTTTTAGTTTCCATTGTTTCATTTGAAAAGTTAGCTGTAATTCTAATCATGGGTCCTTTGAAGATAATATGCCTTTTCCTCTAACTGCCTTTAGGACTTGCCCTTTGTCTTTGATTTTCTTTAGTTTCACTACAATATATTCATGTATTTAAGTTTCTCCACTTGACATTCATTTGGGCTTTTTGAATTGTAAACTGATGCCTTCAGTCAACCACAGAAAACTCTTAACCCTCATCTCTTGAAATATTGTCTTTGATTCATTATATCTTTCCTCTCCTTCTGAGTTTCCAATTAAACACTTACTACCTTCTCACTCCATTTGCCTACTATTTTACTCATTCATTGTGCATTTTTCATGTATTTTTATTTCTTCATATTGCCTTTTGTATTTTCTGAACCATGGTCCAGTTCACTATTTTTTTCATAAAATTATTAAAATTCTTTTATTAATCTTATTCTTAGAGATTTAAAAATTTAGGTGATTTTATTTTATTTCTATAAGACCTAGTGTGGCTTTTGTTCAAGTTTCCTAGATCTTTGTTTGATTTCCCACTCCTTGGATATAGCTCCAAGGTCATCCTTTGTTTCTTTAGACACAGTTGGTTTACAGTCTGTGATGATTCTAGTATATAATAATTTGTTAATCTTGTTTTGTCTTTCTTACATTTGCCAGTTCAAACAAATGGAGCTTTGTTTCTTTGCATGTCTGGTTATGTTTGAATGTGTATTTTAAAAAATGTTAAAAATTGAAATTTCTTTCCTCCAAAGTGAAGTGTGTTACTTCTGCTAGGTTTCTGAGAGTGAAACCAGTCCATGATCATCAAATCCAAGGACTGAAATTCTCTTCAATCACAGACAATTTCAGCATAGTATTTAACTCTGAATTAGGGCTAGTCTGCTTCTAATTCAAACTCATCTTGAGGGTACAGTCGTTTGAGGATAAGTTATTGTGGATAAAGTCTTTTTGTTTGTTTTCAGTCTCCCTTTCTTTAGACTTAGGGTTTTGATTTCCATCCTTCCTGCCTGCACAGGAATAGCTCAACATTGCCAAGAGTACCATATCCATGGGTCAAAACTTTCTTCCATGCTCAATGATCTCTTTGGTCCTTTTTTTGTTTAATTTTGGCCCGGTAGTTCTTTAATGTGACAGTGGTTCTGGAGTGACTTTAAGAAGATGTTTGTTCATATTTTGTCCAGATTTTTAAGTTATTTTAGCAGAAAATCCCATTAACTTAACCTACCTTATCTTTGCTAGAAAAAGAAAATTAGCTATTTCTCATGTTAAATAGTACATCAAGCCAGACCTATTTATGGTCTCCTTAGTTTCTTTAAGAAAGGTGCTGCTTTTAAAGGGAAGGTGGAAGTTGAGTTTCAAAATGTAATTTAAAATGTTTAAAACATAAACTCATTTTTAAAAGCCATAAAGAAAAGAATTAGACTACAAAAAGACTAAGAGAAAAGAGACTTAACTTGAAAAAAAAGTCATACAGAAATTCAAATATCTAATGGAGGAAAAAATTGCAACATGAGTAACAAAGAGCTAATTTTTTAATATCAAAAAAGTCTCACAAATCAATATGCAAAAGGTAAACTTCTCAAAAGGAAAATGAACAAGGCTATAAAAGGCATCTCACAGAAAAAGGTGTTTTAAAGTTCTTTAATCTATGAGAAAATGTTCAACATCATCCATATTTAAGACTATGCAAATTAAACAATTAAAACAATGATTTCTCCCTTATCATATTATTAAGCTTAGTTCATCAAAAAGTTTAAATGTTGTCAAGAGTATATACCTTGATTTGGCAAGGGAGTACATGAAAATATTAACAGCTCTTACCTTTGAAAGGCTGGCCTAAGTGAGTGAAGGGGAGAAGACATTACATTTTCACAGTGTATGCTTTTATGGTATTTGAATGTGTATTTAAAAAAATATATTTTTAAATAAAAGTTTGTTAGAGAGGAGAAGGGAGTTGGGGGAAATTGGAAGGGGAGGTGAACCATGAGAGACTATGGACTCTGAAAAACAATCTGCGGGGTTTGAAGCAGTGGGGGATGGGAGGTTGGGGAAACCAGGTGTTGGGTATTAGGGAGGGCACGGATTGCATGGAGCACTGGGTGTGGTGCAAAAACAAGGAATACTGTTATGCTGAAAATTTAAAAAAAAAATTTAAAATTTTAGAGTCAAATGTCTGGATACTTTCTTCTGTGTTCAAAACTTTTCTGTGTTTAAAGTGATAGAGCATAAAGGATGTTTGCACTGTATAAAACGTTATTAATTTACTAAGTACCTGCTTGGTTAATACAATGGTGAATGGAGCAGAAATGTTTGCTAAAAAAATAAGGTACAAGTGCTTATGCTTTTTGGGTTCTGATTAAACTTAGAGCAGGACCTTCCTGGTGTTTAAGTATTTCCTTTTTCTACTCTGATGTCAGAGTGAGGCACCCTCGTGACATTGTAGAGATCAGGTAGAACATAGTTTGTATGTTTGTATCTTCTTGGAAGTCCAAGGGGCCTCATGTTTTACCTAGAATCAAGGGAATTGGTGCATCTTGAATGAAATTGGGAACTTAAATTACTATGCTGAATAAAGGTGTTCTTAACATTAAGATTTTTAAAATTTACACATAGCCTTGGTCTTAATATTTTGTTTTCTTTCTGTGCAACTGCTACCTAGATATAGTATGTGTATGTTTCATTTTTGTTTTAATGACTGTTTAAGGAAGTGATTCCTTTTAAATAGTTATGTGTTTTTTGTTTTTTGTTTTTTTTTAACTAATGAAGTTATTAATTCTTTTTTTTTTAAGATTTTATTTATTTGACAGAGACACAGTGAGAGAGGGAACACAAGCAGGGGGAGTGGGAGAGGGAGAAGCAGGCTTCCCACCAAGCAGGAAGCCAGATGTGGGGCTTGATCCCAGGACCCTGGAATCATGACCCGAGCCAAAGGCAGAGGCTTAACGCACTCAGCCACCCAGGCGCCCCTAATTCTTTCTTCCTGATCTCCTTTGGATTGGACTTTGATCTTTGCATGCTGAGCAGCTCTTCCTAGATATACTTGGTATAGGTACAGTTACTTTAAGAATCAGAATGCCAGCTCATGCTTGGGAT
Organism: Enhydra lutris kenyoni; assembly: GCF_002288905.1. Lineage (NCBI taxonomy): Eukaryota > Metazoa > Chordata > Mammalia > Carnivora > Mustelidae > Enhydra > Enhydra lutris. The sequence continues at coordinate 9,487,276 of NW_019154114.1, forward strand.
AAAGAAGAGACAAATGGTTATGTTCTAGAACACAGGTACCCTTGTGGTCAGGCTATAGGATTTAAAAATATTATCAAAAAGGGGCACATGGGTGTTTCAGTCAGTTAAGTATCTGACTCTTGGTTTTGGCTCAGGTCATGAGATGGAGCCCAGCGCTGGGCTCTACACACAGTGCAGAGTCTGCCGTCCCTTTCCCCCTGCTCCTTCTGTGCGCTCTCTCTCTCTCGAATATATAAATAAAATCTTCTAAAAAATTACAAAGAAGAAAATGTAACACCCACTATAACAATTTATATGGTTTTTACAGTGACCAAATAAGATAGTTTGACTCTCCATAACTTCACCAAACATAATACTTAAGTTTTCTGATCATGTCTGATCTCTGGATTGATTGCGGGGTGGGGGGAGCAGAGAATGAAATGTCTAATGCTTGTCCTATAACTTCACCTTGGGGAAAAAGTGACCTAGTAGTCATTCTAGAATAAATCTCAAAGTGTCTTTGTACTTTGTTAATTTCTAGGTGAAAAAGTCTTTTTATCTCTGTATGGAGCTGCCATAGACATGAATATAAGGCTGGACAGAAATTCCTTGATCCTTGAGAAAACCTACATATCTCTGTCCAGTCAGCGAATTATAACTATTCACAACCGCAGTAACATCATTGCCCACTTCCAGTGGAAGATATTTGCTACCCAGGAAGAAGAAGACAGAGAAAAGTTTAGGTTTGTAAGAAAAATCACCCATATGCTGTAATTTGGGGGAACTCAAAGCTCACTTATCATGAAAAATCTGAGACTTTTGTGGTAAGTTTTTAACCAACTCAAATAAGGTCAGATTTTTATAACTTGGTCCCAGTGTATGATGCTCCTTTGTTCATTTAAAGAACTTGAATTGAGCTATGTGTAATACAATGTTGTTCATCCATGGTTAATCTCAACCTGGTTATAATTTATTAGTGGCTAAACTCCTAGATTTTTAAGACCAAATATATAATTTTTCACTAGTCTCTCAAAACTAACCTATAGGACTGTATTTTGTTTCATAAACCTAATAAGATTGGTCAGATTTCATGGTTTCTAAAAATAATCTGTTTTGAATTGGGATCAGTGTGGATTTTTTTTTTCAATGAGAAGATATTTCCAGAAAATATGAAGAATGAGGAACAAGAAGGGCTTAGATATAATGGCTTTTATATTCTCAGCTTTAGTAGCATTGCTCAATCCCTGCTAACCATATAATTTAATGATTTCTTGTTGGTATCTTTAATCTTTTCCTTTTTAAAATACTTCAGGCAGGGGAGAAAATTCATAAAGTGGCAAGCCAAACTCTTTTTAAGTAATCTCATCACTGTTAAATTTTGAATATTTCTTTTTACTGAATCTATCCCTGCCTCTTCTAAAGTCCATTTTCATTTTTATCTCCTTCCACCCTCCCTGAATTAGCACTTTTGCTGCTTTCATTGGACTTCATTTCAGCCTTTTTTATTTGCCTCTCCATTTTCATTAAAGATTAGCCCTGGGAAGCTTCAAAGCTTTGTTTAAAACCAAGTTAGTATATGATAAAAATAAAAGTCTTAGGTCCATGGAAACCGAGCAGAAATCCCCCAGTGTTCTGTCCCTAATTGAATCAGAAGGAGCTGTGACAATGGCAGGACCCAGTGGACTAGAAGCTTTATCATTCAGACAATAAGCTTTAATCACTGGATTACCACTGTGCCATCTTTAAAAAGTGAGAAAAGAAAAACCTTTCCTGCCTCAAAGCTTCAGTTCGCCTCATAGCATAGAAATACCAGTAGTTCAAAAAGGCAAGAGGAAACTGCTTATCCACTGCTTTATCTGTCCTGATTCCCTCATTCATGAGTGTCCCAACAATAAGAATGGTCCAAGCATGCTTAAAGAGAAAATAGGAGAGCAGGTACAAACGAAGAAACTCCAGCAAACACAGTGTTTCAGTATCCTGCTTGTCCTGCGGGCATAATCTTTTGGGGAGTGTGGGTACACACCGTCAGAAGGAAACCAGCTTTATCTTCAACTATGTGCATTTGACTATATGTCTAACCCATGCCTAATGCCAGGGCAATGTCCAAAAGTGTTTAAGGAAGTTAATTTCAACAGTGAAACTCACAAAAAAACTTAAACCAATAATTATCAGAGATTCCAGGGACAGAGAATGTAATTTCAACAACGCCTGGATAGACATTCTTTTCTTTTATTCCTCTACTCTTTATCTCTTTCATATCATCCTGAGGCTTCTTTTTCCTTTTCTCTTGTGTTCTTTCTTTCACTATCTTTCCTGCTCTCTTAGTTCCTATAGAATTTTTTTTTTTTTGTAGCAAGGGAATAATATGCAATAACATTTTCATAATCGTGATTGGCAGCCTACTTTGATCATCTAGGATTTTACCGTTCCATTAAACAATGAACTTGAAAAGTGGCTTCAGATGACTCAACATTTTCAGATGACTTCCATTTTCACTTTGGGTGACAAATGGCAACACGACTCAATGTTTCTCCAAACTGGATTGGTTGATCTAAGTGCAGATGTTACTGAATATGCTGCTCTTTACCTTCTCCCACTGCCTTTCCTCGGGCCAGATGGCCAGGGCAAGAGGGAAAAGAGAGTTAGAGGGGAAGTAGGCCATTTATGCCCAATTTCTTATTTGGCCAGGTTGTCTTTTCTGTTTTATGCCTCTCTTGTTTCCTTGTTATATCCCCAACCATGCCATAACTTTTTTATTTTTTAATGTATTTTTTTAATTGAAGTTCGTGTTATTAGTCATGAATTCTTGTCCTGGATATAATTGGAGATGGAATGCCTATCCTCTCAAAAAGCAAGACAAATACAGAGAGGTTTGCCTTTTACTGAAGGCAGTTTGGTCTTCAACTTGGAACAGAGGATCTGCTCTAAATGCGTTCATGCGTACTTTGCGAGAATAGTTTCCCTTTGTAACTCCCTAAGAACCCAAGACTTGCTCTATACAAGAACTCCTAGAGTCCTCAGTGGAACCCCCCCCCCCCCCACAAAGTTGTCAGCATGGATTTATTCCTCAACTTTCAGGTACAGGAAGTGATGTGTTTCTCTAGATAGACCAGTTTTAATGAGTGTTGAGCCTGCCACCCAGCTAATAGTAAATTTAATCATAGTTGTGTTTGGGAGTCCCTTCTCTTCCCCAGGGTGAACCAAGAATCTGCAGACTTGGATGGTAACTTGGTAAACAGGAAGGCAGACCTAGTCTTTGATTTAGAATAGTCACCACAAAGTTGCTTGGTGTCCAGGGTCACATGGTCTGATTGAAGATGGATGACTTCATCTTTCCTGTGCCATCTGTGGACATGAGAATATTTCTCTCTTGAAGGACAAAGCTCTTAATTTTTAATCTCCTCAGCATCCAAGTACACTTCTTGGGGCCACTGCAAAGGAGCAGGGTCTCTAGCACCTCAATATAAGGGCGCATTTACTGGTCCAGTGCTACTGTACCTGAGACACAAGGCTTTCCCATTCATTATAATCCATAGGCTGAACGAGACTTGATGCCTGAATGTGGCTACCAGACCATTTGTAAAATGGGTTAAATCCATGGTTTTACTGAGAGAGAGGGCTAGTGTGTGGTTCTGCTGTCTGATGAAAGGTTTCCTCATCTGTAAATCAGAAGCACCTCTGAATGTTGGAGACCAGGAACAGCAGCAGGACAAGATGGCCCAACAGTAGCCCGAGGGTTAGATGAGCCCTTGCTGGAGTCAGCTCAGCTCAAGGTGTTTCACGTTCCCTTCTCAGACTGGCAGCCTTGGTTCCAGTGCTCTAATCGGAGGGCAAAGAAGAAGACATACAGTGCACCACCACCCCTTTTGCATAATGGGGCTGTCAGGGATTCATGGGCCCCAGCAGTGTGGGAGAAGAGCATTTGGGAATTTTTCTTTCATTCTCTTCTGTTTTCTGTTGTGAGGTTTGAGTTAATCATACTCATCAGTTCATGCAGCATTACCATCCTTGGTCCATATAAGACATTTTATTTCTACACCGCACTCCCAAGAACCCCCTCAAGAAATAGAATGTTTATGATTCCCATTATTTGTTTAAATACTTTTTCAATCTCTCACATCAAATTTACCCACACCTGTTAGTATTACAGCAAGCACTTCAATGAACATCTTTCTGACTGTGTCATTGCTTATATCCATGATTGGTTTCTTCAGGATATATTCCCAAAGGTAGGTGTCATAAATTCCACTGACAGGAGTAAGTGGTTTCCTTTCTTTCTGTGAACTGACTTCTCTTTATTTGACCTGCTCAGCCCAGCAGTGTAGAAGGACTGCTGCTCTGGTTACCTTGGACACTGCTTTCCAGCTAACAATGAAGAGAAAGCACAGGGTGCTTTCTTCCTGGGACACAGAACACATTGAACCCATTTCTTTGACTTCTTTATCTTCTGTGACCAAAGGGCACTGAGTACTAAGTCATTAAAAAGAGCTGTTTGGTGTTGCTGAACATATCGTCTGCATGAAGTCATCTAGAAAGTAGTTGGGGCTGGGACAGGAATTCAGTGACCCCAGGTTCTTATTGAGCACTCACTTAACTGCATAAATTGTCTCTCACCAGTGGCAATATCAGGAAAATGGTGGGAAATGGTCCTGTGACCTGGGAGGAGATAAAATCCAGTCTTCAAAGTGCAGATGAAGTAACAGATCCTAAGACTAATGTGAACACAGCTTTGGTGAGGACAATGAGGAGAGGGTTGGGGAAGGCTGCTTTTCTGACTTATCATGATGGATATCAAGAGCTAGAAAGAGAGAAAAAAGGAGGTGCCTTGAGGTGTGGTGTGAGCATTTTATAAGCTCGAGAGCTGGATAGTTGCTTATGACTGACCTAGGGAGAAAACAGTATTTATGGAGTACCTGCTCTGTCCCAGGAGCTGTCAGGTCCTTCATCACATTTTATCCTCAACACATCTATATTATCTCTGTTGGATAGATGAAGGCACTGAGGCTGGGAGGAATTCTGGAACCTCCAAAGTCATAGAGCTAGTAAATGGTAGCAGAATCAACATCCAAGCCTAGTCCTTGCTGGTTTCAGATTCTGTTCTCTAGGTAACTAACAGCTAAGAAAGTATTAGAGCTAAGTAAGTCTAAAAAGAAAAAAAATGTTTTTCAAGTGTGAGAGGCAGGGTAGATATTATTTAAAAAGCAGCCTGGAAAACACAATTATCTAAAAGAAAATATTTGTCTAAATTTACATGAGGGTTCAGTAATAAGCAAATGGGCATTGAGTAGAACAGGAAGCCAAGGAGGACTTGTTGAAGGAAGTGACTAAAGGTGAACAAACAGATGCTCTTGAGAGGATGAAGTCCAAGGTCACTCAGCTCATATGTTACAGACTTACAGCAAAAAAGGACCACCTCAGGGTGAGACCACTTCCAGGAGGACGGACTGGAGGGGAATGCTTTATAGTGTTCTTCATGGGAGTACCAAAACAAGTCTCACATTTCCTGTATTTTCTTTAGGGTCTGTGATGACCTGAGCAAAGAGGAAAAGAACGAGACCGATGAGTTTCTTGAAGAGTGCATTATTGATCCTTCACTCCGAGAACGTCTTTCCATTCTCTCCCGCACCTTTGAGAATCAGAGGAGGCTGGTTCAGGCAGACAGCATGCTCTTCTTGAGTAACATTTTCACTATTGAGCCCCTGGTGAGCACATAAATAAAATCTGACCATACAATAAACATAAGTGGGGGCACAGGGCTTATGTTGATAAAAGTACTCACTCTGGGATTGATACTGAGTTCTGGGAGCATAAAGATTTCAGTTGAAAGCCTCACATCGTTATGAGACACTGAATGAAGGCTAATGGTAAGAATGCTCACAGATCACATTCATAGGTCATACTTTCTACCTACCAATTGCTGTGTTAAACATCTCATATGTGTTACTCGATTTATCTTGTTTATGTATGTGTTATCTTACAACAACTTTTATGAGATATAATCAGTTCTGCATTCTACAGATGAGGAAATTAAGACTTAGAAAAATTCGATAACTTGCTCTAAGCCAAGTAGTGTCTGCATTTAGCAGTGTAGCCCTGACCAGCCTGACTCTAGGGCAGATTTCCTCAACCTCTGCACTGTTGACCTCTGGAGCTAGATAATTTTTTGTCCTGTACACAGGAAGATGTTTAATAGCATTCCTGATCTTTACCCACCAGATGCTAATTGTGACAGCCCAAACTGTCTCCGGCCATTGTCACATGTTCCCTTGGCAGGCAAAATCACTTGGGTTGAGAAGTACTTTGTCCTTAATTCACTCAATAAATACTGACTGTATGTTCTATATTAGGGACTATGTGTGTACAAGGCATGAGTGAACAAAACAGACTTAGTCCTCAACCTCACTGGTGAGGGCTGGGCCAGACCTAGAACAGGGTTGGTCTGATTCTACAGACCCAACTCTGGACCACATTCCCTACTGCTTCAAAATGAAAGTAGCTAATGCCTTCTATATTTACTATGTGGTAGGCACTGTGCATGACCTTACACCCAACAAGTGTAGAGTGATATGAGGGTAAAGATAGCAATAGAAGTTGAGAAAGCCTTGGGGTGCTTGGGTGGCTTAGTCGGTTAAGGTTCTGGCTCTTGATTTTGGCTCAGGTTATGATCTCAGGATCATGCGATCGAGTCCCACGTCTGGCTCTACATTGGGCTCCACACTGGGCATAGATGCTTCTTAAGATTCTCTCTCTCCCTTTCCATCTGCCCATCCCCCTCTGCTCATTTGCTGCATGCTCGCTCGCTCTCGCTCTCTCTCTCTCAAGAAGTAGTAGTAGTAGTAGTAGTAGTAGTAGTAGTAGTAGTAGTAGTTGAGAAAGCCCAAAGCTAATCGGAGCTGCTGGATTGTTACTTCCAAATCATCTGGAGAGAAGACATGGGCACATGGACACATTAGAATGCAAGCTTACTGGTCGGAAATGCCACTGACTTGTGGGGTCCTGTTTTCCTTATGTCTGTGCTTCCAAACTGTTTTTAAAGGATAGAAGATAGAAAGGGGATTCCATAGCTGAGTAAGTTTCACAAACAGGGGTTTCAATATTTTTTGAAAGGTTTTGAAAGATGTCTAAGTTTTTAATATAATAATGTGCATTATAATTTCCAAGAGAGAGCCTTCTCCTTGGAGACATGCCTTGGGACTATTGTTTTGCAGGACCTGCTGTGTGAGTGTTTGGTAAAGACAGTCAGTATACTAGTTCAGAGGTAATTATCATAGGCCAAATTAGAGAAGGTTTCTTGAGAGAAGAGCCTTGAGTTAGGTCTTTCAGGACAAGACTTTTGAAAAACAAAATGGGGGATGTGTATGACATGGATAATTCAAGGTTCCAGGAATGGATTAGTTTGCTTAAAGTAAGGGGTTGATGTGGGTAGTAAGGTTGGAGATAGGACTTGAGGCTAAATTTTCTCTCACCTCAGAAGACTGTCCAGGGCTCAATTAAGCAAAGGGGTCTTCAGATACGATGGGCTAGACCAGCAAGAGGTTAAAACAAAATGAACATGTAGTCTTAGGAGAACAGGTCAGGTGCCTGTGATAATAGGTCAAGCCAAAATATGTTAGGAAGGCATTATAAGTCCAAGCAAGCCAAAGCTGAGCTGGACAGAGGCAGGGAGGAGCAGTCAGTCATGGTAATCTTAGAAACGCTGGTAAGGTCCAGAGCATAGAAGTCCAAGATTCTTCCCAGCTGGTATGGGAGATCTGGGCTGATGACTACTGTTCTGTTTGTCCTAGCCTTCTGGGAATGAATGGCTCTGGGATAGCAAACATTGGTGGTCAGGAGTGGGTGAGAGTATCCCAAGTGAGTTTTGTACATTTTCAATTCAGAAAGTAGAAAGACAAGGGTTACCTCAGATTTACTTCTCTTCATGAGCTCTTCCATAACTTAAAGCTTCTTATGGAGACTGGGGAGATACATGTGTGTTAAAATGTGGTATTTAATATGATTGCTTTTGAACTCTAGATAGGAACTGAATTGGGCGTTATTATCACAAGGCATCTTTTCACCATTAGGAAGAAAAAAATTTTTAAAAAAATGGGGATATACAGAAGTGGTATCTTTCAAATAAATGAGACTAATTTTGTTTATATTGTGTGAAAAAAAATCACTGGAAACAGGAAGGGGATAGTATTCACTTAAAATGTAAGTGGTATTTATGGCATCTATAATGATTTTATTTTTTCTGTATATGATTCTCTTTTCTTCTCATAATATTCATTAGCCAGTTCTTGACAATCTTTACAAAATAAAATGAAGGCATGGAACTTTCCTAGTGTATTCTTAAAGTTATCCTGGTCAAAACAGCTGAACTCAGTGTCAGTAACAGTGAATTATTTATTAATGTTAAATCTCCCTTTTTTCTCCTCCTTCGAGATCCTAATGGTTTTGTAGAAATGCATTTCTTGTGAATGTAATATAATCTTACCTTAATGTGAATTAATCTGAAGCTATTTGATAGGGAAATTTTTGCCATTTTATGAGCTTCCTGATGCAAATGTGAGCTATATGCATTTTCTGCTGTTGAGGTTTTGGTCTTCTGATACAAGTAAATAAATGCTACAGTAGTTTTGGGTGAGAGAGTTGGGAAAGGACTTACAGAAGAGATGAGACCTGAACTGAATTTTGGAGGAAGGGTAAGTGGAAAGGAAGGAGAATATTTCTAGCTGGGGAAATTGTGAAACTAAAATATTAAATAACAATGAATGGACCAGTTTTGCTAGGGCAGGCAGTCATGGAAGGATGGGAAGGTGAGTAGAAGAAGGTCTGGGCTGCCTGGCCCAGCTGTTGAATGGTAGACTGTAGCCTCCTGCTTCCCACAGTGTGCGTCTGCAAATACGGGGTCTGAGGGGGGTAATGTGCATTCCTTGAAGAAAAGAAGTTCTGTGGTCAAAGAAGTTTGAGAAACATAGTTCAAGAAAAAAATGATTCTCCAGAGGGTAGAGTACAAGCAGTATTTTTCCCCATGACCGTAGACCCCCTTCTCCCACACAGCATGCCCAACGTATTGGAGGCTCACTGTGGGGCTTGCAGTAGGTGAGTGACGTGTACAGATGTTTTAGAAATATTACCTGGGTAGCCACAAGTCGATCAAATTGGAGGAGGATGGATTGGGGCCGGGAGACGGTATGGGTCAGGCAAAATGTGCTAGGGCAGGAAGTACCAGGGAAACTGAACGTCTCTGCAGGCAAGTTCAGGATGATGTGTGAAGGTCATGCTGACCTGGATGGTCAGCCTACTGATGGTTGGAAACCAAAGGAAATGTCAGATGTGGGAGATACTCAAAAGAAAGATATTAAAGTGCTTCGTGATTGGTTGTTGAGGGCAAGACGTGATGAGGAATTACATATCTCCTCAGATCAGAACTAGAGTGGCTGGGAGAATTATGATGTCTTTGATGGAAATTAGCAAATCAGGAGTCTTGGGTTTAATTCCTGGCTTTGCTAATAGCATATGTGACCTTAAACAAGCCATTTGATCTCTCTTGGCTTTGGTTGCCTTGTACACAAAATAAGGATGTTGGGGTAGGACACTTAGATCCTTTTTGATTCAAAAATTTTGATTCTCCATTTTGGTAACAAACTCTGAGCTCCTTAAGTTAAGGAGTGCCTTGTCCTTATCTGTACCTCAGGCCTACCACCCTGCCAATAAATGGAGGGTGGAGGGAGGGAGGGAGAAAGGGGAAAAGGAAGGAATGGAAACCAGCTGATGATCATGAGTCTGGTTCTGAATATGTTGAATTTGATACGACAATAGATGTCCAAAAAGTTTTGGAAATGCAGTGTTAAATATGTAGGAGACAAATCAGAAGTGGAAGCAAGATTTATGACTATTATACAGAAGTCTTCATTGAGGGCATGCAAAGAAGATGGAATTCTAAGAGCAGAGCGAACTAGGAAAATTGCAGAGGGCCCAAGACAGACCTGACATGCTCACCTTTGGGGAGCCTGTGAAGAGAGGAGAGGCTGTAAATTCACAGAGAAGGATAGCTAAGAGGAGAAGCAGCCATCTGGGAGCACAGCAGCATATCTCACGTACCTTTCTACCCTATTCTGGCAGGTTCTTCACCGTTTTCTTCTGAGGTTTTCTTCTGAATCTTGCTCATGTATTAGATCAGCTATGCCAAACGGCCACTATTTAATTTCTGACAGATGAGCTATGCATCAGCGATTATTATCGCTGTTTTTTTATTACAGTGTGATTCCTTTTAATTAGCTTCTTGATTATGAGTTGAGTTCACAGTAGAAGCAGGGAAGATTAAAACCAAGCAGTGTTACCTACTGATCTAAAAATCAATCTCAAATGGATACCCTATCCACAAAAATAAAAATAAAAATATAAAAGGCAGATGTCAGGGCTTAGAGACCACCTTGCTTTCTGAAGGGTTCTCCACCCTCTGTGACCACTGAGGAAGGACATTATCCTCAGATGAAGTAAACTTAAAAAGGGGGGGAAAAAAAGCTGTTACCTTAGGGTCTGGAAGGAAGTAAGAAATGATATGCTTATTTTTTTTTAAGATTTTTATTTATTTATTTGACAGAGAGATCACAAGCAGGCAGAGAGGCAGGCAGAGAGAGAGGAGGAAGCAGGCTCCCTGCTGAGCAGAGAGCCCGATGTGGGGCTCGATCCCAGGACTCTAAGATCATGACCTGAGCCGAAGGCAGCGGCTTAACCCACTGAGCCACCCAGGCGCCCCATGATATGCTTATTCTGTCAGACCCACATCTAAATATCTTGGCTCTTCCATGCATCACCTAAAACCAAGTTTAGTTTAGCCCTTACTGTGTTCTGTGCATATTGAATGTTTTATGGGAACATTGTTCCTATTTTAGAGGCTCTTGTAATTTAAAGCAAGTAGATTTAGGATCCAGATCAGTCACTGTCCCTAAAAGGCCCACAGGTAGTGATGAGTATAAATTTAATAAAATTGTATTAATTTGATCATGTGAGAAATAGTTTAACTCAATGCTGACCCAGATTCTAGAACTGCAAGTTCTTATTCTCTTCTACCACCTGTTCACCACTTCGTCACTGGGTAGTTGCATTGTCTTAGCTCACTTTCTCCTCAATATGCTCATTGTATAACATTGCCATAGAGTCTGTTGTTCAAACCTGGAGTTATGCTAGAGTGCCTTGAGTATGTACTGATACAGTCTCAGAATACAGGGGTAGGGGTTTGTCTTTTGAGAGACCCCAGAGGTGTTCACTGGTAGAGAAAGGGGGTAGACAGGGACCCAGAGTGACCACTGGGGCAGATCCAGGACAGAGGTCTGGAAGGATTTTTTAAAATCTTGGTAATTTATTGATCTTCTAGTGGTAGGCCATGATTATTGTTCTAGTATTAAATACATGTGATATATTACTACTATTTATATCAAGTTTCTCATGTCAATTCTTTTGATAATGTCTTGGAATATTAACCTAGAATTTTCCATTTATGCCTTGCCTAGGGAAGGTACTGAGTTCTGCAGAATACTGATTATTTCTCAAGCTATCTGCTTCTGTGTATTTTTTTCCCCCACTTTGGAAAAAAATTGCAAAACTGAGTCTATTATGAATGTTTTGTGCCTTCCAGAAAAGCAAGTGGAATCGACTACCTTCAGAACTATAATATTCTATTTTACTAGATGGACTCTGGCTATACAGAATTTTGACAGTCTCATTATGTTATATCCTCTGCTTAGGTCTCTTGGGTACCCTGAGTGAGAGAGATTCAGAGACAAAAACCACAAATCTGAGAACCTCGAGGCAGAAGAGTATCACAGGGCAAAAAAGAGAATTAAGCTTTCAATTTCCATGGGTGTCTGGGAGTCCTCTGAGAAATCACAACACAGACGTGCTGGCCTTGTTTCTGGACTCTGGTACTCCTGGTTCAGGTCACACTTCAAAGATGTAGCAATTTTCTGAATATTGAACACTTGATATTTTCTCAAAAAGAAAGGCCTGGGAAAGTAAAGATACTTGCCCAAACTGATCCTAACTGATTGTCTGACATCAGCAAGCAGGGCAAACATTTCTACTTCTGTTAGCAAATGTCTTTTCCATCAAAGAAAACTTCATCCAGTATCCCTAGGGAAGCTTTACCTAAATTTAACTAAGCCTTGAAAAGGGAGGGAAACTTGATCATTCCTTTATTACCATGTAAGTAATAGTAAACCATGCTTTGTCGTCACCTAAGCCTACAGAAAACATGCGGTTCAGCAATTCGGACTGATAGCAGAGCTCAAATTTAGTTTGCTTTATTTTTCCCAAATCGGCATAGCATGTAGGCTCAGCAGAACCAGGTTGGGTGGAAGCCCAGATCGTTACCAAAAGAGGAAAGATCTAGCTTTTTACTGCAAACCCCTTCCACTTCTTGTACCATTAGTCATGAGTCACATTGCAAACATGTGGGAGCTGACTCCTCAGAAATGGACACCAGAAGGGAGAAAGGAGGGCAGGAATCTGCTGAGAGCAAACTGTCCTTGACAAGTCACAGCTCTTCTGTCAGTATGATTTTCCCATCCTTCAGCCTCCCTTTATTATTATTTGTCCTCTCTGATCCTTGTGCTCAGGCAAACCTTTTCCAGCTGTGCTGGTACGTCCTCTGTTGTACTGGAGAGATTTTGTAGGTCTTGAAATAAGTTAACAGCCTTCACTGTTGAAAGAGACATGAATCTTGTCTCTCTACAGAAGGGCATGAACATCACACACAACTGCCTTGGCTCCTAGAAAACCCCAGTGGAATTTTCATTGCATAGGGGTTGGGGTATCTCACTGAAGACAGAATACAACTTTAGTGAGACTTGCTCTGACAGATGGCCAGACCTTAGACCCCTCTCTTAGAAAGTTTACTGGTCATTATTTTGAGATCAAAACTTTACTAAAATCACAGTGTCTTGCCCCAGGAATTACAGTGGAGTAGAAAAGTCTCCTTGAATATCATGTGCCAACTCAGTCTTTTCTCTCAATGATAATTAGGGTAGTTTACCTTCAGTATGTTAGCTTCCTTTTTTTTTTCCCTTATGTCTCTTTGAGACAACTTCTACTTGCCCTAAGTGGTGATAAAGGGAGCCATGATTTCTCTTATTGATCTGGAAGATTCTAGAAGTGCAATTGTAGATGGTGAAACAGATTATAATTTCTCATCAGTGCTTCTCTTTTTAATTGATAGATAGGAATTTAATTAAGAAGTTATTTTTATTTCCCAAGAGAAATTTTACATTTTTTTTTCCTTAAATATGATAACACAGCTAAAGGTATTTGTTTACGTAGTCAGGAATTTTTCCATTTGGTGAAACATGATGAAATTCATCACGCATTACACAGCTGCTCTTGAAATCATTTTTCACTGACCTTGTTCTGAACTGACTTCACCTTGACCCAACCAGGATAGCTTTATAAAGACCTTCCAGTACATTTCTGAAGAGCTTCAATGCATGAATGTTGACTGTGTGTCGTCCAAAGGAGCCTCCTATGAGTCACCTTCCAATGTACCTGCACATATGAGTATACAGTGCCTCCTACTTTGTTCACCAGGTCCTCCTGGCCTCATCTAAGCCTGGTTATCAGTTGTAATGTTTTTAGATTCCTTCTGGCATTTTTTTTTATGATGTGAGAAAGGTGAGGCCTGATCTTTTGTTATAATTGCAGGGGGTTCAGGAAATTAAAGAAAAATATATTATAAAATCCCAGTTCTCCCACTTATGGTTGGTGTGGGTCTTAGGTGAGATACTTAATCTCTGTTTGGTTGTCTCATCTTTAAAATGGGGATAATACTTAACAAGATTGTAAAGTTTGAGGTGGATTTTGTACATCGGTACTTACCACAGTGCTGGGAACATGAGCTCTTGGTTAATGGTTGCTGTTCTTATGAATTAGAGTTAGATATGATTCGATCTCCTCGGATTAGGGAGTATGATTGGAAAATGTAACATTAGAGCGGCAAACATTTAGATCGCTCTCCTAAATTTAAGTTGGGGGTTAAAATGCAATTAATTAAATTGACAAATGTAGACATTAAGTCATCATGTAAACTATTTTCCAGATAAACCAAGTGGATTAAGTGTATTTGTAACTCTGTTCTTGCAGTTGGGTTCTGATTTTGCAAAATTTGCAAAAATAATCCTTCATTGGAAGGGAGGCAGTGAGGGATGAAGGAAGGAAGGAGGAAGGGAGATGAATGATAGGTGGGAAGGAAAGTGATTTTTAAGATATTTTCCTTTTTATTTAAGGATTTTCATGGGAGATTTTTAAAAGAACAACTTTAGTCATTGTCAATGTAAGTTTTTAAGAAGATAATTTTAAAAGGACACTTTTCTCATGAAGGTATCCATCACCTGTGATGAACTAGTGGCAGGGTATCCATAGACATCTTACAGAAAGTCTTGGAACTGAATCCGTCAAGTCACTTGGTTGGTTGTAATTATTCCAGATGGAAAGATGAAGTTCCATTTCCAGAGATATGTAATATTTGAGTAAAAGCTGCAATATGAGAGTTCGCTTAAGACCTGAAAACTTGATTCAAATTCAGAGTTCAACTTCAATTCAATTCAATTCAAAGTTGATTCCTTCTAGAAGACCACTTGATCAGTAAGTGAAATGCAGCTATGGATCTGAGGAAAAAACCAAAACATTAAGACCAAAAAGGAAAATATTTGTAACATAACTGAAGGCCATTTTGACAATTATTTTCAACAAACAACATAATAGTCACTTACAGATCATATCCTAGATAGTCTTCCATTTGGAGCGGGAGAATAGACTTACGGGAGAGGGGTCATGCACGGAAGGAACACAGAGCAGCAGGGGTTCTGTGCCATGAGGCTGCTTTCCAAGGACCAGGAAGAAAGGATATTAATGGCAGAGCAGCCAGGGAAAATTCTGAATGTTTTCCTTTTCAGAAAGAGACCTTAGAACTGAACAATAACAAAGGGAACATTCTTTTCAGAGACTTAATTTCAGGAGGGTTGGAGAAGTGATGTGAAAAGTTTCAAAGCTCTGTAAGTAAAAAGTGGGGTCAGTTTAGGCTGATCGCCTGTTTCTGAGGTTTATTTTCTCTGATTTGCTAGAAAGTGCTATGTTGAATTTTTGCCATAAAGAAATAGAAGTTATTTCACTTTTATTTTAATACCAACTGAAAAATAAGTGTCCTTCTACATGTTCTTAACTCCTTCAAATGACCTAATATTGAAAACATCCCTCTGTGAAAGGGAACTGAATGACCACACTTCTGTTTTTATAGATACGCATAGTCCTCTTAATGCACATGACCTGCAACAAGCCCATTATGTTGTCCCCTCAAGAGGGTTTTAGAATCGGATTTGTCCTTGAATTTCCTTCCAGGGCTCAGTAAAACCTGCAAGTTACTCACAGCTGTCTCAGGCCCGGCAAAACCCCTGCAGCCCAGGATAAGACAGCACTGAGCCTGCAGTCCCATTCACTCAGGGTGAACCCTCTGGACTCAGTTTCCCTCACCAAGCAGAAGTGCTTCTCAGCCCCGGGAGCCTCCATATCAGATGATACTCTTACGGATCACATCCAAACACCAGCACTCCCTCCTCTGGGGGGTTTCTGGTCACCCATGGATTGGGCCTTCCCACCATTTTCCAACCCACCGGTTCTGATAATCAGGGTTCTGTGATGATGGGGTGTCCAGGAATGCTTCCGGGATAGAACTTAAGTGTGTTACCTTTTTGTATGCATATGGGCTTTGGGTTCTCTTTCTGGGATAATGTTTTTGAAAGTTGTCTGGCTAACCCCAAGCCGTAAAATGCTTGAATTTTCTCACAGGTACTGAGCTTATCTGATTTCTGGTGTATCCTTAAGGGTCACTTCCTCCTGTTCTGATGAGACTTTTCTGGCATAGGTTTTCTCAGGATCCAGGGTAGCTCCTTTGGTCAGTCAGTTTGGATAGAAACAGGTCAGTTGTGTCCATTCTATACCCCCAAACAAAGCAGTGTCTAAACCCACCAGGGGAATACATTTGTCTCTCAGGAGGAAGCCTGGGTCTTCAGCTGTTCGGAGATGGAATGCCCACTGATGGACCCCCAAACAGATGAGTCACCTCTTCTGCCTGGCTTCTTTGCCCAATCTAGCCATGGGTGTTCCTAATGCTCCATGTCATTGGAACCCCCACAAATCATTAAAGGGCGAGTATTTTCCATTTATCAGAAGGGAGCAGGTATTTGTTTCAAGGTTTGGAAAAGTGCCACAGGGCAACGCCTCAAAAAGTAAAAATTCTTAGGGCTTCCCTCTTCCCCACATGCTCTCAGAGGCTCCTTTCAGCTCTAAACTTGCACGAATTTGGGGTTCCAGTTGAGGAGAAAGTGGCAGAAATAGGTTGCAAAGTTGAATAGGCATCTGCTAATAAGTACACAGTGTGCAAACTGAGTATGCTGACTGGCATATGACTGATTGGATAATATGCCAAGAACTATGAGCCACTAGTGGTTTAGGGCCGGGAACGAAGCAGTCCCTGTGTTCATGGGGCCTCATCCTCGTGGGCTGATCTGGGCTGTAAGAGCTCCCAGGAACCACAGGATGCTCATGGTCCTCACTGCTGCTTCTGTGCCCTTTGTCATTGTGAAGTCAGGGGACACTGCCTGGGAAGTACACTAATCAGTCTATTACCTTCATAAACAAACCCAAGTGGACTCTGGTTTGCTATTTCCATCCTCCTGTTTGATGTCTGCATTTTAAACCATTTTGTTCTCTGCTCAAATCTTTACTCCAGCGCTATGTTCATTTCAACCAGACTGGAATGAATAGAATATGTATTGGGGATTTTCTGAAACTGGAACCTAATTATTTACCAAGTTGTCTTTGCTTATTTTTCTGTTTAGTTGGTGGGATCATTTAAAGATCTTTGGATGTGATTATCACTTATGCCTAATTTAGTTTTTTTAATTTTTATTAACATATGATGTATTATTAGCCCCAGGGGTACAGGTCTGTGAATCTCCAGGTTTACACAATTCACAGCATTCACCATAGCACATACCCTCCCCAATGTCCATAATACTTATGCCTAATTTGATCTATTTACAAAAATCATTGAAAAAATACACGCTTTTTCCTTCCCCTATTTTTTCAATACTTTCATCTTATTCTTTCCAGGTTCCATAAAAATAATATCAATTATAGTAAACATTTTTTGAGCTCTTACTAAGTACGGAGCATGGGGCAAAGCATGTGACCTGCATGACCTTGTTAGACCTTGGGTGGGAAACCCTTTGAGGCAGGTAGGACTACATCTCCTTTTACAGCCCTGACAAGTTCATGAAGAGGCCTCAGGTTACATGGTCAATGCAACAATATTTTTTAAGAGATACTTCAAGGGAATTTCCATATGTGGCCTGTTGTATATTATAATTTCAAAACTAGGTTTCTCTATTATGACTTTTGAGTGGTTTGCATTAAAACAAGAACTATCACACTGGATTAGAATCAGTGTTTGACCATAAGAGACTCTTTTTTTTTTTTATTTATTTTTTTTTTCCATAAGAGACTCTTAATCTCACAAAACAAACTGAGGGCTGCCGGGGGGAGGGGGGGAGGGAGAGGGTGGTGGGGTTATGGACATTGGGAAAGTATGTGCTATGGTGAGTGCTGTGAAGTGTGTAAACCTGGCGATTCACAGACCTGTACCCCTGGGGCTAATAATACATTATATGTTAATAAAAAAATTAAAAATTAAAAAAAATCAGTGTTTGACCTGGTCATTGTTTTGCCTTGGGCCATTGTTATATTTGCGCAGAATTACAGTATTTCATTATGTTGTCACCTCAAGAGTAAGTTAGCCCATCTGGACCTTGTATGCATATATATAAGGTGCAGCACGTCCCAGGTATATTATACAGTATTTGTATGCACATTTATCCTCCCTCTAAGATGTGGGTTCCATGCAGTCTCAGACCACACCCTTCTTCATCTCTGCAACCTAGTGCTGGTCATCTGTCGATACAATGAATGTCCATTGAATGCACAAATATTGAAAATGTTTTAAATATCCAAGCTTCCTTTAGTAATTATATATTCATGAACTCACTGAAATTACCTTTGAAGCTCATTTCCAAATTGTACCACCTCTTAGCAAGTAGCATAAATTTACTATCTGTTGGGTAAAATAGTACTTTCTTTAATGTGTTGTAAAAACATTTCCTTCAAGTTTCTCGAGGTTATAACATAGAAACAACACTTAAAAGCAGTGCCTTCTCTTTATCACATTGGGGATTTTTTTGGTTTGTTTTTGTTTTTAAAGATTTTATTTATTTAAAGAGTGTGTGAGTGGTGGGGAGGAACAGAGAGAGGGGGAAGGGAGAGAATCTCAAGCAGACTCTGGGCTGAGCATGGAGCCTGATGGGAGGCTGGATCTCAGGACGCTGAGATCATCGCCTGAGCCGAAATCAAGGGTCAGATGCTGAACCAACTGAGCCACGTGGGTGCCTCTTCATCACACTGTTTTTTAATGATTCTTTTCATGGTTTTCAGGAAGGTGATGTCTGGCCTAACTCTTCAGCTGAAATCACGGTGCACTTTAATCCTCTGGAAGCCAGGCTCTACCAGCAGACAGTTTACTGTGACATTTCAGGTAAAGACTTTCTCTTTGCAGCAAACTATGTGGCAAAACCAAGTGCCCAGAGCATCAAGTGGGGTGCCTGTGTGTGTGTGTGTGTGTGTTCGGACTACAGGAAGTGCATTGATATCAATAGAGGAATAACAGAGTCAAATCACGCACTTCTCATTTATTCTAGAATAGATCAGACTTTGCAGACTTTGAAGTACATTATAACTGTGGTGTGGTCAGGGCAAGGGGGATGGGAAACCATGGATCTGATCTGGGTTTCCTCTTGATTTTTTAGAGCAGAAGCAATATTACTTGACACAAATTTTCAGAATTTTATTTTTTGTTCTTTTTATAATATTTGGCTATTTAATTTTTCCTTTTTGAGCTTTGAATCAAAATAATGCATGCCAAGGAGGATGGAAAGGCAGCCTGGCAGTGGCCAGAATCAGCATGGGGGAGGTACAAGGAGAGTGGCAACTTGGTAGCTTCAGAAGATTGGATACAGAGAGAAGAGTTAAACAAAAAAGTAATCAGGATAACAAGAGCCAGAATTATTTTTCTCCCTTGAAGGAGGCAGAAAGATATATATATATATCTTCCATATATATGAGAAGTCTTTGGTATTGGAACAGAATTGGAGTTATCGCTATGAACCCATGGTTGCTATGCACAGATATAGAATATATATGTAAATGTGGGTATATGTTTATGTATATTTCCTACCTATGAACACTGAGAGGTCCTGGCAGCTTTGAGATCCTAGTAGCTATGAGAACTCTTCACACCCAAAGCTTGGTTTCTGAATCCCAATCTCTTCTAAGAGGGACTTTTTCCAGGACTAAGGCAGGGAAAGAACAAGATGAGCCTTGAACACCCTTTCATATTGAAATGCTCAAAGAATGACAGGGACATGTCAAAATGATACAGAAACCAGCAAAGGGATTCCCACTGACCAAATTTGGAACAAGTGAAGAATCAAGAAAATAATGATACTAATAGATTATAATCCACTGAATAAATAGGAATCTATGCATCCACTAAATAAAAATTTACTGTTTGGCAATCATGATAATAATCAGTGCAGGTAATAAAATATTCTTAAGATTTAATGGCCCTCAAAATATCCTACCTTAAAATGCTTATTAACTATAAAGGGGAGAAATCTAACTTACAATGAAGAAGTCTGGGAAATGTCATTTTAATTAAGACCAGCAAGTAATGTGGCAGATCAACCTCATGGACTACTCACTAGGATACCATCAGACCACAGGATCTCTTCAATGATATTAGGGCCAAAATATCTAATACGGGTCTAATTGTGGGGAAACAGTAGACCAACCCAGATTGAAGAACAGAACAAAATTACCAGCCTGTAATCCTCAAAGACATCAAGCTCACGAAAGTCAAGAAAAGACCAAAGAACTATTCTAGATTGAGGGAGACTCAAGAGATACATCTGGGTGTAACACGTGAGTATGGGCTGGATCCTTTGCTATAAAGCAGATTATTGGGTAAAGGGTGTATGGAAGTTCTTTGTACTACTCTGGAAACTTTTCTGTTTTTAAAAAATGTCTCAGAATTCTTTTTTAAAAGGCTGGTGCTGATAAATATGTAAAACAATTAGATAGCAAGATTAAAAAGTTAACTAGTAGTCTATTTCTCCAGTGTTACTTTTAAGAAGCACTTCTAGCTGTTTCTTGCAGGGGTAATTTTCCTTGCTAGTTTTATGCTTAAATTGATTGCTATTTGTTGATTTATCAACTTCAGATACTACATGTGAGTCCCCACTATGAAAGACGAGAATTTAGTTCACATATGATCTCATTGTCCCCCTTCCTGGCCTGATTGAGTTATAATTTACATGCAGTGAAATTCACCCTATTTTGGTGTACAGTCCTGTAAACTTTGACAAACCTAAACAGTCATGTAATGGCACCAAAATAAAGATACAGAATATCTCCATCATACCATAACGTTTCCTCATGCCACTTTGCATGCAGTCCCATTCCCCTATCTCAGCCCTGGCAACCCAGTTATTTTTATTATATTTTATTTTATGAGTTTTATTTATAGTCTTAAATAATATACTTAAAACTGTATTTTTGTTCCATCAACTCTACAGTATTTCTTGACGTGTAAGAGTATTGGGACCCCTAACCTGCCCTCTGCCATTCCACCCTGTTTCTCCCTATTATCTTCTGTCACTTGTTTTACTTTCATATTAGAATTGTTGGTAACCATATTTAAGTTCTCTGTTTTGTCTACATGAATTTTATACACTGAAGGGCTCAATTTATTCCAGGATTACATTTTGCCCTCCATTGGTTGAATGTTCTGACCTCTGTTGGTGGATGTTAACCGCTCAAAGAATTCCCCTAAGGCCTGTCTGTGTCAAGTAGTTTTTCTTTCTTCGTTATCCATCAGTTTTCACCATTATGCTCCATTTTAGCCTTCTCCATCAGTGAATTGACTCTTCCATGCAGGTTTTGGGTTCCCCCCCGCCCTGACCAATATTTCTAATTTTTCATTTCTTCACTCTCGTCTAATTGTAGAATGTGTGCTCTTCTTCTCCTTGAAGACATTTTTCTCAGAGCCTACCAGCTTCTCATTCTAAATCAGATTGACCACCTCCTACACATTTGTTACTCAGGAATTTTTAAAGTTTCTATGTGTGTTCCATTATAACTTTTTACTCTCCCTTTGCTAAAGTAGCTTCCTCAGAAAGGGTCTGTAGGAGGGAAACCTTGATTCTTGAATGCCTGTTAACGTCTCATTCACCCTCCATATTCACTTGATAGCTTGGCTGATATTTTTAGGTTCAAAGTAATCTCTCCTCAGAATGTTGAAGACATTGTGCCAACTTTATGGTGTAAGTCCAGAAGTCTGAAGTCACCTAATTCGCATTCCTTGTTGGTTGGCCTATTATTCTGTCTCAGTGTTTTCTGGAGTTTTCTTTTTGTACTTGAGGTCTGAAATGCCATGAAGCCATATCCAAGAGCGAGTTTTATAATTTATCCTCCTCACCTTTCTGTGGGCCATTAGAGTCTGCTTCCTCATGTGTTACTTCAGTTCTGGGAAATTGTATTTTTTTTTAATGTACTTTCCTCCATTATTTTTCATTTTATTTTTCTGACACTCTTAACAGTCTGGTATTAGACCTATAGGATTGATCATCTGTTCTCAAAGAACCAGATTTTAATCAAACATAACTAATATATAACATTAAATGCCATTTAATGCTATTAAATAAGAGTGCAAAGAGAAATATTTATTTGTTAGAAAATTCAGGTAGAAAGTACCATGTAGTCATAGGGATCCTTCCAGTGCTTTCTGGTCCATGACTGTCCTTTGTGTATAAGAATGAGAAAATGGGTTCAATTTTCAGAGTGGTTAGTGCTTCTTACTCCTCCTGTGTAACATGCAGGTCTCCCAGGATTTACAGCTGTGGTGGCTATTTTAATGATAAAATATTAAGTGGTGAGAGAGCAGCAAGAGTACATGATCGCTGGTAGCTTCAAGTGCAAAAAATCCCACTGTTCTGCTCTACCTAGCATGTTTTTAGTCCGCATCTACATAGTCACTTTTCTCTGTGTATCAAGGAGCCAAGCAGTGTAAGAACAATGCAGAAGGATGGGCTGGTTGCCTAAGTCAAGACTGTGCTGCCCTCCTCCTCCCCGAAGTATTGTGTCCCTTCCTGACGATGTTTCTCTCATCTTCCCTGCAAGTAACCACCACTTTGCTTTTTATGATAGTTATTTTTGTTTGTTTTCATGTATAAGTTCACTGCCTATGTGTTTATGTCTAAGCAGAATGGTATGATTTTGCTGGTTTAAAAAATGTATATATTGAAACTATACTCTGTGTCTAATGCTGTTAGCACTGGGAAGATAAAGCCCCCTCAGTAAACATTGATTAAATGGATGAGCAATTACATGAAAAAAATGAATGAATGAGTGAATGAATCCTAATTTGATCTGGTCGTTCCCTTGTCCATGAATGCAAGATTCTCAAGATGGCCCCAGAATGAATGCAGGATGGACTAGGAGTTTCAGGATTGACATAAATCTGTTTCCACACTTCAAGCCAGCATCCTTTATCCCAGACTTCTTAACGGGTCTGGAGGAAATGTTGGTACAGCAGTGTTCAGACAGAGGCTGGAAATGCTCCAGTGTCCCCCATGCCACAGGTGGTGGGACCTCCCTCCCAGCTCTGACTCCCCCGGGATGTCGTGCTTGGCCATGTTCCAGGGGGTTGGCTGCTCTCCAGGAGGTTCCCAAACATTACATAACTAGTTGTATTCATCTATTGTTGTGTTTGCAATTCTGAATTCTGCCACAGAATTCACATCCTGGATAAACTGAATAGTATAATTTTCCATCTGCATGACATTCTTCTTTATTTTGTGAGTGGTTTATTAAAAGACATGATTGCCAGAGAAGGGTTTTGTTTACGTTGTAATTCCATATTATCTTCCTTGTAAATTCCATGTAATTCTGTGTCTTTTCAAGGGCTGGTGATGATTCCTTAGTATTATCTTCAAATAGCTGGTAAAACCTCCTGGTTTTAGGTCACTGAGAAATGCTTCTTAGGCAGATAGAAAAAGCCCTTTCCCTTGCTTTGTTTTGCTTTGCTTTTGTTTTTTAACGTACTTTGAGCGTATAGAAGCAAAAACGTACAGCTATGCTTCCCCCTCGTGCCTTTATTACATAAACGATAGCATACTTTACACAGTGATTCTGACACTGCTTTTTAAATATTTCTTGCAGATTATTCCATTAACACTAAAGAAACAGAGTCATTCTCTTTCGTGATCATATAGGAATCTTTTGTATTTACATACTGTAGTTTAATTTTTAACCATTTGTCACTAAGAAATAGGACATAGATCCACAAATGTGCATAAAATATACTGTGGTGGGTAGAGTAACAGCTTCCCCAAGATGCCTGTGCCTAATCCCCAGAACCAATGAATATGTTGCTGTGTTTGTGTTACATTACCACAAAGGGAAATTAGGGCAGAAAATGGAATTTAGGTTACTAATGAGCTGACCTTAACATAGGAAAATTAATCTGTATTATGTGAGTGGCTCAGTAGATAATCACAAGGGTCCTTAAATGTCAAAGAGGGAGGCAGTATTATCAGTCTCAGTGTCACAATGATGTGATACGAGAAAGGGTCAACCAGCCCTTTCTGGCTTTAAAGATAAAGGGCCAAGGGCTGGGGAAAAGGCAAGAAAATGGATTTTCCCCTGGAGCCTCCTGAAGGAAACGCAGCTCTGACCACACTTGGATTTTAGTCCAGGGAGACCCACCTTAGATTTCTGACCTCTCTCTATTTTTTATTGTGTTACATTAGTTACCACATAGTACATCATTAGTTTTTGATGCAGCGTTCCATGATTCATTGCTTGTGTGTAACACCCAGAGCTCCTTGCAACCTGTGCCCTCCTTAATACCCATCACCAGGCTCGCCCTATATTTTTTAAGATAATAAACTTATGCATTAAGCATAATTCTTGCAGATTATTCCATTAACACTAAAGAAAAAGAGTCGTTCTCTTTCATGATCATATAGGAATCCTTTGTTCATGGTGATCTGTCTCAGCAGCAACAGGGAACTAATACACATACATATGTATTGTCATTACAAGGCAAATATTATTTGGCTGCTACCAAGATCCAGAATAGAATATTTCCAGTTCCAAGAAGCCCCCTGTGTGTCCTTCCCAGTGACACTCCCCTCACCCTAACCTCCCCCTGGGATAATCACCATTCTGTCTTTTATGGTCATTATTTCATTGCTTCCATTTATAGTTTTTACCCCAAAGTATGTGCACATAAATAATGCAATTTTGTACTGCCTGTTTGGAAACATACACAGTTGGAATCAGTCTGCACATCTCATCCATGTTGTTGCTTGTAGCCCTGGTTGTATTTCACTTTCAATGTTGTGTAGTATTCTATCCCGGAAATATACATTCAGAGACAGGAAGTAGCAGGGAAGGCCCTTGTCATTGGTCTTGAAGGAAGCCTCTTGACACACATGAAATGTAACCCACATCTCCAGCTGCAACTTTTTTTTTCTTTTGCAAGCTTTTGTATCTAGAGATCGTGAGTACAAAGATGTACAAAACCAGATTCCTTGTCCTCAGTAAGCATAGCAATGAGGGAGGAAACTGACAAGTAAACCAACACTTACATTGCAGTGCTGTCCAGGGAATGAGTGTGTAATAGGAGAGTGTACGGGGCACACAGCTTGGTTTGGAGTTTTCAGGAAGGCTCCCCAGTGAAAGTGACCCTTTGAATGTGGGGCTGGGAACCCTTTGTGCAAGTACATGGCAAGAGCATGAAATGGCAAAGAATTGCAAATTCTTAGCATGTGGCTGCGGGAGAGACAGAGACTGGGCTGGGAGAGGTGGGGGCAGGAGATGGGGCTGGAGGCTTGAGGAGTAAGTAGCTCAGGGAGGGCTGCCCTTGACTGCTGGACTAAGAACCTTGGAATTGCTCCTGACTGTAGTCGGAAACATGGAAAGGCTCTAAGCAAGGGAGGGACCTGCTTATATCTGAACCCAGGTAATATAACATCACTATAATCTTTCCGGCTCAACTGAAACTGAAATTTTTTCTTCATTGAAATTTTCAAATTTTCTTAGAAGTAGTTAAACTATGTTAGATATAAAGACTTGCTGATGGTCCACAAGCTGTGGCTTGAAACTACTTCCTATCTGTCTTGACTTTCCAATGTAATGTGGAAATTCCTAATCTAATCATGAAGATTACCTTTAAAAAAAAAAAAACTCAACGGGAAACCGCACATATTTGGTTTGGATCACCATATGGGAACTTCAAAGGAAGCAACACTTACTGATTTAAACTGTGAAATATATTGCTAGATAACATCGTTAGTGGGTGCTTCAGAGTCAAATGTGAAAAAGCAGCATGGTGGAAAGGATGCCAGATGTACCTGCTTCCTTTCAGGACCCAATTAAAATGAAACTGGAGTGTCCATTTTCGTCCTGTCCATCAGAAGTAGAATCTGAATTGTTAGCACAATTTAGAGCTTTTGATCTTTATCCTAACTGAACTAAAGAATGGACACCTAGGAGAGAGAAATGTTGAAAACATTTTTGAGTTTTCAGAGTGGTAATTAAGTAATGCTCTACGTATTTGTAGAGCATTTCTCAAAACTCATCAGACTGCCACCTCATAATAATATAAAACTCATCAGACTGCCACCTCATAATAATATAAGGTTTCTTGGTCCTATGAATAAGAAATTATCTTCTTGATCAACTACACTATTTACTTTCAGTTATATGTTCAGTTATCAAATATTTCAAAAATAAAGAACACAAGGAATAATACCTAAGTATCTGTGTATGGATACCCAGATTTAGAAAAACTTGAACAAATGGAAAGGTCTGTTGATGCTTTTTTGGTCAGGAAAGTCAACATCATAAATAGGTCAGTTCTTCTTATAAATATAATGTGATCCCAATGGTAACATCAACCTTTTTTTTCTTTTTTAAAATTAGGTTGATTCCAAAGTTCTTATGGAGGAAATAAATGAACTAGAATTGCTTAGAAAATTCAGAAAAACAAGAATAGTGTGGGAGGACTGGCCCCACCATATGTTAAAACTTATTTAAAATCTATAATAAGTACAATTGGATGGTTCTGGAACATGAAAAGAAAGAAGCTATTGAATCAATATTCATTCTTTTCATCCTTATCCATCAGCAGCAGCAGCAGCAGCAGCAGCAACAGCAGCACGCCCTAATCACCTAAACCCTCCCCCCACCAAGCCTCGTTTCCCAATGTCCTGGGTATGTGAGCAAAATAAAAACCCTAATTTATTTAAGCTACTTTGTTCATCTTTTGCTGAGTAACAAACCACCCTCCATTTAGTGGCTTAACAAAACCAGCAGCCATTTCTTTTGCTCACAGATCTGTAGTCTGGTCGGGATTCCGCAAGGACGGCTCCTCCTTGCTCTACCTGGGGACAGCTGGACAGGCCAGAAGGTGAAGGCTGGTATCATTTAACAGCTCACCCACCTACATGTCTAGCAGTTAATTGTGGATGTTGGCAGGGACCTCACCAGGTTCTGCTTCCCTGGATCCCCTGTCCACAGCCTCTCCACGAGGCTGCTTGCTCGTAGCACGGGCAGCAGACTAGATGGTTGATGCGGGAAACCTGCTGCGGTCTGATTGTTGTTTCTTCAAGTGACCAGTCTCCTGTGTCAGACTGATACCCAGAATTACTTCATCCTGCAGTCTCATTGCATTGGATGTGCCTTTGTTTATCCTACTTAGGTTCTTGGTCGGCTTCCTCAGTCTAAGCATCTTTCATCACTCCTGGAATTTCTCAGCAATTACCTCTTCAATATTTTTTTCCTCTCATAATCTCAGGTTTCTTCTTCTGGAAACTCTTTCAGATATTAGGTCTTTCCCATGGAATCACTATGTCTTCTAACATCTTCGTTACATTTTTTATTTCTTTGTTTATCTTTGATATATCCTGAGTATTTTTCTAAGAGCTTCCTCTCAGTTGACTAATTCTTGAGCATTTTCTACTCTTTGGTATTCATCTGTTCAGTTCTTAATTCCATCAACTTGGTTTTTCAGTTTTAGAAGTTCTATATCATTTTAATACTTTCATTTTTTTCTCCTTCATGATGGTTTCTTTTTCTTTATTTGCCTCTTGAACAATTTTAAGAATGCAGTGTTACAGTTTCTTTATGAGTTTTCTATTATCTCCAACTCTTGGGGTACTGATTTGCATGTTTATGGTAAATACTTTCCTCTTACTGGATTGTTTCATCAGATGGCTTGAAATGTTTGCATTGTAAGCCCATCTTTAGCACATGTTGTGGACTGAATATTTGTGTTCTCCCAAAATTCATATGTTGAAACTTCATCCTCCGTGTGATGTTTTTTTTGGAGGTGGGAGCTTTGAAGGGTGATTAGGTGGTGAGGACAGAGCCCTCATGATTGGGATTAGTGTCCTTATAAAGGAGACCCCTGAGTATTCCCTCACTCCTTCCTCCATGTGAGGACAGTGTGAAAAGATGGCTCTCACCAGACACTGAATCTGCTGCCACCTTAATCTTGGAATTTCCAGCTTCCAGAACTGTGAAAAATAAGTATTTGTTGTTTAAGCCTCCCAGTCTCTGGTATTTTTGTTAGAGAAGCCCAAACAGACAAAGATAGCGTGGCTATTGGTTCATGGAAGTATTCTTTCACAGCATTTTCCAGGATCCTCCATCTATTATTTTCTCAGCTTTTGACTCTTTTACCTATCATCTAGGGTAAATTTGGATTCCATATCTGTACTTGAGACTTTGATTTCTCATAGGAACCTCTGTCTACTATTGAGAGATCTACATAGATGACAGTTTTCATAACTGCTTCCCTAGACCAATAGATAGAATTTTTCTTCTTGTTTCCTTTCCAGAAAAAGGTATCCTTTCCAAGGTCCTGTATTTATGCAAGGATCTAAGTTCAGGTCCTTATTCCTGCAGAAGAGCAAGGCCAAATGTCCTATTTTTGTGAGGGTGTTAAAACTGAAGCCACTAGACCATAAGACCTTTATGAACTTTACAAATGTCCAAATTTTTTTCTCATTTCTGTTACCTGGTATTTTCCTTTCTTCCTTTTGAGCTCAGATAAGTATTAAAAATACACATTTGTCATATTTTTAATAAAGCTTTTTTTAAAATTTGAAATAGAGGATTGGACTGAATCTGCTTACTCTGCCATGTTTCAGAAGTTAACATGTTTAACAATGGTCATGTTTCTTGAGGAAACATCCCCAGAGAACCTGCATAGCCTTACTCTGGCTGATCATTAACAATGGAGATCCTTGGGTTTCATCTATGCTTTATTGAATCAAAATCTGTGGAAATTGTGTTAGAGAATATCTGTCTTAAATGAAGACCAAAAAGTGTGTGGCAAGGTTACAGGATACAAGATCTATGTAGAGAAAATCAACTGTGTTTCTGTACACTGAATAATGGGAAATTGACATTTAAAAAAGCAATATCACTTACAATAGCATTAAAAAATCCTAAATACTTAAAGATAAATTTGACAAGAGATGTGTAAGATCTATATAGAGAAAATCACAAAACATTGCTGAGAGAAATTAAAGACCTGAATAAATGGAGAACTATACCTTGTTAAAAAGTGAGTAAATTCAATATCATTAAGATGTTATTTCTTCCTCATGTTTATCTATAGATTCAGTGCAATCCAAACAGAAATTCTAGCTGGTGTGTGTGTGCGTGTGTGTGTGTGTGTAGACAGTGAGAGGCTGATTCTCAAATTCATATAGAAATGCAAAGAGTCTAGAATAGCGAAAACAATTTTGGACAAGAACAAAACAGGAAGTTAGATTTACTTGAGGTACTTTATATTTTTGTTGCTATTATAAATCGTGTCTTGAAAATTAATTTTGATTGTTGCTGTATGTAACAATGCGGTTGACTTTTGCATATTGACTTGAATACCATCACTGTAACTCTATCTTATTAATTTTTAAAAATTGTTTATAGATTCTTTAGGATTTTCCAGGTAGACAGTCCCCAAATATGTGAATAATGGCGGCTTGTTCTTCCTAGTTATACTCTCCCCCTTCTTCTTTCTTGTCTTACTGCACAGGAATGGAGCTCAAGTATGATATTGGACATCTAAGATAGCTGGAAAATTTTCTGAGAACTCCTAGTTACATTTCCTGGAATTTAATGCAGTGTGATCTCTTGCGTTCAGGGACTTCAGGGCTGTTGAAGGGGGTTCTGCAGTACATCTCTCTGCTGCTTGTGTGAAACCAAGACACTGTAACCAGAGATGGGAAACTTCCCTATTTTAAAAAACATTGTAATATTTGGCTCTTCTAACAAAGACTTTGTCATTACAGCTTACTAGTTCCTTCAGGTTTGTCCCTCTTACTGTCTTTTGCTAAGACAAGACAAATCCCTGCTTCATAAATCTTGCAGGAAAGTAGCATTTGTAATACAACCTTAAAATTTAGACTAACTCTTGCAAAAGCAAGACTGGTTATCACTTGTACTCCCGTTCTGTTCTAGCTAGGTACAAATAAGACAATCTCCTTTGAGGTAATTAATAATTCCCAAAGAAACATTGGCTCGCTGCTTTATTATAACACAACTCCTTTTTTTTGTTATTATTATTAAGGAAAGCAGTCGGGGTAACAGATGGGGAAAGCTTTAAGCCTGACAGTTATAAATAGTCTGGCTGTTTATTCCACAATATATTTGCAATTCTCTTTCTTTGCCATTCTGAAAGTTGGATCCCTGTCAAAATACTTTTCTCTTGACCAAGGATTACAAATCATTGCCAGTAGATTAGAACTCTAAAATAATGGAGGAATTTGATGAGGTTCTCTGAAAATTTTACTTATATTTTAGAGGATTGTCAACACAAACACCTGATCTTCAGAGAAGGACCTGTTTTCCAGGGATCAGATGGATTGGGGGAACTCTTTGAATGAATCAGCTGTCCCTAGTACTGCTAAGATTGCTCTTGTTTCTTATAATCAAAGTAATAGTTGCCTAATGATCACTGTGTTGCCATGCACTAGAGGGGACACAGAGACAGTTAACTCCTAACTAAAAAGACAGGCATAGAGAGAGAGCATTAGTTAAGTAGCAACAAAAGACTAGAACATGAAGTGACACAAGGCATTATATTGATGATAATGTAAGTTAGAAATTCAATTTGGTTGTTGAAAGCACATTTGCTGTCATACTAAACATTACATCCAACCGACCATCAGAGTCTTTTTAGTGTTCAAAATGTTACACACAGAGCAAATATATTATTTTTGCTTAAAGAACTTTAAATGGTATAAATTTAAGGATAACCTATCAAATTATCAAAGACTTTCCAAAATGGCAGTATCCCCACTGTCAGGGAGGGTATGGAGAGACAGAAATCTTTAAATACTGTTGGTGTTTGTGTACAAATTCCTACACCCATTCTGGAGGGCAATATGGCCATAGCTATCAAAATGTTAAATGTGCATCTCTTTGTTCTGGCAATTCTATTTCCATTAATGGTGGGCCAGACAATTTGGATTCTCTCTCCCCTCCCCCATCTCCCTCTAAAAACAACTAGAAGATCAAGGCAAAATATTTTCAAAGCCTTTTTTGAAGGCAAAAGAGAACTACCAGAACAGTGAGAATTACAGGGCTAAGATCCAAGAGAAGAAGGAAACCAAGACAATCAGACTGTGGGGGTCTCTTTATCCTCAGCGATACCACCTTTTTGGTAGATACCACAGAGAAGATGAAGTTCAGTAGAGTTAGGGAAGAAACGTAGGATTTCATGGGATGCCCAAAGAGAAAGGGCTCTAGTAACCTCCTAAACTTCAGGATGGGACCCAGGGAGGTGAGGACTGGAAATGCCGATCCTCACAATGCCTGAAGCTCAGCTTCAGTTTCTTCTTCAGTTATCAATTTGATTACAACAGTTCTTCTTCACTGGGATTCCAGGAGATGATCTATAATGTTCTAAGGCATCAGTTGTGTATGAGGAATTAATATCTCCTTTATATGTAGGCTAGATAGTACAAGCTATATACCCTTCTTGGAAAAATTAAGAAGCTAGTTACTCAAATGACTTGGTACAGGGCTTAATTCTCTGCCAGAATCTTAGCTGAGAGTGGTAAGATTAGGAAATTCTAATGCTCCCTAGTCACCAGCCAGAAGCTAGAGGAAGATAATATCTTTTCAGGACTTCAAACGACCACTCCATCATTATATACACTGACCAGCACTCAGTCAAAAATAACCACACATATCAGGAGACAACACAATCTGATAGAACACCAAGATAAACGATAGAAATGCCATAGAGAGCCAGAAAGTAGAACTATTTGGCAGATTTTTTTTTTATGTCAAAAAGATTTTCAGTGTTCTTTTTAAAAAATGATTGAGCAGAGGCCTGGAAACTCTAAAAAATCTAATGGGAAGTCTGGAACTGAAAAGTTATAATGATAAATTAAGAACTTAATAGAATTGAGTAGATCATTAGGTACAGCCAGAGATAAATTTAATAAACTGGAAATTAAATAATTCTAAAGAAAATACCCATACTGAAGCATACAGAGACAAAATATAGAAACGAGCATCAGAGCTAAATAGGATGTAGCAAAAGTTTATCTATCTGGGTGAAAAGAAGTGGCAAAATGGAGCTTAGGCAATATTTGAAGATGTAACGACTGAACATTTTCCAAAAACTGATGAGTGGCATTCATCTACAGATTCAAGAAGCGCTACAAAGCCCAGGAAGGATACATGCAAACCACACCTGAGAACATCATAGTAAAACTGCTGAAAACCAAAATTTAAAAAAAAAATCTTAATGCAGTCAGAGGAAAAGACATATTACCTCAAATGAGCAGTAAGACACTAAGCTGACTTCACAACTCTGTCTTCCACAGAGACAGTGGAAGACAAGAAACAATAGAATATCTTCAAAGTGCTTAAAGAAAGTGTAGGAAAATTGTTCATAAATGCATTCAAGGATATTAATTACATTGTAATTTGTTGAATGAAAAGTTGGAAGACTTTCTCCCTCTGTCCCTCCCCCGTTAGCTCGCTCTCTCTCAAATACATAAATAAAATCTTGAAAAAAAAAAAAGAAAAGAAAAGTTGGAAGCCATTTAAATATCCAACAAGAGGGACTGGTTAAAAATACTTACTTCATCTTCAGGTGATGGTATGTAAAAATGTTGCAGGTATGTTTTCAAGTGAAAAAAAAAAAGCAGGTTAAAAAATAATATAAGCCTATGCTCTCATTTATATTAAGCTTAATATAGCATTTACTATTTAAATATAATTTCACATAGTGTTTTAGTGTTTAAATATGATTAGGTATGGAAGGATAGGCACCAAAATAATAATAGTGATCTTTGGGTAGCGGAACTATGTGAGAATTTTCTACTTTCTTTATAATGTTTTTATAAAGACCATGTATTATCAAATGAATAAATGCCCATTTTTAAGAAGGAAACAAAACCAATCAATACTTTAAAGTTTGTGCTTTCTGTCTGCCCTGGGTCCACTGTGGATGTGCAATCACAGATATTATTTAGTGGATCCTATTACCTCTACTGAAAGAAAGTCTGCAAAATAAGGGTCAGGTAAGACTCCTAGACCCAGATCCCTTAATACTCTGGTCTTCCTACTAAATCTAGGGAAATCAGTGAAAACAATGTCCTTTGGAGTCCTAAGGTGACTCTCATTTTTTAAGAAGCATCAGTCAGAGGTCACCCTTCTCTAATTTAGAGAAATTATTTTTTTTAAAATAAGAAAATTAAGATTACCATTAAGACTAGGTTAAATTTTTAAAAAATTTTTTTCCTGCTAAAATATTAGCCTAAATTAGAATATAAGCTGCTCCCTAAACATAAGAAACTACCAGTGTTCTTGTTACTGAAAGAACAATTACTGGTTAAATTGGAGTTCCCTGGGTCCAGTGCAGTACTGTTGATCGCTTACATTGGCAACATGTTGTGCATAATTTGGGGGTAATGAAGCATCCTTCAGGGTAATATTAGTCTGAATTGTTTTTATAGGCCGAGAGATCCGTCTGCCCCTCCGAATCAGAGGGGAAGGAATGGGACCAAAGATTCACTTCAACTTTGAAATGCTGGACATTGGAAAAGTTTTCATTGGATCTGTACATTGTTATGAGGTAAGCACTAGAATTGTTCATTGAGACTCAAACAGTACTTAGCTTTTTAGGTTTACTTTATTTTGTATATGTGTGCATTGATAGAAAATGTGCACCATCACACCCATTTGCCATTACTCATTCTTGGACTCTGGAATGATCTGGCTCTTCCTTGTCTCCCTAGCCATGTTTAAGGTCTCCCCTCTAAATTTCCTCAAGGCAATGAAGTCATACTTTAATTGGTTTTATCCTCATCTTGTGGATTGCAAAGGGGAAAATCATAATCTTCTCCCATCCTTTTATGTTGTTCTCTGACAACATAAATCCTACAGACCAGAGGAGAGAGAAATGTTCACATTTTCCAGAAGGTCCTAATGAGGATAGCTGTTTTCACACTTCAGTGTTTTCTCTGAATGCACTAGTCTCCAATCCATGATTAAAAACCAGTCATTGTACTTTCTGGAACTTTCTTTTAGAAATTTCCCTGCTTTGTCTTTCCAATTAGATAGAAAATGATCCTTTTACAAGATGTACTCACGGGTTCTTCAGAATCAAAGTTACTTCACTGTCACTTCACCACTAACTTTGTATCTTGGGTACTTTTTTTTTTTTTTTAAATCAAATTGTAACCATTGATTCCTAAACTTTAAATGTTTGTATTTCTCTAAAGGTAGTAATGAAAGCAGTTACTTAATGAGAGAAAAATAGGTGTCAGGTTCCATGCTTCCTCATGTGTGCACGTCTGTCTACGTGTGTTTCGCTTCCAGTCCTTACAAAAGTGTGAAGGTAGGTTTTATTGTCCCTGCTCTACAATGAACAAGAAGAGGCAGAGAGTGGTTCATACCATCAGCAACATCACCCTTCATGTATGCTGAGTGCAGTACCAGTACTTTTACATTCAGTAGTTGGCTTGGCCCTCACTAAACCCTAGGGGGTAGGTGCAATGACAGTTCCCTGGCACTAGAGAAGTTTTGCCAGTTAAGGTAATGCTAGATTCTGTAACAAATACAAAGACCCATACTCTCTGAGACGTGACAAGCCTATTTCCCTGCTTACGTAAAGTCTCAGGCAAGGTTACCTGTCAGCTGACAGCTCTCTGCCAGCGGAGCATCTGGCCCCAGGCTCCTTCCTGCCCGTAGCTCTGCCACCGCCTCCCTCTGCCCCATGTGGCCTGCAAGATTGCAGACTCACATGTGTCACGTGGATGGGAGGGGAAAGAGCACGGAGAGAGGTATCGGGAAGATCTTTCGTAGCAGTTGGCCCTATCGGTGGCCCACGCCGGTCTGTTCGCGTCCCATCAGCTGTGCATCGCTGCATGAGTATCTGGGAAATGCAGTCTCATTGGGAGCGCAGGAGAGAGAGGAAGTGGGTTCAGTGAAGGGCAACCCTGACCCTCCCACGTCTGTTACGTAACTCGGCAAAGTCATTCAGCTAGTAAATGTGAGTGAGCCCTGGGTTACTAAGGCCCTGTATCCTGGGAAGAGAAGGTTTTTTGATCCCCTTTCAGTCCTGGGGGTCTCACCATAAGCAAATCCAGCCTGCAGCCAGCTCAGCTCTCAGCCCAGCCTAACCTTGGCAGGAGAGACAACAAGAGGGCTGCTGCTGGGAGCTTCCTACTGTGTCATTTATCCCCACATCCACTAAAGTAGCTGTGGCTTAAATGGGGCAGCGTGGAAGGTAAATAGAGATGTGAATGTCGTAATGAGATGGAAGACCCATGGAGCATGATTTCAATGAAGAACACGGTCTCATGACTATCAGGCCCTGAAAAATGGCTCAGCTGCTCTGTTGCATTGTCTTTTGCATTTTGAAAAAAGGGTCACTTTGGGAGGAAAAACATGTACATCACTTCTTACGAAATTCACATTCCGCCCATAATTTATCCAGTGTGAATTTCCCTTACATCTCACAGACTGTGTCTTGTGGATGCCACATCAGAAAAGGACCTTTAGTTCTGATGCAAAATGGATAAGTTTTCCCTGAGCATAATAATAATTTCTTACAAATGTGACCGAAGGGCGTTTGAGGCCACCACTTCTCACCCTCCTAGATTTGACCAGTAAAGTAAATCACAGACAGCTAAGTAAGTGTTAGATGAGCTGCTGTGTCAGATCAGACACTTTGGAGGGCTGCGCCTGGGCAGAGAAGGACATGGTAAGGTGCTTCCAACAGGAATATTTTGCACTCTCTGCGCATTTAGTGCTGATGCCTCATTGCATCTCTCTTTCCATTTATTATGTTTACCTACTTGAGACCAATTTGAATAACTACCTATTGCCCTTAGTCATTGCTGAGCTTAGCAAACATGTAAAAAGTAAACCACAGCTCCAAGAGTGTACACTCTTCCCCAGTGTAATTAGAAGGAAAACAAGGTGAAGCTCTACTATAAATTTTCTCCTCCCCAAGGAGTTGCACTGCAAAGGTCAGGTAATCAAAAGGTCTCAGAATTTCATCCCAAATGACTTGCCGGATTCTTCATACACATGAAGATGCTCCTTTCCCAGGGGGAGAGGAATGACATGCATGTTCTCGAAGTTGGAAGACCTGGTGTCTTAGACAAAATCCAGGTAAACCAAAAAAATAAAAACGCAATCTGTGCATCTCCATAGAGGGAAAAACAATTCCCTTTGAATGGAATTCCCTTTGAATTACCACTAATGTCTTTGAGTTGCCTTGAAGTTCCCACTAACATGTTGCAGTCCCTTCTTAAGCACAGGCAAATTTCAAACCTGTTCTGTGTGGTGCTGAGAATAGAGGTAGCGATCGCTGGTGTTGATGAGCACTCTTTGGGAGGCATCCTCATCTAAGAATTACATAAATTAGTTTCATCTTCACAGCAATCTGAGAAGTTGGTGGTACTTAAACTTTGCAGATGGAAAAACTGGGGCACAGAGAAACAAAGCGGGTTTCCCAAGGTCACACAGCTAGGAAGTCAATGGTAGAGCTGGGATTTGAGCCCAGGCAATTTGGCTTCTGGGTCCCTGGCCATAATCACTTTCTACATGGTTTGCTTAAAAGGAATGAAGGATGAAGAATAAATTCTATGACCAGGGAACTTAAAACTGAGTGAGGGAGATGGAAAATGAATGTAAAAAGATGAATAAAATATCAAGCAGCAATTAGTTATAGATCTCTTTTGGCACATCATCTTTCTTCTCTGGGAAGAAGTGGTGGTTTTCCTCTGTGAAGGCCCCTCACTCTGTTCTACACATGCTCTTGATTCCTCCTCCTTTGCTTCTCAGCAGGCAACCTGAGCTGGTGGACACCCCACATCGACCCAGACCCCACTCCCTTGGTTACCTAGCCCCCTTCTCTTTCTCCAACAAACATGTGGACCAGGGACTGAGCATACATTATCGCATTTGGTATAAATATCCTGGGTCTCCTCCACCATACTTGCCGCAACTTTGCCACTCCCACTCTCGCTCCTCACCCTTAGTCCTCTCCGAACAGGAATCTCAAATAATCAACCACTATTTCCTCCGTACCCACTCACTCCCTGAACATTTGGACTCTGGGTTCTGCAGTAACACTCCACTGGAGTTCCTTTCTTCTTCAAGGGCAGGGATGGCTTTTAATTAAAAATCAAAAATCTGTGACATTCTCTCAGATTTTGTTCCCCTTCAGCTCTGCCCACATTCAACCCCTTCTGGAAATTCTCCTCCCTTCGCTTCTTCTAGGTTCCTGACATTGCCCCGCATACCTTTCTGTACCTTTCTTCCTAATCTCCTGTGCTTTTTCTCCTTGGTGCTTTGAGTGTAGGTCGAAGGCAGTATGTAAACAGAAGAACATGCTGTTCACCTGTTCAGGTGTGAGCACTGGCAAGAGATAAAGACTGCCTTAGAAGCCCAGGAACAGAGCTTTGTGGTTAAAGCGCAGGCTCATCAGACAGGTCCCTCGGAAGATAGGAGCAGGGGCGATGGACTGAGCCAGGTGTGGACAACTCTGAATGCCAGGCATGAGCTTTTTACATACACACACCTAGTGTGCAAGCAAATACGGGCCTGTGGTATATAGAAATGAAACTTTTCTGTAGTAAAACAGTTGCTTACACAAGCATCCCCGAACAATAGAGTTGTATCCATGCAATAGGGTTTGAAGTGACAGTATCCCAATAGAATGAAATCTAATAGCACAACAAAGAGAGTCTTTGTCCTCTGGAATCCACAGCGATGTCTTGTTCACATTCTCCAGGCTACTCTTAAGAACACAGGCATAGGTAGTTCTTGCTCCTCTATTCTGACTTCTTATTTTTCAGCATGCCACTTATTCTCAACCTTCTCATGCATATAAGAGAAATACCTACCTTCCCTCAGTTACCCTACAGAGAATCAGAACAAGGCATTTTATGGATCCTTTTCAGTAGATGTAATTACAGTCAATATTTATAACTATGGTACATGTGACAACTTTGTTACAAAGAGGATACTAAAAACACAAAATTACTTCTGCATTGGGTTTCTTATCTTCAGACCTTCAAGGCAGAAGACTGTTCATTTCTCCCCTGGAGTTCTTCTCTGGCTTTAATTCCTGCAGCTCTCTCTGTGTTGGTATTAAACAGTACAGCTACGTGTTAATATGAAAATAAATCAGATGTCCATGCTCTATCTTTGCCTTCTTGGCTTTCTATTGATATAGGCAATACTATCCAACAAAGGCAGCATTGACGCCCTCTTCAACGTGATCCCTCCAACTTCAGCTTTGGGGACCTGCTTTGTTTTCAGCCCCAGGGAAGGCATCATCGAACCAAATGGAGTTCAGGCGGTCCAGATCTCTTTCAGTTCTGCCATTTTGGGGCACTTTGAAGAAGTATTCCTGGTCAATGTCAATGGTTCCCCTGAGCCTGTGAAATTGACCATTAGGTAAGATATTATCTGTAACTAATGTGGAAGCTAACTGAAGCTTTTATCTACTGCTTTCTTAAACTTCAATACAGGTTCATGTCTTGGATGTCCATAATTGTCTTTGTTGGTAGGAACACATCAAAATAATGGAATGTTTTAAATTTCCAATGGCATTTACATACTGAGCATGTGTAACTTATTATTGTCATGTGGATAAAGATGCTTTTGAAGATCTAGTTTTTGTACAAACTACAGCTTTATAAAATAAGGACTTAAAACATTAAGCTAGTTTCCAGTTATTCTCTGTTTTAGGATATTCAGGGGAAAAAATCATTATAATAATACCTAGATAAAATTATCTTCTGGACCAGGCTTTAGCTATTATCCCCATTTCTCTAAACTTTCATCTTCCATTTTTACTTTAAGGAAAATTTTTAAATGCTCATACCTATAATACCTCCAGATATTGTAAAAGAGTCTACTTAGAGCATCAGTCATCCAAGGCTAGACTTGCAGCTTTTGTGCTAGAAGTCCTTTGATGGCTTCTCCAGCTATTTGTGATAATTGAAAATCATTAATAGCAGAGTTTGCCCTCGGGATTTAAAAAAAAAGTACTCTATGACCAACCCATTGGGCAGATCTACAACTTTGGTTCCCAGTGCTTAGAAAGATCATGTCTTCAGAACACATTGCAGATCCTATTTGGATTTTCATAGCAATAGGTTGTTAATTACGATGGCAGTCTCTCTTATTATGGTTACTCATAGGTCTCCCTCAGGGTCTGAGGATAACTTAGACATTGTGGTCTGAAGAATCCTAGGAAAATTTGTTGGTCTCAGAATATCTACTGGAAATTCAGAATCTCAAGAGAAGCTTAAAGGTTATTGCCACTTCTTTCAATTCTTCCACCTAAGTGTCCCTGTTATGGAGTGAATTGTGTCTTCCCAAATTCCTATATCGAAATTCTGATACCCAATACTTAAGAATGGGACTGTACTTAGAGTTGGGCTTTTAAAGAATTAAGGTAACATGGGGTCATGTGGGTGGGCCTTAATGCAATGTGACTAGTGTCCTTTTAAGAACAGGCACACAGGGGCACCTGGGTGGCTCAGTGGTTAAGCCTCTGCCTTCGGCTCAGGTCATGATCTCAGGGTCCTGGGATCGAGTCCCGCATCGGGTTCTCTGCTCTGCAGGGAGCCTGCTTCCTCCTCTCTCTCTCTCTCTCTGCTTGCCTCTCTGACCACTTGTGATCTCTCTCTGTCAAATAAATAAAAAAAAAAACCTTGAAAAAAAAATTCTAAGATCCTTATATATAAAAAAAAAAAAAAAAAAAAAAAAAAGAACAGGCACACAGATAGGAAAATACCCTATAAAGACATAAAGAGAAGATGGCCATCTACAAGCTGAGGAGGGAGTCCCTCAGAAGAAGCTAACCCTGCTGCCACATTGATTTTGGACTTCCAGCCCATAGAGCTATGAGGAAATAAATTTCTGTTGTTTAAGCTACTCAGGTTGAGAGAGCCTGGCACAATCATAAACTTTTTTTTTTTTTTTTAAGTCTCAAGACTTATCTGAACCATTCAGAAGGCATTTATATTTTCTTCCATAATACATCTATGTTTGTGATAATTGAAAAAAAAATCAGTGTTGCTTTCTAAATATTTGAATAATATTTACTCTTCAAGAAGATGCACCATGTTCATCCTGGCCCACAGTGGACATCCTTCAGTGATAAAAAGAACATGAGGAGGGCAGGAGTATTTTTCACATTATGTGAGCTCTTGGTCACCTCCCACCTCAATAACAATTCACATTTCCTGACAAGCAATGGAGGTCGTTATCTGGAGAAGCAGGAAGAATAAACCTGCAAATGCAACCTCTGTCTCCCTTTCAGAGATTGTCTGATCTTCCAGGGTCCTCAGTAAGTTCCAGGAGATCAGCTCTTCAAAGTCCCAACTGAATAAGGTCTTCCAACTTCCTGACTTCAAGAGGTATCACTCAGCCTCTTGAGTATCCTCCACAACATCCAGCATCATTGATGGGCCTCCATCCAAAACGGGGAAGACAAAACCTTAAAACTCTGCTCTTACAAATATTTAAGATAAAAAAATAATCACCCTATTTGAGGGCAAGAATAATATATATAATAATATAGTATAAAATGACCATTAGTTTACTTTTCATGTAGGAAAAAGGTAAATACTTGCCAAGACAGACCATTGTCCTTCAGGTTGAATAAGAAAACCCATCCCAGTTTCATGTGTCTGCTCTCTAATTAAGTGCAGCCTAATAATTAATACTGCATTTATTGACCCACATACATACACATTGCAGCTCTATTAGGAATACATGTGTATTTTGGATATTCACTTAAACTTTTTTTTTTTTAAGATTTTACTTACTTATTTGAAAGAGAGAGAATGAGAGACAGCATGAGACAGTGTAGGGTCAGAGAGAGAAGCAGACTGCCCACTGAGCTGGAAGCCTGATGTGGGGCTTGATCCCAGGACTCCAGGATCAGACCTGAGCTGAAGGCAGTCACTTAACTAACTGAGCCACCCAGGCACCCCTTCACTTAAACTTTTCTTGAGTACCTCCTACATGCAAGGTTGTATATTAGGTACAGTGACTGGTGAATTTGAGTTTGTTAGACATTCCTGTTGCATGAATCCTATACTGTCTTAACCTTTGGCTCTGTGAATAAATTTTCCAAATTTAGGATGTG
The DNA here is from genome assembly GCF_002288905.1 of Enhydra lutris kenyoni. NCBI lineage: Eukaryota > Metazoa > Chordata > Mammalia > Carnivora > Mustelidae > Enhydra > Enhydra lutris. The sequence continues at coordinate 9,528,116 of NW_019154114.1, forward strand.
ATTGCCCATTCTCTCAAAATTCCCAGACTGACTAAAAAATATAGTGAAATGACAAGGGAATTGAAAGGCTAAACTAAGAAAATATCCATTTAACATAAAGAAAGGCAATAATGGAGAAAAAGAGGAATGAGATGGCATTAAGACATAAAGAACAAGGAGTAAAGTATAATACATGAGTCCTACCTTATCAATAATTATATTAAATGTAAATATATTTAACACTTCAATTAAAGGCAGAGATCGGCAGAATGGGCTTTTAAAAAACCCACAAAACACAATTCAACTATATTTAGATCCAAAAATGTGAATAAGTTGAAACTAAAAGGGATGGGAAAAGATATACTAGGCAAACAGTAACCAAAAGAAAGCTGTACTAATATCAGACAAAATAGACTTTAAAATAAAAATTTTTACTTGAGACAAAGAACATTTTATAGTAACAAAAGAGTTAAGCCATTAAGGGAATATAACAATTATAAACATATATGCACCGAACAGCAGAGCCCCCAGATATGTGAAGGATAAACTAACAGAACCAAAGAGAGAAATGAGAATAGATTTGTGGTTGCTTAGGGCAGGGGGTGGAGGATAGAGCATGATAGAGCTATGATATGTATCTTATCCACATTAATATTCTGTGCCTTTGGTTTGGTGCTGTGTCTGCTCTGCCTCATTCATTGGTAGGAGTTTGGTGATAAGTTAACCACAGCAACATTTGCTCAAACCCAGTGGTTCAAATCTTGAAAAAGAACTCTAAGAACCACTGTGATAGACCATCATCTCAAAGTTTCTTTAAGTGCTAGATCCTGTACTTGATTTAATGCCATTTTACGGTTTTTGGACTTAACCACCTCCCTAATTCATGACTGCTACTCTGAATTCGCTGGACTCCCTATCCACTCTCCCAATTTGTATTCCTACTTCCAGAGGCTGTGTCATTGGACCTACCTTCCATTTTAACGTTCCTGCTCTGCACTTTGGTGATGTTTCCTTTGGTGAGTGTTTTTCCATTTGAAGTTAAAAATTGAGTGGAATTAGTTTTCCTTCTACATGGAAGGAGGAAGGTTTACAAAGAACCTCTCCTACCATTTTTTTTTTTATAGGTAGCAGCTAAATGGATCTAGAAATGTTCTCTCCTTTCTCTGCAGCAGTGCATTTTGATGTCATTTCCATTTATATGTGGAAGTTATAACCATGTCCCCGGCACTAAGAGCTCTCAGGCTGTGGTCGCCCAGGCTCTTCCAGCAGTGGAAAACTGGAAAGCCTTAGACTTCACACTCCTATCTGAGTGTTCTGAACACTCCATCTATCTATCTACCATCAGATATATATATATTTTTTATTCTAGAGAGAGAGAGAGAGAGAGAGAGAGCACAAATGGGAGGAGTAGAGGGAGACGGAAAGGTTCTCAAGCAGACTCCACACTGATCAGGGAGCCCCGTACCCAGCTCAATCTCATGACCCTGAGATCATGACCTGAGCCAAAAGCAAGAGTCAGATGCTCAACTAACTGCACCACCCAGGCGTCCCCTGAACACTCTATTTATGTGTAGATTCTGATTTGCCAGTCTGGCTACACAGCAACCTGTGCACAGAGATGCTTTCAAGTTTCAAGTGAATTCAGTGGTGGTTTGACTCAGGTATTCTATCACTCCAAATGGAAGATGTCTATATTTTTGTGTTGTCTTCTTGCTCAGTTACTTCCCTGAGTCATTTCTTCCTGTCTCAGCATTTCCAATAATAAAAATGACAGCATTAGCAGTGAAAGTTTCCACTTATTGGTTCCATCTTATATTCTAATCACTGCTAAGTGGATTACATATAGTACTACATTTAAACCTTTTGGCAGTCCTTTGAGGAGATGCTATTTAGGATTTCCATTTTGGAGCTGGAAGAACTGAGCATTCGAACAGTTAAATAACTTCCCATGGTCACACAGCAGTGGCAGAATGAGTATTTCAAATGAGATCCGCCTAAATCATGCACAGTAAATGGGGTAATGTTGCCTCAAAGGGGCAAAAATTGTTTGTTTGGGTTTAAAAAAAAAAAAGCATAGATCTTATCAATATTTGTGGTCCTCCAAAGTTCAGTCCTATCACAGAATCTTATTCCTTAGTATTTAATTTTCTCATTAGGGAGAAATTAATCTAACTTAAATTATGTTTAATGAATTGATTTCATGGAAAATTAATTCATCACAGTGGTTCTTTGAGGAGGTGATAATAATTTAGAAAAGGCTGAGAAACCCTAGTCTGAATCCATAGTCCACAGTCCTTTCCATTTTTCTTTTGTTTCCTCCATTTTGACTTTCATTTCTTTTGCCTCAAGTAGGCCCATCTATCTGGGGAAAAGTTTTTCTTCACAATGTATCTTTTCTTTACAAAAAGCTGATTCATAATTCCTTTATCAGTTGCTTTAACACTTAACATTTCCTAACATGTAAGAAAATCTGTATAAATGGAGTTCAATGTCTCTTAATTACCATAGAATATGAAAATGGCTGGAGAAATTTTTACAAATTTATTATGCATTTTAAGTCATAGAGTTTTTTTTTTTAATTTTATTTATTTATTTGATAGAGACAGAGATCACAAACAGGCAGAGAGGCAGGCAGAGAAAGAGGGGGAAGAGCAGGCTCCCTGCTGAGCAGAGAGCCCGATGCGGGGCTCGATCCCAGGACCCTGAGATCATGACCTGAGCCGAAGGCAGAGGCTTTAACCACTGAGCCACCCAGGTGCCCTAAGTCATAGAGTTTTTGAAGGGAAGTAAAAGTGACCTACAACTTGAAAATTGTCTGATGGCCAACTATGACAGACATACTCTCCCAAGGGTAATTGTGACTGATCCACCATAAGAGGTGAATTACTTACCCAAAGATCTATGCAGTTATCCTCCAAACAGCTCACCTGAGTCCATAGAGAGGTGTGGGAAACTGATGCATGACAGCGTCGTATCCTTCCACAGGCATTTAAATATGAACTCTAACATGGAATATTTGGAAAATGTGCCCACTGTCATATTGCCTTGGAGGCAGAAAGCAGAATCTAAATAAGCACCTCAGTCATTCCAAGGAATCTCATTCTGATTCATTGTCTAGAAGCTGTCTTACTGTTCACTGCTCAAAGGTTAATGTCAAAACTATACCAATGATAAGCCAATTTTTGAGCCCCAAGAATATCTGAGTCTAAAATTTAAAAAGCACCCAAGCCCCTAATAGTACATTTCAACAAAATATGGCAAACAGGAAGTGTATGTTTGTGCCTAAGATGCCACTGATTTATTCAAAATGCTGTATTTGATATTGGCAAGCTCTGGCTAACACAGTGGATAAAACCATGTATGCATACTCTAAAGCTAGGTAGGTTTTTATTCCCCCATTAATGTCTTCCATTTGGTCTGTTGCTATCCCTAAGTATACAAGAAAGGCCATTATTGGGTAATTAATTCATTGTTTCCTTGAGCTATAGAGATAATAATCAATAGCTATTTCTCATGGTTGGTCCAGCTAGAAGTTTTGGTAACTAGCTTAGGTGAAAATTATGAACAGCTTATTTTTCTTTTATTGTATAACATCTTATTGGGCCATTTGGTGATAAGGCAGCTAGGCAAGAGGTGGGAGGACACTGCAGACCCATGACCCAAGATTCCTCAGGGCTGAGATAGGAAAACTTATCCCTCCTAAGTCCACCTTCAAAATTCAAGTCTCATTTCTTTTAGTCTGTATATAGATTCCTTAATCTTCTCTGCAGTGTGGCAGAAAGTGTTATCAAAAACATACCTTTTTGCTTGCCAACAGGACATCTAGGGCTATTTCATTTTCAAAACCAATTAGGCCAGTTAATTCAAGCTACATGGCTGTGCTTTTGGATTCTGCACCCTAAAGCCAAAGGCAGAGATAATTTTATGATACAAATTTCAAAATTATTTTATGATAATATTTTTAAGTCCTGAAGTTGGAACTAGAGCTCTCTCATGACTCCTACTGAAAGTATCATTATTTATTTCTCTAGAAAGATTGGCCTCCCATCACAAAGAAACATCATCCATGATGTTTCATCCATCCTGATTACTATCTCACGTGTGCAATCAGGGCTTTGATGAGGCAGACAAAGGTAAACATGTTATTGGGTCAGGGATGAAAGAATAATAAAGATGCATAGAGTTCCAGATGTAAGAGACATTAACTGTTACAGGAATGAGCCAGGGACTGGAAGAGTTTTCTTCCAAGATGACTGGCATATTGGATGGAGTAAACAAGGTTTGCAGAGACTTGGAGTGTTGGGGAGTACATTGAGCTAACTAGAGTTGATAATATTGTCCCTCTATTGGCACTAAGGCCCATTCTTGAAGAGGTGTCTGTTACAGGTTAGTGTTAGAGACAGGGCCTTTATTTGCTTAGAGACGAAGATTCTAGATTTAGCATCAGGGCCTGTTGAGATTGATGGTGTTAGGTCATTATTAATATACTGAAGTAAACGAGAGGTATTAGTCCTGTTGGTTGGCATCTGAAATCTTAAATGAAATTTAAAGTATGGCTATAAATATTTTAATGGTAGGATTGGATGTTAGAGGACATATCTAATAATTAATTACATTGACTGAAGCTACAGTAGCATGGGAGAGTCAGATTATAGAATTTGGGTGGTGATTGTCCCTGAAGGAACACTGGAGCTTTGATAAATCCTCAGATCCATCAAAGAGTAAGTAACAACTAATGCCAGATGATAGGCCTGAAGGGGCAGGGTCTGTATCTGCACACCCACTATTTGTCAGGAGCTACAAGAACATGTTAAATGAGAATAAGGAGTTTAGAAGGCTTCAGGCACTCCGTGGATCTGACCATTGGGTAATTTGGTCAGAAATTAAGACCTCAGAAATTAAGACCGAAATTAAGGTCTGAGGACAAATTTGCTGGGATAAATATAGGGATTTTTAAAAAGCAACATGGTAGTTGTCTTCCATGGTCCAGGTATGAACTGGTCATATTTCACTCAAAAAGAAATATTTAGGGGCGCCTGGGTGGCTCAGTGGGATAAAGCCTCTGCCTTCGGCTCAGGTCATGATCCTGGGGTCCTGGGATCGAACCCCGCATCGGGCTCTCTGCTCAGCAGGGAGCCTGCTTCCCCCCCTCTCTCTGCCTGCCTCTCTGCCTACTTGTGATCTCTCTCTCTCTGTCAAACAAATAAAATCTTAAAAAAATATATTTAAATTGACTTTAGGAGGGTATAAAGTAGGGTGTAAATTAATTGTAATTGTCTCTTAGAATCTTAATTGCAATGATTATAGAAAGTCTTACAAAGGTTAGCAGAAAAAAGTCATAGAGAGCATGAGGAAAGCCCTACACCCTGTAGTGTTAGGAGTTGGTGTAAGCAGAAGCCCGGGGGGTAGCACTTGTATTCGTAACGAGCCTGCAGTCCTTAATAAAATAACATCCTCTTCTTCCGTCTCCTTAACAAGCAGTGTGGGGTCTACAGGTAGTTGTGCGAGGAATCGTTCTAGCTAGGAGGTTATAACTGGCTTTATTCTCGGAAAAACTTTTAGTTTCAGGGAAATAGTCTGAGCCGGTCGTTTGGAAGGACCCATCTGAAACTTTACACAAACCATTTCCAGAGCACACCTGACGTTGTAAGAGTGCTTCTCCCCCAAATGGTCAAGTGTAATTAGGGTGAGGCATCTATAATTGCAAGAATCCTTGCTGGGAGAGCTCAGGAGTTGAATGCAGCAGTTCCTGACTGTGAAACTGACTTTGGAGCAGTTCCCCTGGAATTGCCAAGAGAACCCGTCAGGTCCACTTCATCAGGCAATTCTTTTTCCATAACAGATCTCTTCCAAGTAGATTGGCAGGTGGTATCACAAAGGAGAGACAAACGTGTTTCATCCAGCAGCCCCGATGTGTCGACAAAGGCTCAGTCATGGGGACCTGGAGAAGCAGATGTGGTCACAATACCCCCTGCAGTGACGTAGGAACCAGTCCCGAGACCAGCTGTGTTTTACTGCAGTAGGGTTCGAGGTGGAAAGAATAGCGTTGGCATCTAGTAGAAATATGCCTGTTTGTTCTTGTTTCGTTCTGAAAGTGATGGCAGATACAGTGGCCACCTCAGGAGTCCAAAATTAGAGCTCAGTTTATAGCTTGCCAGACAAGGAGGATCCACATCTCTTAGAAAATGACCAGGAGTCTCCCAGAACTGAATGTAGGAAGGCTAGATTTAACACAACAAAGTAGCTTTGTCTAAGGGAGGTAAAAGCCGGTGTGGCAGTCTCTGGCTTGCTCAAACGCAGTTTGTAAAGTCTCTCTCAGGAGAGGCTATTATTCGATTTTGTGTCATCGACCCTGAGTGCGTGAGCCTCAGACAGGTCCAGGATGAGTTATATAATGTCTTGGCAGGCTCTAGGTCACACAGCGGGGACACAGCGGGGAAAACCACACAGGCTTCTCCTTTAACACACCGGCAAATAAAAAGAGCAAATATGATTCAGTTTCTTTAAAAAATCTGTATTCTATGCAAAAATTAAATGCAAAATATACTTTTGGAGGGCAAGTCACCAAACAGGTAATAAGAGGCTGCTTCTGAGAGGGACCTGGATGGACATCAAGGCATAGTTTCATGTCTATTGTTGCTACATAGTAAGTGTATAAAAGTATTGATCGAAGAAAGAAAAGGAAAGGAAAGGGAAGGGGCGGGAAAGGAAGGAAGGAAAGAAGGGAGGGGGAAAGAGAAAGAAAGAAATGCATTCGTTTGTTGTACGACTGAAGACTATCAGTGGGAGGTGGAGTTAAGCAAGTTGCAATGAGCTGGATAGACATTTGAGAGTTTTGACGATGCTAGCCAAGGTTGAAGTTCAAGGGAGGATATAGTGGGGCTCTTACTTCTTACCTCACATTTTGTTTTCCAGGCTTCCCTCATACCTTGATATGTTCCCTCAATAATACCTCCTTGGTCCCCATGACCTTCAAACTGCGTGTCCCTGGAGATGGTGATGGCCGTAAAAGCATTTCAAGTTGCCAGTATTCAGACTACAAAATGCCGTCTTGGAACAAGGACGAAATACGCATAATGCAACCAAAAGAATTCACCATCACTCCCAGCAGTGGCACCATTCGCCCCCAAGGATTTGCCGCTATCAGGGTAAAGTGCACAGCCTTCAGCACATATGGGCAAGGAGCCAAACTCTCAAATATTTATTAGGGCCACAGCTAAGGTGTGCTTTACATGCCCACCATCAGTGCAAGACAGTGACCCTAATTCACGTGGAAAAGTGGGCCTTTAAGGCAATAAACTACCGGGGCCAAAGCAACCAGATACAAATATATTGGGCCAAAAGAACTGACACTGCCCTAGTGGATTTCCATCAATCTAGATAAACTGCCCTCACCAGAACAATGGATTCTAGCGATTTGTAGTACAACCACTACTCTGTATAGACAGTACACTCATGGGTACAAATAGTAAAAGATTTAAGAATTTATTGATAATTAAGTCCTACTTTCCTTTGGAACCTAATCGTTTATACCAGTAAAGGTCCAGATTTGTGCCCCAGATGATAACCCAGTTTATTCAGATTTTTAATATAAATCTGGGCTTCATGGTGAGTGTAGATGTGAAATTCCTCACAGTGGTTTATATTTAGACCCACGGTGTGATGCTCTGGTAATGGCCACCAGCAGAATTATTTCACAGCTGACTGAGAAAGGTTTTACTGTCCTCCCTCATTGACTTTTGCTTCTCCAAATAGTTGGGTCTAGCATTATTGAAGGCTACTAAATTGAAATTATTTTATCTTTTCTGGGAAAGAAAAAGTAAGATTTCCATAGCTAAGGTTGGTAAATTTCTCTTTGAATATTTAATTCAGCTATGGCCTTATCCCCTCACATTTTAAAAAATGTTTTATAATATCTCACCATGAATCCTTTCATCCTCAATCTTTTCTGGGACTTTTTGGCTCTTCGAAGGGCTTCTCCATGGACCTAATGAAATTTATATTATATATCGTTACAACTTCTCGGGGGTGTGGTACTTAGTTGGCTTGGGCTGCTAATTTTACCAACACTCAAGTCTGAGAGGCTGATAAACAACAGAAATTTATTTCTCACTGTTTGGAGACTGGATGTCTGAGATCAGGGAGACAGAATGGGAGTGTTCTGGTGAAGGACCCCTTCCCGGTTGCAGACTGTTGACTTCCTGTGTCCTTGCATGGTGGGAGGAGCTGGGGAGCTCTGGGGGAGCTTTCTTATAAGAGCTCTACCCTCAAGACCTAATCACCCCCAGTGTCCCCACCTTCTAATTACCATCACACTACAGGTTAGGATTTCAATATAATGAATTTTGTTTGGGGGTGGGGGACGGGGTAGGGAGGACACAACCATTCAGATGATTGCAGTTCCTAGCTGTGACTTTCTCAGGATGAAACGCTGCTGCAAACAGCCTACACATTACCTGCCTTTTCTTTTTGCCTTTCACACATGGCACTGGAAGATTTTAGGAGCCATAGCATCCATCTAGCAGCCTTCTGCCAGAACTTCCTGTTCTTCTGCCTTCTAACCGTAGCTCAGATAGAAACAAGGCCTCCTCACTCCAGGCCCTTCTGCATGTAGGGGCAGCTACTTCTCCCTGAATCTGACAAGTTTCCTTTCCAAATCCATGGCTCCATCTTCTTTTCCCTTGTATATTTGGAAAAGCTTTCTCCAAGCTTCAGCTTTTGCTCCTGAACTATACTTCAGCCGTGTCTGTGTAGACTCGAATTTGCATCCAGTGATTCCCTTTGCAACCAAGAAAAGTTTTAATTAGTCCTTCATACATAATTTATAGGTAGAAAAGCTTTCACTTCTGCCAGAAGCTGTTCTCCCCACTTAGAAGTATCTCTTCCACTACAAATCATCTTTAAGCAATTAAATATTGTGACAAGACTTCAACAGCTTGAATGTAAAATTTCACAATAATAAATAAAAAACATAGGGTAAAATATATATACTGGGCACATGTTGTCCTTGAATAGACCTTTATTTGGAGCTTCCTGTTTTTTGCTCTAATGATGAATATGGAGGGTAAAGGAGGGAGACGAGATTTTGATTTTTCTTTTTTTTTTTTTTTTTTAGATTTTATTTATTTGTCAGAGAGAGAGAGCAAGCACAAGCAGAGGGAGCGGCAGGCAGAAGGAGAAACAGACTCCCCACGAGCAAGGAGCCCAATGCAGGACTTGATCCCAGGACCCTGGGATCAGGATCTGAGCTGAAGGCCGACGCTTAACCAACTAAGCCATTTTGATTTTTCTTAAAAAGAAAATTATCTAGAGGCATCTGGGTGGCTCAGTGGGTTAAAGCCTCTGCCTTTGGCTCAGGTCATGATCTTAGGGTCCTGGGATCGAGCCCCACATCGGGCTCTCTGCTCAGCAGGGAGCCTGCTTCCCCCTCTGTCTCTTCCCGCCTCTCTGCCTACTTGTGATCTCTCTCTCTCTCTCTCTCTGTCAAATAAGTAAATTAAATCTTTTTTAAAAAAAAATGTATAGCTTTAAAAAAATATATTACAAAAAATTATTTAGTTGATTCCTTATGCCATTTTCTGGAACTGACATGGTCATGTTCACTTATTTTTCTCTAAGAGAGACTTAGCTATACTGTTTTATTGGTGTATTGAATTTTCATAATTGACAGAGCCCAGAGGCATAGAGAACAATTTAAATTGAGTGATTAAAATTTGTTTGATATGGCTCATCCTTCAGGGTCATTTTTCCCCTGATGCAAGTGTATGACTTCTTTGATACAGTCTTCTCAGAAATGAGCAAATCTATTGTGCTAAAAGCCATTTGGTTTCTAACCTGGCCTTTGAAAAAACTCAGCAGGCCCTGACCCCGAAATGTAATTTGTTCCACTAAAAATGTAAACGCCATACATCCCATAACAAAGTACTTAGAAGCCGTACTCCATGTGGTCCTCCTCTGTTCCTTTCCCCCCTGCGCAGGGGGAGGGCTGGCCTTGCAGAAGAACCGCTTCTCACCTTTTCCTTTCCAGGTAACCTTATGCTCCAACACTGTGCAGAAATACGAGCTGGCCCTGGTGGTGGACGTGGAGGGCATTGGGGAAGAAGTGCTGGCACTCCTAATTACTGCAAGGTATCCCCCTCACCTGCTTTCTCTCTTCCCCAGTCCCCCTGAGCCACCAGTAATGGGCTGCCTCTCCCAGAGGCAATGCGCCTGCAGTCGGTTCACACTGCATTGGTTCTGCTTTCCTGAGGAAGGAGGCTGAATCTGATATTCAAATGACAAAGCTTTGAAACAGCCAACTGCACCTTTGGTGGAGATCAGAGAAGGGATGTGCATGTGTGTTGCAGGTGTTAAGAATAATAGTGCTTTCTAATGGTCTGACTTTCCCAGTATATAACTAAAAAGGTTTTACCAGAAAGAGGCAAACAGTTGCTGGTTTTTATTTTTATCTTTCAATATAGTACTCCAGGGTTATGCCCAGTCCTGCTGTGAGAGATCCATTTAGTGAGACAGTCCTGCTTCAGGACACCGTTATCACGAGTTAAATGCCACCTGAATGAGGCCCTCTAACCACATCAACTCCTCAGAACCATCCCTACCTTCTCTGTGTTTTAATATAGGCAGCAATGGGCTCTGGGGCCAGGTGAAGATCCTGGCTCTGCCATTTGTCACTTGTGTCTCCTTGACCAAGTTACTGTCTTTTCCAAAGGTTGGAGCATGACACCCAACGATGACGGTCATCCTAAGTAAATAAATAAAATCATAGCCCACACTTTTGCCAAAGCAAACAGGTGTCCATGTCTGAGCCTTTAGGGGGTATGTATGAAAATGCCACCATCTACATGAAATTACTTAGCAAAAACCTGATAACTCATCCATCCCTAGGGTTTAGGCCTCATGAATTGCAGAAGATGTACTGTGAAGGACTTGAAGGTCAAGGCCTTGCTATGGTCTACTTAGTCTTCTTTCCAAAGACCTACCTAATGATTTTGTTTGTTTAAAAATAGCAAAAACTTTCATCTGGTCCTTTCTATACCCAGGTTTACATTTTTGCCTAGTCTTGCATTTCATTTCTTTTCTGTGTGGGTTTATTCTGATACTTCCCTCCTCTCAGCCCCCCTTCCCAGCAGGTATCAATAGCAAATCCTGAATTTTAAAAAAGGGGGGGGGCAGGGGATCTTAAGCAGCTATGAGTTTCCTGCCATATACTCTGTGACCCAAGTCAAATACTGCAAGTCCTACCTATTTCAGGTAGTAAAGCATTAGCTTTATGAAAGTCATCAGGTCAACCGGCAACTCCATTCTAGCTAAAAATGAACACCCATCCCATTCTAAACCTCAAACTTTAGGTTAACAAGACTCTCATGTCATTATTTTTGGTGTAATCTGTAGGAACTGCTTGAAGACCCTCAACAAAAGAATTGCTTTTAGAACTTGCAGAGAGCAGGCAGTGACAGCTTGCTGTGCCCTCTACCACAGGTTAATCATCTCTCACTGAGTGAGCTCTCGCTCAGTGCTCTGGGCACTGTGCTATATTATTCATTCGCAATACCTCCTATATTTCCCTCAACACTCTGAGAAGAGTTCATTATGCTAATGTCAGTCCCTAGAATTACCTTCATTATACCTCTGAGCAAAGTGGGACTCTGGGAGGGAAAGCTACTTGCTCAAGCTTGTACTTGTTAAGGTCAGTATTTGATACTGGCTCTGATTCAGATGCCAGTGCCCCCCACCGTGGCACTGTATTGTCACCACTGTCCATGCCAGTTCTGGGTTGAGCAGCTGTCTGAGCCTACAGCTCCAAGACAGCTGTTCTGCATAGGAATTAGAATTATTACCATAATTTAGATGGTACAGACTGTAGCTAGTCCTTGGAGGACTCTGACTGATCCAAAGTGTCACAGCTAGTTAGGACCCCATGCTGGTGTCATTGGCCCTATTTGACTTGGAAACCCACCCACTACCCTAAGGATCTTGCACTGTGGGGGCACCTTGGGGAAACAAGGCCAAATATGAAAATCAATGGAAATGTTAGTCATTACCCATGGAGGACTGCTGTTTAAGGAGTCCTGCTTCTAGCCCTTTTTTTATTAAAAAAGTGGTGACTGGGGGCTAAGGGATAAGGACAACAGGAGAGGAGATTTGAAAATGATTAATGTAGTCATTAGAGAAAAACTTTGTGACAGTGACAAATGGTGTTTAACTTGGGCCTCAGCCTTCTCCATATGTAAACAAGCTCTCTATCCTTTTGAATTCTTTAATGGCCTCCTTCCTTTGAGCAGGTGTATTGTACCTACCCTCCACATGGTTAACCCAGAGGTGGACTTCGGGCGCTGCTTCCTGAAGTACCCCTACGAGAAAACAGTCCAGCTTGTCAATCAAGATGACCTCCCAGGATGCTATACGGTCCTGCCTCAGGTGAGTTACGTTATCCTTTTCCAGTGTTGATTTTTTTTCAGTTGGATTTTCTTGATGAGAAAGAGAAACCCTTCTAAAGAGCCATGTTCCTGAACACATGACCTTCTGTACTTCCTATTTTTAACCCTGAGAAAATCTGGGCACGGGGTCATAAAGCCGCTGCTGGATTGCCACCCACATGATTAAGCAGCCACAGATGTAAACAGTTATTAATTTCCCAGGTAAATTGCCTTTGATAAAGAAAGGAGAGGGTCAATTAAGCCAACATGAAGAAGTTATACCTGCAAATAATTGCCTATGAATTAAACTAGGAGTTTTCATTTATGGCCATGCCTGTGGCTTGAACAGCATCACTAAGATACAATACTTAGAAGTGGGCTTGTTGAACTAGAAGGCCAGAGTTACTACAAAAAGAAGAAAAAAAAAGGAAATCATCTCCTAATGTTTTATGAAATGGATCTGTCTGCATGCCACAACAACTAGCTAAGTGGGACATGAAGCAATTAAACACATATGAATTAAAGATTCAAAAAGATCTCTACAGATCAAAGAAGTGGAAGGTTACTAATGGGATGCAATTTACCAAGAATGCATTTGTATTTAAAACCCTATTGCTCTGGGATGCCTGGGTGGCTCAGTCGGGTGAGTGGCTGCCTTAGGGTTGGGTCATGATCCCCATGTCCTGGGATCGAGTCCCACATTGGGGGGTCCCTGCACAGCAGGGAGCCTGCTTCTCCCTCTGCCTCTCTGCCTGCCACTCTGCCTGCCTGTGTGCTCTCTCTCTCTGACAAATAAATAAAAATAAAATCTTTTTAAAAAAAACTCTATTGCTCTGTAAGGACAGTACTCTAATAAAAATTCATACAAAAAAAAAAAAAACCCACCCCCAAAAAAACAAATCATATGGGGTTTTTATTTGACTGTAGGCTCAAAATGAGTTCAAAGACAAGTATGGAGGCCATGGAACCAAGACAGGTTAGGCTGTATCAGAGGAACACAGTGGTCGGCTAAAGGAAGAAGATAGCCATTGGTCAAGGCAATGCCAGACTTTGTGTTCCGATCTTGACATCAAAATTTTTAGTGGAAACATAAAAAAAAAAATTATGTGTGGAGTAACCAGGATGGCAATTGACATCATCTGGAAATTCAAGTTCTATGAGAAGCACAGTGTTTAAACAGGAACAGAAAAGACTTTGCTAGGATGAAATAGCCATCTTTTACTAGTTGAAGGGCCATTATGTAAAAGAGGAAATTAGAATTACCCTGTGGACTTCTCTGAGACAAAACCAGAAGCCAAAGGTTGGGTTTGATGAGAGCCAACTTTTCTAACTTTTAGGTGATCAACAATGGAATAGGCTAGCCTTGAGTAGCACACGATCATCTCAAGAACTCAGAGCAGAGCCTGCCCCTGTGGTGATGAGGGAGCTTTTTCTGCACACCTTGGCTGGGAGAAGGGTGAGACACTTGCTTGGAGCACAGAATTTAGAGGGGAGCCCAAAAACATAGCCATCAAGATAAATCATATTTTCATGTTACATTTTAAGAAATCAAAATTAATGCAAAATTAAAACAAAGTATCAAATATTAGATAAAGACAGAATCATCATTGCTGATCTTCCCTTCGGCTTTAGGCACCTGTAAGGCTGGGCAGAGCACTGCCACATTGACCCGCTGAGTTGGATTAGGCCGTGTTAGCCCATTCCAGGTGCACAAAGACCATGGGGGTCTCTGGACAGTTGAAATCTGTATGCTCTGTCTTTTTTATCTAGGAGCTGAAATTTCCCAGAAGTACCCAAATTTATTTGGCCAATGGGATTTTTAAAGTTGTATTTGTTGCTGTTTTTCATAAAAGCTAGTAGGGCACCCGGGTGGCTCAGTCAATTAAGTGGCCAACTCTTGATTTCGGCTCAGGTCATGATCTCTGGGTCCTGGGATCAAGCCCCGTATCTGGCTCCATGCTCAGCAGGGAGTCTTCTGGAGATTCTCTCCCTCTCCTTCTGCCCCTCCCCCTGCTTGCGTTCTCTCTCTCTCTCAAATTAAATAAATCTTTTTTAAAAAACTAGTAATATGTTAAGAGCAGGGTTTTGAAGAACATACAGTGATAAATGCTGGATAACATTTGTTCACTCATTCATTCATTCATTCATTCTTTCACCTACCTATGTTGCCATTTAATAAAACACGGACTGAGCGTATATTCTGGGCCAGGAAATGGGCATGTGTTGCGGAGAGGCCAGGTCGTGCCCTAGGAAGTTGACAGTCCATGCAACAGATGGACACACTGTGGACTAGGGCTGCAGGATGCCCCCTGGTGCCAGAGGAAAAGCCCTGAGTCTAGAGCAGGGTGGGTACCTGCATGTGTTCGGGATGGATGTGCAGGTCAGTCAAAGGGAGGGGGTGTTCTAGGAGGAGTAATACACATGCAGAAGGCTGGAGGTAGGAAGCAGTATCGTGCTCAGGAAGGACCTGAGCCTCTGTTGACAGAGCACAAGGGAAGGAAGTGGTGGGGGATAAAGTATGAACACCTGGAGGACTAGGCCAAGGAATTTGGCTTAGGGACTAATTCACATTGCGGATAATTTCAGCATCTTGCTGGGTTGTGCACTTTGGATTGGGGCCGAATGCACACCCTGCTTCCCTTTAGCAGAATTGTCATCCATGGACTCAGGATGACGCTTGTTTCAAAATAACCTAATATGCTATTTATTTCATACCCTGCCAGGGGCTTGCTTATCCGTCCAGCTTGTCTCTCCCAACAGGTATATGGAGATAAGCCTGCTGTGTTACTCTCCAGTCCCACGCCCTGTGGAGTCATCCCTCCCCACAGCACTGTTCACATACCTCTGGCCTTGGAGACCCAGGTCACTGGGGAATATAGGTCCACAGTCTACATCTCAACTTTTGGGAGCCCGGACCCCCCTATGGTGAGAGCCAGTTTTCAGAATTACAGTTAAAATTTCTGTACTTCTTGCAGACTCCATATTTGTGTATTTTCTGGTTTTGCATTTTCACTCTGCAATAGTAAAATACTAGTGCCATGTTACTCCAGGAATCTACCTTCAGATTCATGTAGACGAAGTACTGTTTTATAACATTTGTCCTTTTTAATTTTTTATTTTGTGTTTTAATTTGTAAACTTTTTTTAGTTTTTCAATTTTATTTTTAAATTATTTTGAATTTTAATTCCAGCATAGTTAACATGCAGTGTTATGTTAGTTTCAGATGTACAATATAGTCCTTCAACAAATCTATATATTATTATTACTCAGTGCTCATCAAGATAAGTGTCCTCTTAATCCCATCACCTATTTCCCCCATCCCGCCTATCCACCTCTCCTTTGTTGTTCTATACAGTTAAAAGTCTGTGTTTTGGTTTTCTCTTTTTTTTTCTCCCTTTGTTTTTTTTTGTTTCTTAAATTCCATATATGCGTGAGATTGTATGTTATTGGTCTGTCTCTGACTGACTTATCTCACTTAACGTTATACTCTCTAGATCCATCCCTGTTGTCGCAAATGGCAAACTGCCTTCTTTTTTATGGCTGAGTAATATTCCATTGTATATACACATCGTGCCTTCTTTATCAGTAGCGTTTGTTCTTAAACTCCTTTTGGGAGTTTCACACACACACACACACACACACACACACACATACACACACACAGAGTGGGGGCCTGGCCCCCCTCCAGAAACTCTGAGGAGAGAGGCTATCTGTGTGTGGATCATCCTCCTCTGTTGTTCCCAGGCAAAGCTGAGTATCCTTCACTGGCTGCACATGGGCTCTGAGCATGATTCCAGACACTGCCCACTGGATCTTTTCCTGTATTTTGACTGGACTCATAGGCCAAATGAACCAACTAAAGCTGTGGGAAGAGGGAGATATGGAAAGTTATCTGCTGCTTGAGCTGAATCAAAGGATACATCTTGAACTTTGAAGTTGCCCAACAGGCTATGAATCCCTAGACATTTGGTTTAGTTGGGAGCTGGGCGATGTGGGTGTACATTTATTTGAAGTGATTCTGAATGCTTAGAGAGTAAATTAGGGTTTTGCTTTTATCTCTTCATGTAAGATGCCATAGATAAGCCACCTCACAAAGGCAGGCCCATGGGAAAGCTGCCCCTGGTCCAGGCACCCCGCCCTGCACAGATGCAGCCCATGACGAGGTCCCGTGCTAAGCAGGCAGCACTGTATGAAAGAAGAAGGCCCCCCCTTCCTCAGGCAGATACAATGTCTGGATGGAGACACAGGGCTAGCGGGAGCAGAACAAGGTGGCTTTCAGTCCCCAGAATGCACAGCTGTATATAGCGGACAGCCCTGTTGTTTCCTCTCAGTGTGCGCTTGGGCTGGCCAAGCAAGCCAATCATCCCTTCTGGGGAGGAATTCCAGGCTGGGTTCATGGGTCTGACCAGCATGGCCATCTCTGTGTCCCTCTGACCACAGAGGACAGAGGGAAGGAATGACAGTTCTCATAAGCACCCTTTAGTGCCCCTACTCTCTATAAAAGGAGTGAAACCATCTCCAAGGCCAGCCATGTTTCAGCTCTTCTTCTGTTTTTTTCTCTTGCGTGGAACGCAGGTCTGTCGCATAAAGAGCATCGGAGAAGGCCCAGTTATCTATGTACATCCCACTCAAGTTGATTTTGGCAGTATCTACGTCCTAAAGGACTCCTCAAGGGTTCTCAACCTGTCTAACCAGTCCTTCATCCCTGCGTTATTTCAGGCACGCATGGTGAGTAGATGGCAGGCCATCGTGGGGTGAAAACAGAGCTTTGCTCTTACCTTATATGCAGCGGTCCTGTTTTTACAAAATGCCTTTGAAAACGGTCAACAGAAGCAGAGATTTCTATGGTTTGACTACGTTAAGCTCTGTCATTCTCATCCTCAGTTCCTCTCTATTACAATCCCTTTGTTGACTAGGAAACACAATGTGCATACAGTTTAGTAAACAAGCAAATATATTTAGTGTAATGTTGGCAGGATGCTTGCAAGACCTTCTTACTGAACTATACCTAAGCCACTCCCCCACCTCTGGAAAACACCTCTTAAATGTCCCTGTAACTGAAAAATGCCTTTTTATATTTAATTTGAACCCTTTTGGTCACAAATATGTTACTATGCTAATTCTAGTTTTATCCTCTCTTCCTTTTAACAATATTTTGATGTAATTTATAAAGATACTTAAAGTATAACAAGATATTTGCCAAAAGTTGAACTTAAAGGAAACTAAAACAAGGATTGATATAAAAAAAGATATGTAATAATTCTAGAAATGAGTTTGTCCTATGTCTATGTATTTTATGATATATACACCTGCTAGTCTTCTATAAATTCATTTTTAAAAGATAATACCAATTTTTACAGAATTTAGAAACTTCTCATCCAGCAACTGAAAATATTTTTGATTTTAGAAAAAATTTTCTAAATTTAAACATAAAATATTAAATGGTATAGCCCTCATCCTTTCCCCAACTTATTGATATTTGAATGAATGCTAACATTTGGTTTCAGTATTTGTCAGATATTTCTGAAAAATTATATTAATTTTCTAAAAGTCACCATTAGAAGGAACAGGATCATGGCTTTCTGCTGACTTGTCACAGCTCCTCAGAGCCATTGGTCCCAATAAACATTCATTCATCATTACTATTATTCCTTCTTATTATCAGTTGTCATTAGTTCTTATAAAGGCCGCCATTTCCTGCATAGTCACTGCTCTTTGCAACCTGAGGTTCAGACACAACCCCACCCTTGTCCAAGTGCCTTGTGGGTCTTGTGTGGAAAATAATGTCTAATAATGCTGAAAGAAAAATCCTACATAAAAGATGCCTCGGCTAGTCTTCATCCCGTGAATTAGTTGATGTGTTTGGTGGAAAGCAAGGGGTATTGCTAGGAAGTGTTGCTTGTGGCCCGGCTTTGTGTGTGCAGAGTTCACAGTGGAGGAGGCACAGAGGCAGCCGAGCTGTCAAGGACACTGAGAGGTTGCCCGGGAGGGTCCAAGCAGATTACAGAGGAGGAGATGAGCAGAAACCACCAGAACACTTAGGTACCAGGGTAGCACCTGCCACTTGGTTAAATTCTCAGGTCGTTCCAGATTTCGCTTTTTGACACACGTTAAAAAACAAAAAAACACACCAAGGATCTATGGGTTTTTATTAATATAGTATATATATAGAATGACCCAGCTGGTTGTTAAAACGGGACTTTTTCTTTTCCACAAAGGATTCGTGATTCCATCTTTTGATCTTTAGTGTCCTCTTAAGTCAGCAAGCTCCAGTTCCAAGCAGCCAAATGTGTGATGTAAGCAATGGGTTGTAGACTCTGTTTCCCTGCACATCCGCTCTTGGAAAACTGGTGATGTTGAGCTGATTGTCCTTCCAGCATAAGAGTAGTTTCAACTGTAATTCTCATGAGTGAACAGTTCACTTCTTTCATATTTCAGCTGGAATTTTGATGGCTATCCTAGTAAATAAATACTAACGTGTCTTAATATTTCAGGAATTGAATGACACTAACTGGGACATTAACTACAGTGGGAAGAAATAGAAATACCATTTACTATATTTTGAAATTGTTTTACGGTGCTGAACCTGCAAATTCATTCTCATAGAAATTGCCAGGCATTAGGAAAAAAGATTCTATTAATAGTTTTTTTTTCCCCTAACTAAGCCAAGAGCTCAGTACCCAGGCTACTGGTGGTCATATATTTGTTGCATTTCCTTTCTCACTCAGAGAGAAGCAGGGCAAGGACACACTCTTCACTTCTTCCAGGATTAGTAAGGATTCAGGTCTGAAAGTGCTCCCTCTCTTCCTGCTGGATGCCCTGACAGGCGGGCTCATCCTCTCTCCTCTCTTGGCTGTCAGAAAATGTCAGCCCTCCCCTCATGTGGCTCCCACTGTCAGCCGCTTGCCACGCTCAGTCTTGTGCGTGGCCTGCAGTCACAGCAACCACTGTGATTACATTCTCTCTTGCTTAGCAAGAGACCTGTGTTTGTCATCAACTGGAGGGGCAGGAGATAGGAAGCTGGAAGCCCACCTTCACCATGCTGTTGGGAAATAAATTGGACTTGGAGTAATTTTGAATTTCTCCAAAATAAATGCTGTATTAAAAAGTGATTAAAACCCCTGAAACTTCTTAGTATAATATAGAGTGAAGAAACGGTGAAGATTTTATCTTTTCTGTTTCAGTAAAGCTTAACTTGTCCTGAGTCTAAAAAAAAATGATTAGTAAAAGCAGAGAGTTGTGTGATTCAGAGCCATAAGTTCTCCTTTGCTTTGGAATGCTTGAAATACCAGCCTCCCCTAGCGGTTCCCTATGGCTGATTTATTTGGATTTAAGATGAAAGACTCAAAACAATGGAGTAAGTCACCTCTGGTTTGGAGGTTAAAAATATCAAAGTGTGAGAGCAGAGCAGAGAAAGGCCATTTTGGCAAGAGTATGTGGGCTCTGCTTCACACATAGCACTCCTCTCTTCTCTCTGGGTGACAGCAGAAATAAGGCAAGGATATGGTAGTTCTCTGGGCCCTAGGACTTCAGCATCAGGCTGGAAGATAGACATCTTCTTTCATGGGTGCCCCTTGCTAAGCAAAGAATATGCATTGCCCAGCACTTGTTCAGAAACATCTGGAATCTATTCAACCTAAGGGAACAATTAGCTCGAGAACTTGCATGCAGATGTCAGTGACATGTTGGGATTCAGCTGGCACTAAAGCATTTTGCATGGGCTTTCTGTCTCCGTGATCTGTGGGAGAGGCCATTACAGTTAGACCTTTAGAGTTTCCAGGATCCAGGAAATGAGAATACTGATGCTTCATTCAAGCTTGGCTCCTTTTAAGCATTTATTTACTTTGTCACTTGCCAAGCCATACACAGTGATAACAGCATTCAGGGAATTATTGGGATTTCACATCTTCAGGCCCTAAGCCATTGGGTCCTTTCCTTATCTAGGTAGGGACACCCTCTTTATATTTACTTTTTTGTCTGCTTGTCTCCTTCAAATGATGAGTGTCTCTTATCTGAATTCCCAGCACCTGGCAACAGGCTTGGAATTATGATGATGACAATACTATGGCATTAATTGTAACTAATGGTTATTTAGTTCTATTTGCCACTTTATGTACAGTATTTTACTTACTGTAACCTGTGAAAGAAATATTGTTATAATGCCCATTTGAATGAGGTAGAAGCAGAGGTACAGAAAGGTTCAATAAATTGCCATAACCTGTAAGTGGCACAGCCTGGTTCCCAGGACTAGTGGTCTGACTTCAGACTCATACTCTTTTCTACTGTACTGCCTAACTTTGCCCAATCAGTGGTTATCCAAAAGGATGTGAAAATGGGGAAAGGATTTTGGTTTCATGTCCATGAAAGACCCTTACAGGTAGACATGCCTAGAAGAACAGATTTTTCTAAAAAGTTGGGGGAAGAAATTAAGGAGTGTCTCTGAAGTAAACTATATTAAGAAATGAAGTGTATGATATAGTGTCATACTTAAAGGGTCCATCCAACAAGATTATCTAATGATTGTAAATATTCATGTCCCCAACATGGGAGCAGCCAACTATAAAACCAATTAATAGCCAAAGTAAAGAAACACATTGATAATAATACATTAATAGTAGGGAACTTTACTCATAGCAATGGACAGATCATCTAAGCAGAAGATCAACAAAGAAACAAGGGGCTTTGAATGACATAATGGACCAGATGGACTTCACAGATATATAGAACATTCCATCCTAAAACAACAGAGTAATCATTATTCTCAAGTGCACATAGAACTTTCTCCAGAATAGATCACATACTATGTCACAAATCAGGTCTCAACTGATATCAAAAGATTGGAATTATTCTCTGCATATTTTCAGTTAAAACTTGAACTTAATCCCAAGAGGAAATTTGGAAGGAGCTCAAAACACTTGTAGGTTAAAGAGCATCCTAGTAAAAAATGAATGGGTCAACCAGGAAATTAAAGAATTTAAAAATTTCTTTAAAAAATTCATGGAAACTAATAAGAATGAAAACACATCTGTTCAGAACCTTTGGGATACGACAAAAGTGGTCCTAAGAGGGAAGAACATTGCAATACAAAAAAAAGACCTCTCTCAAAAAATTAGAAAAATCTTAAATATACAAGCTAACTTTATATCTAAAGGAGCTGGAGAAAGAACAGCAAATAAAACCTAAACCAAGCAGAAGAGAAATAATAAAGATTAGATCAGAAATCATTAACTAGAAACCAGAAGAACAGTAAAACAGATAAATGAAGCTAGAAGTTTGTTCTTTGAAAGAGTTAATATGATAGATAAACTTCTAACCAATCCTATCCAAAAGAAAAGAGAAAGGACCCAAATTAATAAAATCATGAATAAAAGGGAAGAGATCATGATTAACACCAAGGAAATAGAAATTATTAGTAGTAATTATTACCAGCAACTCTATGCCAACAAATTAAGCAATCTGGAAGAAATGAATGCATTCCTGGAAACTGATAAACTACCAAGACTGAAACAGGAAGAAATAGATCATCTGAATAGACTAATAACCAGCTAGGAAAACGAAGCAGTAATCAAAAACCTCCCAAAAAACAAGAGCCCAGGCCCAGATGACTTCCCAGGGGAATTCTACCAAACATTTCAAGAAGAAATCATACCTATTTTACTGAAGCTGTTTCAAAAAAATAGAAATAGAAGGGAAATTTCCAAACTCATTCTATGAGGCCAGCCATTACCCTGATCCCAAAACCAGGCAAAGACCCCATCAAAAAGTAGAACATGTGTCTGATAGCCATTTGTATGTCTTCATTGGAGAAGTGTCTGTTCATATCTTCTGCCCATTTTTTAATATGATTGTCTGTTTTGTGTGTGTTGAGTTTGAGGAGTTCTTTATAGTCCTGGGTATCAACCTTATGTCTGTGCTGTCATTTGCAAATATCTTCTCCCATTCTGTGGGTTGCCTCTTTGTTTTGTTGACTGTTTCCTTTGCTGTGCAGAAGCTTTTGATTTTGATGAAGTCCCAAAAGTTCATTTTCGCTTTTGTTTCCTTTGCCTTTGGAGACACATCTTGAAAGAAGTTGCTGTGGCTGATATCGAAGAGGTTACTGCCTATATTCTCCTCTAGGATTCTGATGGATTCCTGTCTCACATTAAGGTCTTTTATCCATTTTGAGTTTATTTTTGTGTACGGTGTAAGAGAATGGTCGAGTTTCATTCTTCTACATATAGCTGTCCAGTTTCCCCAGCACCATTTATCGAAGAGACTGTCTTTTTTCCAATGTATATTTTTTCCTGTTTTGTCAAGGATTATTTGACCATAGAGTTGAGGGTCCATATCTGGGCTCTCTACTCTGTTCCACTGATCATCACTAGCCATCAGGGAGATTCAAATTAAAACCACATTGAGATACCACCTTACACCACTTAGAATGGCCAAAATTAGCAAGACAGGGAACAACATGTGTTGGAGGGGATGTGGAGAAAGGGGAACCCTCTTACACTGTTGGTGGGAATGCAAGTTGGTGCAGCCACTTTGGAGAACAGTGTGGAGATTCCTCAAGAAATTAAAAATAGAGCTTCCCTATGACCCTACAATTGCACTACTGGGTATTTACCCCAAAGATACAGATGTAGTGAAAAGAAGGGCCATCTGTACCCCAATGTTTATAGCAGCAATGGCCATGGTCGCCAAACTATGGAAAGAACCAAGATGCCCTTCAACGGACGAATGGATAAGGAAGATGTGGTCCATATACACTATGGAGTATTATGCCTCCATCAGAAAGGATGAATACCCAACTTTTGTATCAACATGGACGGGACTGGAAGAGATTATGCTGAGTGAAATAAGTCAAGCAGAGAGAGTCAATTATCATATGGTTTCACTTATTTGTGGAGCATAACAAATAGCATGGAGGACAAGGGGAGATGGAGAAGAGAAGGGAGTTGAGGGAAATTGGAAGGGGAGGTGAACCATGAGAGACTATGGACTCTGAAAAACAATCTGAGGGTTTTGAAGGGGTGGGGGGTGGGAGGTTGTGGGAACCAGGTGGTGGGTATTGGAGAGGGCACGGATTGCATGGAGCACTGGGTGTGGTGCAAAAACAATGAATACTGTTATGCTGAAAATAAATTAAAAAAAAATTTTTTTTAAAAAGTAGAACAGACCAGTATCCCTGATGAACATGGAGGCCAAAATACTCAACAGGATCCTAGCCTATGGGATCCAACAGTATATTAAGAGGATTATTCACGACCAAGTGGGAATTATTCCTGGGATGCAAGAGTGGTTCAACATTCACAAATCAATCAGCATGATAGGTCATATTAATAAAAGAAAAGAACAATATTATTCTCTCAGTTGATGCAGAAAAAGCATTTGACAAAATGTAGCACCTTTCTTGATGAAAACTCTTCAAAATGTAGGGCTAGAGAGATCATACCTCGATATCATAAAAGCCATCTACAAAAAGCCCACAGCAAATATTCTCAATGACAAAAAACTGAGAACTTTTCCCCTAAGTCCAGAAACACGACAAGGATGCCCACTTTCACCACTGTTGTTCAACATAGTACTAGAAGTCCTAACCTCAGCAATCAGACAACAAAAAGAAAAAGCATTCAGATTGGCAAAGAAGAGGTCACTCACTCTTCGCAGATGACATGATACTTCATGTGAAAACCAAAAATACTCCACCCCAAAATTGCTAGAACTCATACAGCAGTTCAGCAATGTGGCAGAATACAAAATCAATGCACAAAAATCAGTTGCATTTCTATACACTAACAATGTGACTGAAGAAAGAGAACTTAAGGAATCAATCCTATTTACATTTGCACCAAAAACCATAGGATACCTAGGAATAAACCTAACCAAAGAGGCAAAGGATTTGTATTTAGAAGACTATAAAACACTCAGGAAAAAAATTTGAAGAAGAGAGGAAGACACAAAGAGATGGAAAAACATTCCATGCTCATGAATCGGAAGAAGAAATATCGTTAAAATGTTTGTGCTACTCAGAGCAATCTACACATTCAGTGCAATCTCTATCAAAATACCATTGACATTTTTCACAGAGCTGGAACAAATAATCCTGAAATTTGTATGGAAACAAAAGACTCTGAATAACCAAGAGAATGTTGAAAACAACAACAACAAAGCTGGGGGCATCATAATGCCTGACTTCAAGCTAATCATTAAAATGAACTATTGGAACTTCATTGGGATAAAAAGCTTCTGAACAGCAAAGGAAATAGTCAACAAAATTAAAAAGGCAACCTACGGAATGGGAGAAGATATTTGCAAATGGCACACCAGATAAAGGACTGGTATCCAAGATCTATAAAGAATTTCTCAAACTCAACACCCCAAGAAATAATCCAGCCAAGAAATGGGCAGAGACATGAACAGACATTTCTCCAAAGAAAACGTACAAATGACCAACATACACATGAAAAAAATCCTCCACATCACTTGTTATCAGGGAAATACAAATCAAAACCACAATGAGATACCACTTTACACCAATTAGAATGGCTAAAATTAACAAAACAGGAAACAACAAATGTTGGCAACGATATGGAGAAAGGGGAACTCTTCTACACTGTTGGAGGGATTGCAAGCTGATATAGCGACTCTGGAAAACAGTGTGGAGGTTCCTCAAAAAGTTAAAAATAGAGCTACCCTATGACCCAGAAGTTGCACTACTGGGTATTTATACCAAAGATACAGATATAATGAAACAAAGAGGCACCTGCACCCCAGTGTTCATAGTAGCAATGTCCACAGTAGCCAAACTGTGGAGATGTCCTTCAACAGATGAATGGATAAAGATGTGATATAAACCATATAAATACATAACATTCCATATACAATGGAATATTACTCAGATATTCCAAAGGATGACTACCTACCATTTACATCAGTGTGGATGGAACTGGAGGGTATTATGCTAAGTGAAATAAGTCAATCAGAGCAAGAAAATTATATGGTTTCACTCATATGTGTAATATAAGAAATAGCATGGAGGATCATAGGGGAAGGGAGGGAAAACTGAATGGGAGGAAATCAGAGAGGGAGACAAACCATGACAGATGGTTGACTCTGAAACAAATTGAAGGTTGTGGAAAGGGAGGTGGGGGGCATGGGGTAACTGGTGATGGGCATTAAGGAGGGCATGTGATGAGCACTGGGTTTTATATGCAATTGATAAATCACTGAACACCACATCTGAAATAAATGATCTACTATTTGGCTAATTAATTTAAATTTTAAAAATATTAACCATGTACAATAACACTGTTGAATTTTGTGTATCCATCTGTATCAGCCTTCAGTGTTGCCACACATCTCTTAATTAGTTCTAATTGTTGGTAAACGCTCAAGTGCAGACTTCTGTTCCAGTCCTTATACCTTCCTTCTCATTCTTACCTCATCACATTGGGTAGGATCTTCAATGTAATATTGAATAGTAAAGTAAGGTAGAGTGAACATCTCTGTTTTATCCCTGACTTTAATGAATAAGCTCCAAATGTTTTACTCTAAGCATAATATCTCCTACAGATTTGTGGTAAATACTTATGTCACGTTCAGGAAGTTTTTCATCCACTCCTATTCTGATATCATGAACATGTACTAAAACTTAGCGCATTTCCTGTATCTATTCAAATGATATGATTTTTCTCCTTTAATATGTTAATACAGTAGATTAAGTTAATAGATTTTCCAGTTGTGAATCATATTTACATTCTCTAGGATGACTCCAACCAGTTGTATTATTTGAGTACACTATTGATATGATTGCTGTCATATTATTTAGATTTTTCCATCTGTTTATAATTTTTTTACATTGCATTTTTCTGGTTTTGGTATCAAGACTCTCATATTCTTATAATATGAGTTAGCTTTTCCTCTTTTAAATTTTTGAAAAGATCTTTATATAATCTACATAAAGTAGGATCCATTCCTTGATGATAAAGATATTTAGTCATAGGAAGTTCATGTGTTTATTGAGGGTGGAAAGGTGTATAAAACATGATGAAATTTTAACTAAAATTCATTTTGTATAATGATTATTTAAATTTTTCTAGAAAATTTTCATTTAATCTAAATGCAAATGTATTGGCATAAAATTATTCCAAATATGATTTTGATGATTTTAAAATGTTCATACACTAATTTCTGCTCATAAAATTTACCATGTTTTCCTATATTATTTATAATTATTTCATTCTTTTTCAGGAAACCTTAATTGGAATGTTTAACAATACTTTAAATCATTTTAATCATGCCTTTAGAGCTTATAAATATTCTCTTTATGAAAAATTTTGGCTCCATAATCATCATTTTTATTTGTAATACCTTTTTATTATTATTTTATTATAAAATATAAATTTTACTGTGATTTTCTTTTTAATATGTGAGTTATATATGGGGGTGTATATTTTTAATTCTTTACATTTCCCTTTTTTATAGAATTTTAATAGATAACTTTTAACTGTAATGAAGTTGGAACACATTGATTGCATGATACATAGTCTTCAAATTTGTATTTTGGGAGACATAGTTATGGTTGGTTTTTATAAATATTTCACATTACCTTTTAAAAGAATATAGACTCTCAAGTGATTGGGCGTGAAAGACTGTGTGTTTATATTTGATCAAACTTATTGATTATATTGTTTAAAACTTTTACAGCCTTATTAATTATTTGTATGATATAAGTTTCTGATAGAATTTTATCAAACTCTTCCACTTTTTCACTTCTCCTTGTAATTATGTCAATTTTTTTCTCCATATATTTCAAAACTATGTTAATAGGTGCACATAAATTCATGACTTTTATTTCTCCTTGGTATGTTATTCCTTTTTTCATAGGATACTGTGTATTTTAATTCCTAAATATGCTTTCTAACTTAAATTCTGTTTTGCCTAATAGTAATATTGCTATTTTAGCTTTCTTTCAGTTAGCATTTTTCTGGTATATCTTTCCAGTCCTTTGTTTTCAGATTTGTGTGTGTCTGTGTGTTTGTTTTGTGTGTCAACCTAAAATCTCTTTTAAATAGCATATGACCCAATTTTTAAAAATCTAATGATAGACTCTGTCTTTTAATTGACAGGAATATTAGTTTCCTATTGCTGCTGTGACAAACTTATTATCTTACAGTTCCGGAGGACATTAGTCTAAAATGCATCTATAAGGCTGTATATATTTTTTGAAACTCTAGAAAAAAAAAATCTAATTCCTTGCCTTTTACAGCTTCTGGAGGCCACCAACATCCTTTGGCTTGTGACCCCTTCCTTCATCTTCAAAGCCAGCAACAGACCATCTTCCCTCTTCCCTGACTTCTGCTTCCATCCTTATATCTCTTTGACACTCTTGCCTTTTTCTTATAAAGACCTTTGTTACCACATTAGGACTATCCCAATAACCCAGGATAATCTGTTCATTTCAAAATCCTTAATCACATCTGGAAGCCCCTTTGACATGTGAGGGCAGCATATTCACAAATACCAGGGATTAGAACATGAACATTTTTAAAGGCCCATTATTCAACCTTCCATACCAGGACCTTTTAAAATTTATTATAATTATTGATGTATATGAACTCACTTCTACCCTGTCATTTCCCATATACTATTCTGGCTTTTTTCCTTCTTTATTTATTTCTTTTTCTGCTTTATATTGTATTGATGAATTTTCTCCAAGCCCTCCTCCAAGAGAGCCCTACCTCTCATACATTTCCTATAGTCATTTGAAAGCTAAAGATCTTGTTTTATTTAATTAGCTCTTTTTATATTGTTAAGAAATATCATATCTTTTTCTAACAATAATGAAAGAATGTTGGTCCTCCTCAAGAATAAGACAAGGAATCCATCACCCATTTATTATATCTTGACCTTTCCCCTCTTCCATAATTTTTTTTTATTGTATAGAATTTTGGATCTTCTCTTCTTTACCACAAAGTTGTTGATTTTTGTCAGTAATTAATTACTCACTAGTTAACAAAATTGTTTGCTGATTTTTCTTTATTCTTTTGTATCTCTCTGCTTCCTTCTTTGTTTGTATTTCTTTGTGCTAAATTATATATCTCTAAGTTCTGTGCTATATAGACGTGTCATAGTTTATGTATTTTTTACTATATCTTGATTTCACCTTCACTCTTGCATGATAGATTAGCTAAGTATAAAATTCTATTTGACAATATTTTTTCCTTTGAAGATTGATTTCTGGCATCAGTCATTGCTGATAAAATTCCATTGTTAGATTATTACTCCTTTATAGATCATTTCTTTTTCTCACAAGGTGCTTTTAAGATTGTGTTTTTATTCTTGGTTTTTGTAGATTTCTCATTAAAGGTGTTGAAAGATTTGACCTTTCTAAATACTGGAAAGTTTTTGCTATTATCTCCTCAAATGTTTCTTCCTTGCTCATCCTTCTATCTCTCTCCTGCTTTGAGCAAAATACACACACACACACACACACACACACACACACACACACACACACATTCTAGTACATTACTACATGTCTATTTTTATTTCTCATCCATGTCTTTCATCTCTTCATCTCTCTGTGCTGCCTCCTCAGTAGTATGCTCTAGTTTACAGATTCTGCCTTTTATTTCAGCAAATTTAAAGTTTACCTCATCTATTTAATTTTTTAGTCTAATTTCAGTGGCTATATTTTTCAATTCCAAGATTTATAATTGATTACTTATAAGCACTATTCTTGATTCATATCTGGTTTTGTTTCATAATTTTTGTTTCACATATATTATCTTACCCATCTCTTTGAGGACCTCAGAAACACTTTCTAATCAATTTCACTTAGTTCTATAGATTCATTGAGAATTAATTCATTAGCTGATTGTTTGTAACTGTCCTTCTTAGCATTTGGAATTTTAAATGATTGATTAATCTAGCATGACGTATATTTTTTCTCATTCTCAGTAGTCTTGCTTCCTTGTCTAACATTTTCTTCATTTGCCTTAACCCTGAAAAACTGTCACAAGCCCAGAATCAAGTGTTGAGCCTTTTTCCCCCATGGGGATACTGGAAAAACCAGATTCAATCATTACACTTGACAATGGCTTGACGTAGGACCTGTCTACATGACAGTCTGTACTTCACCACCACCACTGGCACAACTGTGTGTGTATTGCCTTGGGAAAATCACAGCTTTGCTCGGCCTTCTTTCAAATTCAGGGAAGCTTTCTTGGCTGGGAACTCTAGCTCTTATCCCTTACTTCCTGCAAAATCTTTTTGGCTTTCTTTTTGTCCCTCAAGTTTCCTTTTTGATTTTAGGACCTACAGCCCAGGAGATCTGTGGCTTCAGGACCCTCTTATTGCTTCTGTTCCACACAATGTTAATCTTGTTTTGGAGTATAACTATGCCTGGTTCTTCCTTGTTTCAAAATGTATCTCTTTTTTCTATGTGTTAGAAGGTTGTGTTTCAAATATTGATTTATAATCCGTTCTCTATACTAATTTTTATAGTGAGTACTTACAAAAGGGTGGTGAATTTTGTCTTCATTTGGCATAAGGGAGCAGAATTTTCTTATATCTTTGCTTTAGTTATGAGAAATCTATAAAAATAAATTCACAAGAATAGGTAAATAAGAGGATAACATTCTAGTTTATCATGATGGGCATCTTTTCTTTAACACATGAATGTCATAGCCATTCCAAAATGGATTGTGCTTTTCCTGAGAGCCATTCCAAGGGACTTATGCAGTGACTAGAGAATACAAAGGACAATAATGAATATCAAGAAACTTACAGAAGCAAAGGATTGTGCTTGACAGAGAGCTGTGAGCCTCTTACCCTGACTCTCACTGAGACTTCTTTTACTTTGGCAAAGCTAAATGTGAAACCCAGAAGACAGATTCCAGCAGATCATACTGATTATAAACCACACTGTAAAAAGGAAAGCTATCGATTGAATACTAGGTAACATGATGGGTCAGTACCTTCCCTGTATTTAGAACAACAGCTCTACTGATTGAATATGATTAGTTTGAATGTAAGCTAAAGCCAAAATGAAAGGCAGAGGTTTTGTTGATTTGTCAAATGAACAGGGTATTTCTAGATACAGGGTATCTAGAAAATAAAAGAAAAATATATGAGTTTCTTGCATGATTTGCAAGACTTTCCATCTTCACTCTGCCTGTTCCAGCTCTTAATTAACTTTAGCAAATTGTTTTTTCTAATTATTTATTATTCAGTTTTACAGTTAATGCTGGTCACCACAGAGGGAGATTAAGGAAAAATTCCTTTATATTGGTCAGATGTATTTTTCTTCCAAATTCTACCTTCCCTCCTCCATAAAAATTTACAACTTGTTCTCCATTACCAGCAGCATCATGTACTCAGTCATTGTGAACTAAATATTTGTGTCCCTCCAGAATTCATATGTTGAAATCATAACCCCCAATATGATGGTATAAGTAGGTTAGGGGTTGGGAAGGTAATTAGGTCATGAAGGTGGATGGGATTGGCACTCTCAAAAAAGAGACCCCAGAGAACTTCACCCTTTCCATCATGTGAGGATACAATGAAAATAATGGCTGTCTATAACCTGGAGGAGGGCTCTCACCAGGACCTGACCATTTTGATGCTCTGATCTCAAACTTCTACCCTTCAAAACTATGAGAAATAAGTTTCTCTTGTTTATAAACCACCCAGTCTATGTTAGAGCAGCCTTAACTGACTAAGATACCAGCTCATGTCACTTTTAAGGGATGGCTCTCATTGTCATTATCAACAAAAGAATTTATTCTGGGGCACCTGCGTGGCTCAGTGGCTTAAGTCTCTGCCTTCAGCTCAGGTCATGATCCCAGGGTCCTGGGATCGAGTCCCAAATCAGGCTCTCTGCTTGGCAGGGAGCCTGCTTCCTCCTCTCTCTCTCTGCCTGCCTCTCTGCCTACTTGTGATCTCTCTCTGTCAAATAAATAAATAAAATCTTGAAAAAAAAAAAGAACTTAATCTGACTGTGCACAGAGAGCAGTCATATTCAATAATAAGCTAGTATAAAATGAAATAAACACTTTTATATAATGAAAAAAGACAAGAAGAGATGTGATAAGTAGTATGGTGTAAAGGTTTATTAATAGTATAAGATCACCAACACACATATGTCAAAATTATATAATGTTTTTCAGGAAGAAAATCATACTCTTTCTTAGGCCCATTTCCTCTTCCCTGTCATAAGCAAAAAAGACAAAAACTGGAGGGGCATAAATGACATGGGAGAGCTCTTCATAGGATGGCACTTGTGTCTTTTTTAGAGACATCTGTGATGAAATTGTTGTATGCAGCATTAAGTTTCATACTTTGGAAGAAAAAAAATCCCCCTATGGAATGTTAGTACATTAAATTGGGATGTGTCTGAGAGGGAAGGGCAACATTCTCAGAGGGTGGCATGGTCATGTGTCACATACCATTGTCTAATGTATGGTAGTCACTCAACAAAGAGTTGTTTAATATATAAGTGTTGAAGTAGTATTCCATACTATCAAGAGTAAGGATGTTGTAGTCAAGCAGATCTGTAATGGAGTCCTAATTCTACAGGTTCAAACTCTGGGAAACTTATTTAACCTTCTGAGACTGACTCCTTTCCTTTAAATGGAGCTAATAATGGCATCTAGAAGATTAAACATGATAATATATCTAGGAAGTGCCTCGTGAAAAATAAGCATTTGGCATTCAATAAATGCTAGCTTTGATTATTAATGTTGACAGCCAAAAGATCTAGGTGAAATGACTTGTGGAAAGACTTAAATCTTTATGACACTATATCTTAAGATCCTTTATATTATTTTCCTAGATAAGAAAGAGAAATAAATAAGGCACACTCAGAGAGGCCCTAAAATTTCAAACGAACTGATCCATATAGTACAGAGCTCTGTGAAATGGGAGCTCTAAAGCTACCTTTTTCCTCACTTTTCACTTGTTTCTCTAAATTTCTGACAGTGAAGACTTCTTATAAAGTAGAAAATATTTGTATTAATGAGTGCATATATGTTCTTCCACATCAAAGAAAAGAGGTTTATCAGAAAATAGGTTAGTATTTAGAAATTTCAAGTTCAATAGCTTTCTGATTCTCTATCTCCTTGGAGCTTATTTATTCATTTATTTGTGCAGATGCTCCCTGAAATTTGTGTAACTCATGTCTACATGCTTAGGAGCTGTCATCTTTCCTTTTAGTTAACTATCTTCATGCTTTGTGTTTGATCTGACAACGTTCACTGAGTTTCAAGAAGGCAGTGACTTTCAGAAAGGACGTTACAGTCCTTGTTTAAAGATACATCCTAGTAACCTGAAAAGATTGTGGTACATATTACTTACAAGTGATGTGAATTACATATACCTGCCTCCCTCATGCATCCAAACTCAGCTGGCCTTAAAATTCCTGCAGACTTTTTCCCCCATAAATGGGGAAATCAAAAGGTAGGGCAATTATTTGACCACTAAGAACTTTCAGCAGACCAGTGACCAACCACTTCTTATTCAATCTACTATGCCAAACTACTTCCCTTTAAGAACAAGGAGAAAATCTGGGCAAAATTATGAAAAACTGTGAGTTTAAAAGTACCAACGCCGGTGACAAACAAAAAGAAAAAGAAAACCAAGAAATATATGCTCAGCATTTGTGACTGTTTTTCCTATGGAATCCCTGCAGAGGTTGAAAAACTAAAAAGAGCATTCAGAAAACTCACAGGTCTGTGAAGATAAAAATTGAAATCTGGACTTGCTAGAGAGATAAACATTGGAGAAGATTGGACTTGGTGAAACTTTCAGACTTTTGGTTAGTACTCTGACAAAGCTACACCCTGGGAACAAAAGTAAACTAACATAGACCCTCATTTCAAATTATTTTAATCTCTGCCTGGATAAAGAACATCTAGAATTGTTAGTTCTCCCCACATCTTTCCCAGAAGCAAATATATATTACTCTCACCAAAGGAAGAAAACATTATTCTAAGCTTTAAATATTTCATGTATCTACAGTTTTGATATACAAAGTCTAACAGTTAATTTAAAAGTAACCAGGCATACAAGGAGATAAGACTACTGAACAGAAAACTACGATATGCTTAATGTGCTCAAGGAACTAAAAGGCAGGATTTAAAATTTTGGTACAACTACAGAAAGTATAGAAGAGAACAAATGGAACTGATAACCTGAAAAATACAATTGGAATTAGGGACTCGGTGGATGGGCTTAACTGCTTATTAGATACAGATGAAGAGAGAATTGTGGAAGTGGGAGATATGTCAGAAGAAACCACCCAAAATGAAAAGGGAAAGGAATAAAAGGATGAAAAATGTAGAAGAGTTGGTTACACAAACAAATGCACACAGAGGGTATGGTTATTGGAGTACCAGATGGAATGAAGAGAATGGAGAAGAGATCATGGCTCAGACATCAAGCCAGATTCAAAAAAGATTATAAACATAAAGCAAGATAAATATAAAGAAAACCACATCCAGGCACATTATAGTAAAACTGCTTAAGACCAGAGAATAGGTATTAAAGGCATCCAGAGACACAAAGACCGTTTATTTGAAAAGGAATAATAGTAAACTGGCTGCTGACTCTCAGGCACTGCTGAGGGCAGGCTACCATTGTGAAAATAAGAGGACTACTAGCAAGTCTTCATTCTCAAAGGCCCCCTTCTCCCTTAATCCCCAGCACATGAGCAGCAGATTGGAATATTCTCTGGGCAGTTTCACTAACTTCAAGAAAAGGCAGAAATAAACTGATAGTTGGGCATTTAAAATATCTGGTGGCCCTTGCTTGAGCACATACAGTTTTAGTGCTTCACAAGGACTGAATGAAGCTGCATCAAGAAAACCTGTAATGCAGCAGCAGGGAACCAGAAAACCTGAAGTTGAGAACCTGGAGGAAACAAAGGCAATACAGTGAGAAGAAAGCTTAAAATGATCATTAGTAATCTCAGGAAAATAAAAGATGATTTTGCATCCATGAACAAGAACAGGGTGATATATTTTTTAAAGGAGCAATAAAATTTTCATAGAAGTTAAAAATACAATCACATAAGGTAAAATTTTGATAAAAGAATTGAAAAATAAAATTGAGAAGCTATTAGAGAGTAGAACAACAGGAGGAAAAGCTAGAAACTAGGAGAAAAGATTAGAAAATTAAATGATTTTTTTCAGCATTTTAAAGATACAAATAAGTAGTTCAAGAAAGAATAAATTTAAAAATGGAGGTGAGGAGATTATGCAAGGAATTTCTCCAGAACTAACAGAGAAGAACTTATGGAAACTTATGGAAAAGTCTCATCAAAAATGCTGCATAATTGATGAAAATAACTTATGGAAACTTATGGAAATCAAATATGCTGCATAATTGATGAAAATAAGCCCATTAGAGAACACACCTTTAAATTCCAAATGGAAAAGTATTAGTGCTCAAAAAAAAAAAAAAAAATGAGGAACCAGAGTGACCTCTAACTTCTAGACAGCAAACATGGGGTGGAAAAAAGACTTTTTGAAGGAAAATAAATTTTAGTCTTGAGCTCATCATCCAACCACAAGATTAATCAAGTGTGGGGGTAAAATAAAGATATTTCAGGCATGCAAGATCAAAACATTTACCCTCCATGAATCATTCCTTGGGAAGGTACTGAAGAACATTCTCCACCAAAGTGAGGAAAACACGAGATCTGAGATACAGGGGCTCAGATACAGGAAAGAAACTCAGGGAATACACAGGGCATGCTATGTGGCATTCGTAGGAGGCCAGCTGTGTTACAGGCCCAGAGAGCAGCCACTCCAGGCAGGGGTTGCAGAACAGATCACTCCAGGAGAGATTTATCTCTAAGAAAATGCAGCTGATACAAAATTGGATGTTTCTGAAAGTACTGAGAGGACATTTACCCCTTTGAGAATTTGGGGATGCATCCATGATAGATACATTAAACAACAAGCAAAGACAAGACACTAACTCCTGGGAAAATAAAAGTTGTACACAAATGGAAATGTAATCACAGTATGCTTTTCATAGCTCAGCTGTGAATAGTATTTGCATGCTCATAATAGTATAGATTCTCACCAGAAAGTAAATTTTAACTATATTTGGGTGGATGGGGGGGAAGAAAGTGATGGAGAGAGGAAAAGATGAGAGCTGACATTGTCTTCTGTAGAGAGAAGTAAATTGGTAATGCTCAAATTGTAAAGTTAAGAAGTAGCAGTGGATGCCTTAGAGGAAGGCAAATGCCAAAAGAAAATGCAAAAAGAATGGATAGCTGTTGCCTCTGTTAATGGACAAAGATGGGACTAGTGGGGAAGTGTGGGAGAGTAGGTTCAAGGGATTACTGTTTTTCATGGTTTTTTCTTAGAATCATTTGACTTTGCAAATTACTTGTGTACATTTCATAAAAATTTGAAAATTTAAATCTTGCTGCAGGAAAGTATTATGCTATTACCATTTGTGTAAGAAAACGTAGTATATATGTAAATGGGCTTTTTTTTTTTTTTAAGTCATAAAGACTCTCTGGAAAGCTATGCAGAAAACCACCAACAGTGGCTGCCTCTCGGGATGGCAGCTAGTGT
The DNA here is from genome assembly GCF_002288905.1 of Enhydra lutris kenyoni. Lineage (NCBI taxonomy): Eukaryota > Metazoa > Chordata > Mammalia > Carnivora > Mustelidae > Enhydra > Enhydra lutris. The sequence goes on from NW_019154114.1 coordinate 9,564,084, forward strand.
CCATCAACAGACAGAAGAGAGAGAAAGAGATTCTTGACCCTTATACTCATTTGAGTTTTACGCTGTGTACCTGTATTATTTACTTACAAAGAAAAACTTCTAAGAAATAAATTGGGAATGAAGTGGAAGCAAGAGAGCAAACAAAGTTAAAATTACATGGGCTCTAAAGAGAGGGCCCATATCCTTTTAGGACAGGTTCTTTCTTCAATAAATACAAATGCGTGTCTTCTTACCATGCGATTGACATTATCCTTGTAGAACAAATGGAGGAAGAAAAAAACCACTCACGATGCCACCAAGCATATAATCACTCTTAAATTTTCAGTGTATATCTTCTGAAACATCACTGTGTGTGTGTATATTTGTGTATTTCTAACCCCTCCCATGGGATAATAGTACTTCATTACTGGCTATTTTCACTCAACAATGAAGTGTAGTCACGTTCGATATGAATCATTAAGGAATATTCCTGTTCAGATCATTTCACTGACTGATTTTATTTCATCCCTTGGCTCCACCACAGTTGATTCGTTAATCCCCTACTGATAAATTGTTTCCAGTTTTTCACCACCATAAACAATGCTCGTGTCCTAATTGCCGATCGCATTCCTCACTGTTTCCTTAAACTGGGTTTCTAGAAATGGTCGTTTGGCATGAACATAACTAAAAGGCTTGACATATCTTATGAAATTTTCTCCTAGAAAATTTATACCAATTTACATCCTGCCCCCAACAGTGCTAAAGAATGTCACCGTCTCCCAGACACTTGCCAGCATTTGATTTATTTTTGCCAAATCTGGCAGATGAAAAAAAAAGTCGTATTGTAAGTGTTTCTTCAGCTTACCAGTAAGGCTGAATATTTTCATATATTTATTGACAAAAAAAATGTTTTTGAACACCTTCCCCATGCCTGGTACTGTGCTAACTAAAGTGAGAGACATCAAAACGCACAGGATGGTCTCTTTCTTCGAATGGTTTATAATCTCAGAAGAGGAAATGAATACACAACAAACACTGTATTACAGTGCACTGTGTTATGATATGTACCCACAGGGAGGAAGGGATTAATTCTTCTATAAAACTTAAAGTGTTCATACATAAAACATTTGAGTGGAGACTGGAAGGAGGAGAAGGAAGAAGACAGAAAAATGGGGTGTGCGATCCCAGAGAGTAGCATGGTTAAATGCAGTGATGATGTACGGTACCCTTGGGAAGGATGGGTGAGCTGGTAGGGCGGAAGCCAGGGGTGCATGTTGGAAATTGACAGTGCCTAGGAAGAAAACCTGGAAAAGTGCACTGGGGGCTTCTTATGAAGAGTTGGGAATAGATTCTACAGACCAAAGGCTTCTGTCCAGTATTCCAGTCTTGTTTACAGGCTGCCATGTTGCAAACGGAGTAAGTGGCAAATAGCCAAATTATATGTAAAGTGTGTGTGTGTTTACATTTTCTGTGGTGGGTTTCCATCGCATTCTCAAAGGGGATAAAGGATTCGACACCACTGGTCCAGACCTTGGAGAGCCTTCCAGTATCTTCAGCAGGAGAGGAGCAGGGTCAGGCCTGGGAGAAGGAACCCTGTCACTAATGAAGACTGGGGAGGACACAAGCAGGAAGGGGAACCGGACGTGAAGTATTGATAGATAATGTTAATAATACCCACCATTTATTGAGCTTTTACTCTGTGGTAGACAAAATGCTGGATGCTTGGCACCTATCTTATTTCGTCTTCAAGCAGCACATTTAACAATGAGGAAACTGAAATGGATTTTTTAATTAATCCTGGATCACATGGCTACAAATGGCAGAGTCCATGGTTGACCACCAAGTCATGTGACTTCAGAGCCCACTCCTGTAAACATTACCCTTCCCTGCCTCTCTTGTAAAGCCCCAGCACCATTTCTTTCACACTTCACCTCCTAATTCTCAGTTAATTATTTTAAGCAGCAAAGTGACTCACTTCAGGGAAGAGAATCAAATGAGTCGAGATAGCATTTAGCAGATGAAAAAGAGAAAGGCCTCTGTGACTGTTCATTGTCCTTATTCCACAAAGAATTGATCGTCTGCTGAGATAATAGCATTAATCCAAAGAAATCCCTAGCTCTGCACATTGGTTCCTGTTGTTATTTGTGCCTTCTCATTCCATGGAAGGAAATTCTTGCAGATTTTAACTGGCAAACAAGTCATTTTGGAGAAAGCCCGCAGCATTTTCTTCACGCTCCATGGTCATTCGCACCACGGAAGAGGAGGTCTGCCTAAGTACATTCCCACTCATTTATTGTTGAGATGACATGTGCAAACAGTGGCATTCACTTCCACCTTTCATGGCAAGTATTAAATACAGCATGAGGAAACTTGTAAAAGCTCTGACTGTATTACCTTGGGAGCTGAGCGCTGCCTAAGAAGTGCGCTGATGCACTAGTATCAGGCAAAAAGCAAACGTTATCTTCAGACACGTGAAACTTCAGGGTGTCACACTCATCACCAGCGGGCACGGAATTCTGAACTGCAGAAGATCACCATCTTTCCATCTTTCACAGTCCCGTGGGCATGCAGGTACTAACCTTCTGTACGTGTTGTTCATGGGCTGCTCTAAGGACTCGGCCTTTTTACCCCCAATTCTCAGAAAAAAACAGAACCAGAGACAGCTATTGCTGAAGTTTAGATGGAAGGCTTAGGAAAGCTCATTTTTATCATTTTTGGAACAAATATGTGAAACCCTAAGGGCTCATCTGATCCGCCAAGGATAATCTCCCCACCTTTTTTGTTTTGTTTTGTTTTGCTTTGTTTCAGAGGTAATTTAGTGATTCATCAGCTGCGTGTAACACCCAGTGTTAATCCCATCCAGTGCCCTCCTTAATGCCCCTCACCCAGTCACCTCATCCTCCCACCCACCTCTCCTCCAGCAACCCTTAGTCTGTTTCCTATAGTTAAGAGCCTCTTATGGTTTGTCTTCCTGTTTTCATCTTATTTTTCCTTCCCTTCCCCTATGTTCATCTGCTTTGTTTCTTAAATTCCACATATGAATGAAATCATGTATTTGTCCTTCTCTGATTGACTTATTTCACTTAGCATGATACCCTCTAGTTCCATCCACATCATTGCAAATGCCAAGATTTCATTCTTTTTGATGGTTGAATAGTATTCCGTGTGTGTGTGTGTGTGTGTGTGTGAGTGTGTGTGTGTACACTACATCTTTATCCATTCATCTGTTGATGGACATCTGGGCTCTTTCCACAGTTTGGCTATTGTGGACATTGCTGCTATAAACATTGGGGTGCACGTGCCCTTTCAAATCACTGTTTGTATCCTTTGGATAAACACCTAATAGTGCAATTGCTGGGTTGTAGCATAGTTCTATTTTTAACTTTTTGAGGAATCTCCATACTGTCTTCCAGAGTGAGCCCAATCCCTTTGAAGGGCTCATCTGATCCACTAAGGATAATCTCCCCATCTTAAAATCAGTGGACGTGGGACCTTAACTCCATCTCCAAAATCCCTTCATAGCACCTAGATTCATGTTCGATTAAATAACTGGGAAAAGATACCTGTACACCAGGACACAGACACCTTGGGGACCACCTTACAACTCTGCCTTCCACAGACACTCACATGCTGTTTCTCTTCTGGCAAGGGTAATGTCTGTCATATGCTTCCTTAGCATCCCTCTTTGTTTCCTCAGTTTTGTAATCTATTATTTTTAGCAAATACCAGCGAGCCTATAATCATGTGTCATGTGGAGCATTTCATATTTTGGTGAAATGATGACAATGGCATCATTTGTGAGGACTTACTCTGTCAGACGCTGCTCCAAGTTTCACATGCCAGACCTCGCTGAAGCATCACCACGGTGAGCACAGAGGGTGCAGCTGGTGTCACGAGCTCCAGATGAGAACACTGAGCCTGGGCATGGCTAAGTAACGTGCCCAAGATCCAGTGGTTGGAAAGCAGTGGCGCTGGGACTCGAACCCACATCCCTTTCCTTCAGAGCACTTCTACCTAACCCATTTCCTTCATCTTACTCTATTGGGGTTTTGAAAGGTTGTGCAGTGTCCCCCATAGCTATGATAATCATCATTCATCCGTTCCTTCTCCCATCAGAACTGCCACCTAATAACAGAAAATATCACATATGCCAAGTCCTTCCTAGTAGCAAAGGACATCCCTAAAAGTCAAAGAGCAAAGAGACACAAGGGTGTTAGAGCAGTTTAAAGCTTGACTTTGGAGAAGAATAGTCCAGTACCTTAGCAGCTGGCATTTCAATGTGCCTTGTTCGTGAGTTCTATGATATACTTTGCTGCCTGGTTTTATGCCAAACATTGATTAATAAGCTTCATCAAAAAGAAAACTCACCAATTCAGCCCTGGAGAATATCTTCTTTCCAGAGTAGCCAACCTGTGTCAGCAGGAATCAGGATAGAAATGGTACCCATCCATTGAAAACTAATGTCCCCTGACTCGAAATAGCACTTATGCTGGTGACACCCTATCTTCATTGTGAACAGAGGATTGACCTGTGCTACTGGCTAGAGGAGGAAAATAAATGGCTATAACAGGAGAGATGACACTGACAGAACCTTCTTCTGAAAGGCATTTGCTTTTTGATAAAAAGAAGGAAAAAATGGCATTGATTTATGTTTTATTTGTAAGCTGAGTCTCATAAATGAGTAAAACTATGTAGAGTGCTCCAAGACCACTAATTTGGGAATAAGGGCCAACAGCTGAGATGATCTGCTCTAGAACTTTCTTATTTTCTCTTGTAGCTGCCCCTCCATTTTTCCTAACAGCAGACAGGTATGAACCCCAGGCCTTCAATCCCCATAGGAGATGAAATACCAAGTTATGCGTCCATTTCTGTGTTCTGATGGAGTAAATTCCTCACCTTCCAAAATCTGAGATCCAGGGGGAAAAAAGTGAACAGGGCAAAGGGGATCAGGAGTACTGGGGGGAAGGTTTGCAATTTAAAATGTGATGGGCAGAGTAGATTTCATTGAGAGGTGTCATTTGGCCAAAGACCTTAGGGAGGAAAGAGTGAGCTATGAGAGTCTAAGTGGTTAACGGAAATAGATTGGTGGACATCACTTTCAACTCTATTAATGAGTCCTGTCATGTATTTCAAAATGAGTTTGAAATATTAGCAAATGAAATTCCATTGATTATTATGAAATAATATATATCAAAACTTCCTGTATTGTGTTCATTAATGAAAGTTGTTCATCCTCACTATAACATCATAGAAACTTTGCCCTTGAAAAACATTTGTTTTAAAAATTACAGATTCCAGGAAAGATGCTGTACCTTCTGTTGGTATCTCAGAATTTGGAGATTAGAGCAGATCATTAGTATAAGCTTGCTAGAGAACAAAGAGATATAAAGAATCTTCACAGAGCATTCAAAAGTGGAATTGTAGGTTTGCTCTTCAGAATCAGATTGCTTTTTTTTTTTTCAGATTGCTTTTTGAAAAAAAGAAAAGCCAACAAACACCCAGCTGCTTTGATTCAAAAAAATAATGTTTGTCTCTGATGTGCAGTGCCAGCCATTTGAAGTCTAGAGAGCTTTGACATGAGCAGAATGAGAAGCCAAGAATATCTTCACTGTTAACTTGTAGTCTTGTGTTGCAGGCACACAAAAAGTCCCTGTGGACAGTTGAACCCAGTGAGGGCATGGTTCCCCCGGAAACCGATCTTCAGCTGACACTGAAGGCCAACGTGAACGACATCCTGACATTCAAAGACACGGTCATCTTGGACATAGAAAATAGCAGCACTTACCGGATTCCTGTCCAGGCTTCTGGAGTTGGTTCCACCATTGTCTCAGATAAGCCATTTGCTCCAGAACTCAATTTGGGAGCACATTTTAGGTAGGGAGACTTCCTGGATTGATTCTTACAGATACTAGAGATGTTGCATTAGCTGAGCATCTCCTCTACCTTGAAAAACTTTTATTTCTTTTTAAAGATTTTATTTATTTATTTGACAGAGAGAGATCACAAGTAGATAGAGAGGCAGGCAGAGAAAGAGAAAGGGAGAAGCAGGCTCTGTGCTGAACAGAGAGCCCGATGCAGGACTTGATCCCAGGACCCTGAGATTATGACCTGAGCCAAAGGCAGAGGCTTAACCCACAGAGCCACCCAGACACCCTGAAAAACTATTTTAAGTAAATAGAACTAGCGTCTTTAGCCTCCCCTCCCTTTTCCTGTCTTTAATCTCCCTCCAAATGGGTACATCATCTGTCAGAAGACATTTCCTAGGCACAGCGTAGTGGAGTTCTCCAAGCTGTATCCCTCCACACTAGAGAAGAGAATTCTGGAAGTTCCTTTTTCTCTCAAACATATTGTGGCTTCTTTGTGACAAATTTAGAATCTCAGCCATGATGTCTCCTCTTCAATTCCAATGCACTGCTAATTCCTCTCCATGAATGTAAAAAAACAGACGCAACTCGGTGGTGACCTGAGTAGAGTATAACTTGGAAGATTAAAAATGTATATTATCAGTTATTGCAAGACTGGTAATTTTTCTGGTATTTAACAGGGGAGGATATATATGGGGGTTTATTCATGGCTCCCCAGAGAAGTCACATGGCTGCTGCTAGTGGGCTCTTGGGGGCCAGCTGAATCTGGCCTGTCTGTGGCAATACTGTGAACAGATCTCAGAGGGGTGCTCCTGGCTGGTGTAACAGGCCTTGAAACCAAGATGGACACGCTATACTTATAGAGGATGTGCCTGACAAAAATCAGTTAGGGACCCTCCCCAAAAGCCCATCCACACCCCTTTTCCTCTGTTCCATCTACAACACAGGACACTTGATTGAAACTACATTAACCAATAGGCATGAAGTAACAGGTGAGTCAGATCGTTGAGTTGCACATGTTTTCAGAGAAGCATCCAATTACAGTTTTTGTGTCAACTAGGTATAAAAATACTCCTCTCCACCCATCTAGTGGCCATAAGCTAGGGCATTTTGTCATTGCGTACTATGCTTCTATTTCCAAATTTCTTGTTAAGTGCACTCAAATATAATTATAGAAAACAATACACTGCATGCCAGACTTAATTACATGTTCTCCTTAGTCTCCAAATAGTGTCAGATAGCCCCCGAGGATTTTCTGACACTTGCCTAGAAATGGAGGGTTAGCTAATAGTTGTCTATGAATGCAGAAGCAAACAGCAGCTTTTAGCTGCCAATTTCTTCTCTGGACAAACCCTGCTGTTACTCTTTTCACCATAAAATCATGATGCCAGCAACCTCCAGGAGAAGCCTCAAAAGCAGGGGTGGGCAAACAGCAGCCCACTGCCTGCTCCTGTAAATGCAGTCTTACTGGCACAGAGCCATGCCCATTCCTACACAGACATTTTCTGGGGCTCCTTTCACACTACAATGGAGAATTGAGTTGTCGTGACAGACCACATGGCCCACAAAGTCTGAAGTATTTATTATTCATCTCTTTACAGAAACAGTTGGCCAACTTTTTTGAATGTAATTGTCTGAAGAAAAACCCATATGGCGCCTCTTCTGGTTGCGTATATTGGGGCAACGCCCTTAAATTTTCAGAGCTTCTATTTCTTTACCTATAAGATGGGAGAAGATATACTTATTATTACTGGGTTGCTGTGAGGATGAAAGATACACCTACCATGTACAAGTGACAGAGACACTGCCTGCTTTATAAATAGTTTGTATTATTTATTTCCCTAAAGCCTGGACTTAACCATGAAGTCAAGCTGCTGTAGTAAACATACTCTGTGGACACATATTTAGATAGAAATGGTTACACCTGACAGCTGGCAAATACTCATTATTTATCTGATGCTTCAACTTACTTATTAGATATGATGCTATTTGTAATGAGAAACAGAGGAGATGAAGTCTCAAAGCCTGATAAAATTTTAAAAATAAAAAAGTCCTCCATTCTAAGATGAGTTTTCTCCCTGGGGGAAAAAAAATTTTAAGTAAGTTTATAAATCCATTATTTTATTTTATTTTTATGTTTCTAGGATTTTATATATTTATTTGAGAAAAAGATACAGAGATAGCAACAGAGAACATAAGCAGGGAGGAGAGGGAGAAGCAGGTTCCCCACTGAGTAGGGAGCCTAATATGGGACTTGATCCCAGGACCCTGGGATCATGACCTGAGCTGAAGGCAGATGCTGAGATAAAGGCAGATTAATCAACTGAGCTACCCAAGTGCCCCTAAATCAGTTTTTTAAAAAATACTAAACAAAATTATGTTTGAGCCAAGGTCTTAGAAATCCCAGTGTCTCACAAAGAGCCAATCAAGAGGTTCTTTATAAATATTTATAGTATAGATGAATGAATGAAGAAATGAATTCATGAATGAAATAGCAGCATTTTTAAAGGACTAGTCTGGGAAAAATGACTAATCCAGCTGAGGTTGTGGTCCATCATACAGTCCCCTTGAGTTCTGGCCGGGCTTGCTGGGTATGTGTGGTTTCTCTTCCAAGTGCCCTTCAAGTTGAGCACATCACAAGGTATTTTGCTCAGTCAGTGGAAATTTACTCAACAGGTGTTGAAATGTATTTCTCCTCCAGGAGGTATTTTGCCTTCCTTTCACTCCTCAGAATCATTTCTCATAAATTAGAGTGGTTTTCTCACATACTGTGTCTGTGTTCTGTGCCCCTTCCCTGGTGATGGCAACTCAGGGACCAGACCCAGGTGCCGGACTCAAGGCTGTGGACTCCATTATGTTTTAATGGACATAAACCTGTCCCATTACTGTGGTGCCTCCTCATAGCCTCATCATGTAGCCTTCCTAAATTAAAAAAAAAAAAAAATAATGTCCATTTCTTTACTCTTTTTTAAAATACTTTCAGAGGAGTAAATCCCAAGTGTGGAAAACTGAACAGAACACCCCAACGCTGAGTGCTCTCAACCCCTGCCTCCTCTTTTCCAGCCTGGACACCTACTATTACCGCTTCAAGTTGACCAACAAAGGACGTCGGGTCCAACAGTTGTTCTGGATGAATGAAGATTTTTGTCCACAGGGCAAGCTGAGCAAGAAGGGCCTGGCTAAGAAGGGTCTTGCTAAGAGCCAGCCCCAACCTCAGGGCTCCCAGGAGTCCAGGGCGCCCCTGGGCCCCGTGTTTCAGCTCCATCCCGTCAGAATGGAGCTGTACCCTGACCAGACGATCGACGTGATACTCGAAGGCTATTCTGCTACTCCCAGGGTAAGAGGATAGCACATTTAGAAGCTATTTTTCCCCTAAATAAATCTTTGCTCTATTTCTTAGGAGAGTCCCTTGACATTCATCTGAAGAAAGGATGTGGTTGCTCCTTTCACACAGCACGGAGTTACCATGGCAGCACCCATTGCTCTCAGGGTTCAGCTCTGCTCAGTTTTCTGTTTGTTTCTATAGCTACCATGAGTTCAACCTTACACTGCCATTTCAAGTAGGTTCTCCTCCCCAGGGTCAGCAGGGACCAGCCAGCAAGTCTCTGGCAGAGGGATAGCCAGCGTTCAGCCAAAGCTAAGCCTCCTCTCAACACTAAGCAATATTAATTTCACATTTCTTCAAAAAGGATGTTTTTAGAGACACTCTCAGGCAACTCTCCTATCTAGGGATTGGGACATCCTTGGTCCCTTCCCTCTCAACCTGACACAACAGTTTCCTATTTATAACCATCATTGTTTTGCTTGTCAATTAAAAAGCTGAGTTATCATCAGCTTTGATGTCCTGCTCATATTTATATCATCACTATTCTGCTTTAAACATTTAAGCTGTTCCAAATCATTGTCTGTTTATTCGTATTCCCTCATAGAAATTGGAAACCATCAAAAAAATAAAAGAAATGTCCTAAATCACACCTGAGCCTCTTCTACCTCACAAACGCAGGCTCTGTGGATGTGAGATGATCATGCTTGAGCTCCTGCTGGTGTCACTAAAGTAGGAGGTGATACTGAACTTTTTCCTCACGCAATAGGAAAGGGGAGAAATTGGTCTCCCAGCAGACAAGATGAGAAAGCCCGTCCTTTGCCTTAGCTCCTCTTGGGTCACGGACCTTTACCTCCTTTACATTCTTTCTTCACAGAGCATTTTCAGGCAAAACACATCCTCAGTGCAAAAATGAAAAGATTATTTCCCATCGTGGAGTGAATAATGTGCTCTTTCTTTCTGATATTCAGGGATTCAGCCAACTTTTACCAAGTATGTACCCCACAACAAACACTGTGCTAGGCAGTGAGGCTGCATGATGGCTAGAATGCAGCCCCTCATCTCAAGACACTGGCAGTCTGTTGTGGGAGCACATCTACAGTGTTGTTCTTGAGAGCTGATCATATTTTTAAAGGCATTAAATCTGAGCAGCTGGGATTCTAAATTCAGTTTAGATTTACTAAAAGCTTCCCAGAATGTTCTTCCCTGTTGTAGTACATAATTGTAGTACATAATTGAGAAGAGACTTAAATTCATTAACATCCAAAACCTGAATATTCTTCAGTATAAACTATTTGAGATATCACTTCACTCTAAACCCTTTGTACTTTATGAAAATCTGGGCCTCTTGGGTCCAAAGAAATATTGGTTTCTATAGCATGATTTTTAAATACTCAAGAATGAAAGGCAACATTTTTCTAGCCGTAGCTCCTGGCTAGCTTGATAAGAAATCTTGTATCTACCATTGAACTTTAAGCCCAGGATGGATTTTACCTGCCTCATCTGCCACTCTTCTGTATGTCCAGTCCCTAACCATCCTGATACATAATACATGTTAAACTGAATGTAAATCAGTTGTGTCCTCAGGAGCAGTCAGAAACCAACACGGGATCCACCCAGGACATAGTCGGCCAATCAGACTTTAATAATAGTGTGACAGAGAGCAATCCCTGAAATGCACCGCTCAGAAGAATGTGCTTTTTCCCTGGGGTTTCCAGGCAGGTAGTTGAGAATTAGCTTGCTGATTGTTGAGAAATAAGTTTTCGGAGCAATGGATATTCCAAAAGTGCTGGTGTATCTCCTCTACAGAAAGTCAAAGAAAAGCTGGTGTGCCATGCCATGATCGGGGCACAAAAGGGGAAGAGCTTGGTGATGACTGTGAATATCCTCTGTGAGTTTATAGCGCCGCTTATCCAGCTGTCCACAAAACAGCTCATATACCGACTGGAGAAGGTCAGTGCGGCTTGCTGTCCAGGGTGGGTCGGGGAGGGGCAGCATGTTCACATTTTCATTTTGGAAGCTAAATTAATGGGAAGACTGTTGACACCCACCCCCAGCCAGCGTTTTTTAAGCTTCAGAGGCCAATACACATTGAATTAAAACTTCTGAATCTAAACCTACATTCCTCTGAAATGTAAATTGCGATGGAAATTCTACTTCCATCATTCCTGATTTAGAAGACCGAAGTAAGTGAAGGGGTATTCCAGCACACTGAAAATGCATTCTAGTTGATCTTTTTACTCTACTAGATTAAATAAACATCACAGTATAGAAAGGGTTGGAGTAGAATTATTGATAATTATAATCAGTAGGAATAGGTGCCACTAGCAACCTCTTTGACCTCAGCCGTAGTAATTTCTTACTAGACACATCGCCGGAGGCGAGGGAAACAAAAGGAAACATAAACTGTTGGGACTTCATCAAGATATAAAGCTTCTGCACAGCAAAGGAAGGATTCACAAAACTAAAAGGCAGCCTGTATTTGCAAATGACATATCTGATAAAGGGTTAGTATCCAAAATCTGTAAGGAACTTATCAAACTCAACACCCAAAGAACAAATAATCCAGTTAAGACATGGGCAGAAGACATGAATAGACACTTCTGCAAAAAAACACATCCAGATGACTAACAGACAAAACAAAATATGCCCAACATCGCTCAGCATCAGGGAAATACTGATCAAAACCACAATGAAATGCCACCTCACACCAGTCAGAACAGCTCAAACTAACGCAAGAAACAACAGGTGTTGGTGAGGGTGAGAAGAAAGGGGAACCCTCTTACACTGTTGGTGGGAATGCAAGCTGGTACAGCCACTCTGGAAAACAGAATGGTGATTCCTCAAAAATAACACTAGAGCTACCCTATGATCCAGCAATTGCACTACTGGATATTTACCCAAAGGATACAAAAATGCAGATTTGAAAAGGTATACACACCCCAGTGTTTATAGCAGCATAATCAACAGTAGCTGAACTATGGAGAGAGCCCAAATGTCCATCAAATGATGAATGGTTAAAGATGCGATAGATATAGTAGAATATTACTCAGCCATCAAAAAGAATGAAATCTTGCCATTCATGAAGACACAGATGGAGCTAGAGTGTATTATGCTAAGTGAAATAAGTCAGTTAGAGGAAGACAGATACCATGTGATTTCATATGTGGAATCTAAGAAAACAGATGAACATATCAGAGGGGGAAAAGAAGAAGAGAGGGAAACAAACTGGAACAGACTGTTAATGACAGGGAACAAACTAAGGGTTGCTGGAGGGAGGTGGGTAGGGGATGGGCTGGATGGGTGATGGGCATTAAGGAGGGCACTTCTGAGGAACACTGGGTGTTGTATGTAAGTGATCAATCACTGAATTCTACTCCAGAAATCAATATTGCACTGTATGTTAAATAACTAGAATTTAAATAAAAATTTGAGGGAAAAAAAAAAAAGAATAGCCACCACTTAACTGAATGGTATCCAGTGGCGTCAAGCTGTGCTTCTCACATGCACTTTCCCAGCTGTTTCCTCACGACAATCTGTGCTGTAGTTTCTGTTGTCATTCCCATCACACGTGTGAGGAAATGGAGATGGAAGTTAAGCTGTTATGCAGATCACCTAATACCGCCTGAGAATTATCAACTTAAACAGATTCACACTCTAATTTATGTGGCTATAAATGCCCATGACTTTATGTGGCCATTAGGGACATGCAGTGAATGGCGAAGGCAGAAGATGGGAGAAGCTAGGAATGGTCGCTGCTTGGTGCAGGGGGTCAGGATGGTGAGGAGGTGGGCGACACATCACAGCAGGATGTTGCCTATTCCTAGGCAGACTTACATCCTAGAATTATGTAAAATCCAAACCAGAGACGTAGAGAATATCTCTTCCAAGCTGAGGACTGTATTGGTGCTAGAAATCTGGTGAACCAGCCTGACATAGTCAAAGGTAAGAGACTGGTTGAGGTTACAGACTAAACAAATTATTAAAATTATTTGTTTAAGATTCAATTTTAAACAGTGCCATGGAAAAGAGTTAAAAGGCTCTGTGAGAACATGTCTTGGAGACATAGCTTTATTTGTACATGTGGTCACAGAGGGCTTCCTTCAGCAAGGGCCTCACACTGAGACTTGAAGGAGAAATAGAAGTTAGTCTGGTGACGAGGGCAGGGCAGAGAATCACAAGCAGAGGGAACAGCACATACAAAGGGCCTGAGTTAGGAAAGAGGTTGGGAGTATACAGAACTGAACGGTCACCTTAGAGAATGTGCCCAGGAGGTCCATCTAGAGAAAATGGGCAGAGGCCAGATGAGTTTGGCATGACTGGGAGGCATGTTCTCAACTTCGGGTTTTGTTCTAGGTGGCCATTGGAGGGCTATAGGCAGGAAGAGGAGTGACATGGTCAGATTTATCCATTGGAACAGTCATACTGGCTGCCTAATGGAATATTTATCAAGGCCTACCACATATCAGGCACTGTGTTGAGACTAGGGATAGAACAGTGAGAATAGTCCCTCCCAGATGAACCTCACAGCCAACTGGGAAAACTAAGTATTAATTAAGCTGTTGTTCCATAGTGTGGAACATATGTAATCAAAGTTAGGTCCTGACGTGGTGTCCTACAGATGGACTAAGTTTGGCAGTGCCTAACTGATTATGGGGCAATCCACCAGGAATCCTTTTGTTACCTGGAGACTCGCAAGAGAATGTTCAAGACCATTGTTTCTGGTAGTGGATTCCATTATATTTTGTTCATATTAAACATCTCTTGAGCATCCACCATAGATTAAGTGCTCTGCTAGGAGATGAATAAGGGAGCTTATAATCAAGGAGGGGAGGGCAGGTGTACAAGTTCACTTCAAGCCAACAGATAATTTTGGGGCACTTACATCTTATGGCAGCAAAGACCCAGCAAAACCCTGGCTTAATAGGCTAGTGGGGAAAGTAGATTTTGAAGAAGTAGAATAGGAGTTTCAGCTACAGGATGGTCAACTGTGACAAGCTCTATGAGATATGTAAAAATTAATACTACACGAGTTCCTGTTTAGTTATTATGTTTTCATTGCTCTATCTTAAAATTTTCCTTTTAAAGTAATCAGGAGAGATATTTATTGGCAACAGCTGCACCAAATTCAGTGGCATTGCATTTCCTCTAAATTTGGTTATTCAGAGAAAATTCAGGGAATATTTATTGAATATTTTATGCAAGACATTATAGTGTATGTTAAATATGCAGCCTGGTTTCTTATTAGTTTTTTGTGTGTGTGTGAGCCTATAAACACTCATAAAAATGTGTGCATAGTGTTCCTTTCCTTCTTTTTATATCCTTAAGCCTTGGTTTTTTTTTTAATTCTTGTTTAAATCTCTGTTATCACTAGAATAAAAGAGCAAATATTTTGAATATGGCAGCGACTTATTGAATTAAGAAACAAATTATCATAACTCTGAATTCGTTTGTTTTTGCCCTTCTCTTCTTCCCCCCAAATATCATAATTGTGAACTTTGTTCAACTACTGTGTTTTTCATTATTTCCCACTCACATGTAAGCCATATCAGGGACAATGAAGAAATGCAACTTTATTACCCAGCAGGCACAAGAGGCCTGTTGGTGTTGGCGTTCCAAGTTAATCATGTAACACCCAATTATCTGTCCTGCCTCTTTGGGGGCTCAAGGCAGTGGGCCTGATTTAGGACGTTAGACTCTGACGATACCAGCCCTGCCTATGAGAAGAGTTCTTCTATAACCATTTCCTCAGATTTGATCCACTTTATAACTGTGGTACCATTCATAACCACACAGATGAAGCCACATCTCTGTGGAATTGAAAAGATCAACTGAAAGTAGCAGCCAGTTTGCTTCATGAAGTCCAGCAGCAAATTCTGTCTCCTGATATGTGGGGAGACAAACAACCCAGAGAGAAGGGGTCATTTTAAAATAGAATGGCTCTGTGTGTATTGACTCCTTCTCATCGCTAACCTCTAAATGGCCTATTGCCAAAACCAACCAAGTATGGCTTCTTTGCGTCACGGCTTCCTGAGGTGACAGAGCTGTCTGAAGGAAGGTCACTGGGTGGTTAGCCTTTGTATGGCCCCAAGGTGCTGCTTCATCTCTTCCCCAAACTGTATTATATCATCTGCAAATACAAGGTGAAGTCAGTACCTGTATTAGAGGGAGGGAAACAATGGCCGGCATCTCACGCCAAGTGCCAGACTGAACCCCTGAAAGAACTCTGGGCGTGCACAGGGGACCAGTGGAGTACAGCTAAGGCAGAGGAGGCTTAAGCCAGCTGTTAAACACTGAATGTTTGTGTCCCCCCGAGCCCCCGACCCCAGATTCATAGACTGAACTCCTAATCCCCAGTGTGATGATGCTGGAGGTGGAGGCCTTTGGGAGATAATGAAGTCGTGAAGACAGAGCCCTCAGGAATGGGATGAGTGCCCTGAAATTCGAGACAAGAGAGATGATCTCCTTCTCAGCCATGTGAGAAGACAGCCGTCTAAGCCAGACACCAGATCTGCTGGCACCTTGATCTTGGACTTTCTAGCCTCCAGAACTCTGAGACATAAATGTCTGTTGCTTAAAGCACCCTGTCTAGACATTCATTATAGCAGCCCAGACTGACAGAGACATCACCGGCTCTGGTTCCCCGAACCTCTCAGAGCTAGAACCAGGGGACAGGGACCACAGCAGAAGGAAGACTGTGTCAAACAAAGAAGCAGGGACAGAGTCTGACCAAAATATACAATCAGAAGGATTTAACTGAAATTGGAACAAGGAGAAAAAGCAAATCAAAACAATGAGGCCTGGTGAAAACAGGCTAGAGTTGTGGGCACGATTGGTGGGAGGCTCTCTTCGGAACCCGGAGACTGAGCTTGTGGTTGCCTCCTGCTGATATTAAAGGATACCCTTTCCACAGCACATGAGAAATAACATGGGCTCCCACATCAGAATGAGAAAAATGTTCAGCTAAAGATCCATTTCTGATGCTTTCTCCAGTTGAAAAACTAAATTTGATGTGTCTAAGAAAGTGAAAAGAAGCTTCTAAATCAACTATCCCAGTCTTACCAGGAAAAATGTACAGGAAATGGTTGTGACCATTTGTCACTGTAACAATATATTGCAAACATATAAATTTTTGCAAATTGGATATTTTAAGCATAGAAGAAATATCATATAAGGAAAATATTCTGTTCATTATAATGGGGCAGGGTTCTTCTACAAGATATCACTAATTTATTAAATTTTGTTTTATGATACTAGAAGCCTATAGTAACAGTACTATCCAGAGGCATGGCTTGAATAGGTGTGTTTACCCTGGTGACAAGAGTAAGAAATCTAATCCGTGTTTTCTGGCTTACGTAAGTTCATTTATCAGTAGTCCACTATAAATTCCAAATGATTTATTTAAATCCGTTCAAGAGAAAAAGGCAGAGAGCAAGGATGGGTAGGGAATGCTAATTTTACTGTTAACAATGAACATGAGACTTTGGCTGCTAAAGGCTTACTATTTTTGCCATAACTCGCTTTCCTCTTTTTCCTCTTTTGCAGAAACCTAACACTATCCTGGAACCTGATTACCAGCCCTTGGTTATAAAGAACATTTCCACTCTGCCCGTGAATGTGTTACTTTCAACAAGCGGACCCTTCTTTATCTGCGAGACTGATAAATCTCCCCTGCCACTAATTCCTGAGGTAAGTTGACAGAAGGCTGTCCTAACGAGCTCCTGGGAG
Organism: Enhydra lutris kenyoni; assembly: GCF_002288905.1. Classification (NCBI taxonomy): domain Eukaryota; kingdom Metazoa; phylum Chordata; class Mammalia; order Carnivora; family Mustelidae; genus Enhydra; species Enhydra lutris. The sequence goes on from NW_019154114.1 coordinate 9,580,977, forward strand.
AGTTGTTGTGTGACAAAGGAAGAGAACAATGTCAGTATACTATCTAATTTCCGTCTAGACAAATAGAAAGAATTCAAGAAACAAAGAGGGAAGAATATAGAAACTTTTAAATGTCATAAACTCTGATGTCAACCTAACTATTATTAACAGTGTAAGAACTTTGGCTCATTATGATGACCCTTCATTCCTGCCTATTGGAATCTCCAGAAAACAGTGACTTCCCACTGATGACAATAGAGATCTTTTAATTCTACTTTCTCAAATCGGACCAAAGCTCCCTACTCTAGCCAACAGGGAAGTAGCTAAAACCAGTCCCTAGACCAGAGAGCCCATCTCCAGATACTAAGAAATCCAAACCGGGCTGAAGGAGAAGGCTGTGAGCTTACTGAGCCCCCGGTCTGAGTCAGGACTCAGTGTTCTCTAAATATCCCTACAGGATCACCGCCATGGTTCTTTGCTGGAACCAGTGGAACCAGAGGATGCCAGTGGAAATGGCCAGGCCATAGGGCAGGTAGCACGGAAGAGCCGTAGGGAAGGAGGGAAGGAGAAGCCAGATCCGCACACCACTGTGCTCAGCTTCCCTGGCTAGGGAGACAGCTCATGAAGGAGTGACATAAAGGAGGAAGGGAGGCCAGGCAGTGACAGTGCGATCTCAGAAGAGGGAACCTATGACTGAAGATTTGCTGTGAGACTCACTCAGGGAAATGGATCCTGGGGGGAGCAGGGGGGACAGAACTGCTTAGGGGGAGTATTGCCTACTGTACCCAGCTGGTGGCTGTAAACTGCATGACCACACTCCCCTCCCCACCCCCAATTCTTTACTGGGTTACCTTCAAGCCTGAGCTGGAGAAAAAAACAGCTAAGATCTTTGAACAGAGGAATAAAAGACAGAAGAGGCAGAAGAAAAACCTACTGCCAGGGAACCTACACAAGGAAGAAGACCAAAAGTATAAATGTTCTGTACAGTCTCAAAGAAATGATAGATGGTATGACCTATCTTTAAAAAAAAATAAAACAACTTAAAGATGAGATACAAGTGTTCTAAGTGGAGACAAAGACTAAACTCAGAGCAAAGGAGAACAAGTGGGATGACAAAATGAAAATTCAGACATGACCAGCTTTCTCAGTCTGGGTGGTAGATCAGACCCACTCTCTTGTCCTTCCTGAAACCTTAAGATAAAAGTAAAAATGATCAGAAGGAAAGAAGCCCAGAACAATAAAATCAAGTGAGAAGAGGATAGAGATAACCAAATAATGAGAGATTTGAACAAATTCTGGAAGAGAGAGTGAGGATGGAATGGGTTGACAAAAAGCCACAAAAACCTGCATTCTAGAAAATTCTCCAGTGAAATCTCAAAGATGTTGGAGTCATTCAGCCTAAATAGCCTGAGCTCAGAGGTAAGAAATGTGAAGCAAGCACTAGAAATAGAGGAATTCCACATGCACTAGACAGCTGTCCCTCCTGACCCCACACAAAAAATATGGGCAGCTGGCTCTTATCCTAAGACCTAAAGATACGTGCTCTTTCCCAGAGAAATTGATAAAAATGTCAGGGGAAATTTAATGTTTCTAGTGTGAGTTTCACCCCTTCAGCATTATGCCTGGCATCTGGGGTATGTCCACAACTTGATCATCCCGTCTCTGCCCAAGGAAGCTGTTCTGTGGACCAGCCCTATAATACAAATTGAGACATGACAGCCTCTGGATTGTTGGGATGCCAGGTTGGGTCAGGAACTACCACTTCTTGTTGTAACTCTTAAAGCGCAGTCTGACCTTTCATATTATTTGCATATATAACTTTAATAAAAGCATATGTACGGTTTAAAAAAATAAAGAGCCCCTACAAATCAATAGGAAAAATACCAACAGCCCATTAGGAAAATAGACCAGGAAAATGAACAGAGTTCACCGAAAGAAAAATAAAGCAGTTCTTAAACATGAAAATGTGCTCAACTTTAATTACATTAGAAGAAATGAAATTCAAATTATGATGAAACACATTTTTTTCCTATCAGATTAGCAAAGAGCAAAAATTGGGTAGTTTTCTGTGTTGGGAAGGCATGTGGAAACAGTGTTGGGGAAGTTATACATCAGGTGATATGGCTACAGCTGTTAAAATTTAAATTTTAAATTTTAATTTAAAATTTTAAATGCCCATACCCTTTGACCTACTTCTTCTATTGCTAAGAATTTACCCTTCAGCTGAATTTACCCTTCAGCAAGAATATTCATTGCGGCATTGATAATAAGAGCAAAATATTGGGAGCCAATATCTATCAGTAGGAGATTGGTTAAGTCAATGTTGGCAGAATTTTATGATAGAATAAAATGCTGCTACAAGGCAACTCCATATGCACTGATGGGTGATCTCCCAGTGGAAAAAGCAAGTTGTGGAACAGGAGTGCACAGTGTGCTCTCATGTGTATAAAATTTTTTTTAAAAATACATGCATGAACATGATTATCTATTCATACACTATCTCCAACAAGGATAAGCAACATGCTTGTGACCTTGGTTACTTCAGGGGAGGGGAACTAGTTGGCTTGAATAAGAGGTTTTGATTTTTTAAAGTAAGTCCATACCTTGTCCTGGGACAGAATGTTATGAAATATTCAACAGGGAGACATATCTTAGTGAAGTTCCTGGTCTTACTGAGACCCAAAGAGTTCTATGGTCTCTAAGCAGAAAAGAAAGGGCCCGTCAAGGGAGGAGTTTAGACTCAGCACAGACTTCTCCATGATAATACTTAATGCCAGATGACAAGGGAGCAATTACTACAGAGTTTTCCAAGAAAGAGCAACCCAGCTACTGTCTTTTGAGTGTGAAGACAACAGGCAGACACTCTCAGAATGCGAGAATCAATGAACACAGCATTCAGACAACTGGGGCCAATGAAACACAACAGGAGAAAGAACATACAATGCAGGAGAAGAACCGAATAAAGCACTTGGCAATGGAAAACCCTCTAAGGGAAAGACTGGTGGGAAGCACTGAGCCCATTTAACTGTAGAACTGAGACTACACGACTTTGGTGGTTATGACTTGGGAACAGAATGTTTGAAAGCTCTACATTTAAAAAGGAACACTACAGCCACTAAAAACTGGGAGATGCAGGGAGCAGAAGTGTGTTGATATTTCCTTCCTTTTTACAGGCGGCATCGGTAAGCTATTATCTAAATTTGAAACTGCTTAATATTTAGCTATCTTCTTGATCATAAAAGGATACTAGTAGTAATCGGCTTTCATATACCATACTTGCACTGTGTGCCAGGCACTGCTCTGAACACATTACATAAATATTAACTCATTTTAGCCTCTTAAAAAAAAACTAGGGACTGTTATTACCCCTATTTCACAGATAGAGAAGCTGAGGTCTAGGAAGGCTAGGCAGCTTTCCTCAAATTCACAGACCTGGTAACTGGCAGAAGCCAGATTTGGACCCAAGCAGTCTGGCTCCAGAGTCAGAATATTTTTTTTCAGGTGGTTTTTTTGTTTTGTTTTGTTTTTGTTTTTGTTTTTAGGAAAAACCCAAATACTTAAAAAAAATAAATTAGTCTAATTTCATTTTTTGTAAAAATCATATTTACCCATCCGTTCTGTCTGGACTCATGTTTAAAAAACGTTAACTCTGAGAAATAATATGTGGTGACATTGTAGATGAGTTTCTCCTTTCTCCTCTTTGTGCTTTTACACATAATGCAGCCTTCTGCAGCTGTGTATCGTTTCTACGAAACGACAAAGGGGAGAAAGCCTTTAAGTCGATCTTCGAAGATACTGAAATGGCAGGCATCGCAGTCACTAGTGCTGGACATGGTGGCAGCCGCAGGAATGTGCTGTCGGTGTGCCCTGGCCACCCGCACAGGTGGCCGCAGTGCTCGGCGGATGGGATGAGCTGACTGAATGGTCCCTGCCCTTCCTCTGGTTCTTGAGTCAGGTGATTGGCTTTAGCCACTGAAGCCATCTAATCCTGTCACACTGAGGTACACAGGGAAAGACCTGAACCCTCGAACTCCCAACTCCGCAGAGAGGCAAGAGCTCTGTAAAACACTCAGTCCTGCCTCTGACTGCCTCGGGGCACTTTCTGCAAAACCAGGAGGTGCCTTTCCTGCGTATTAACTGTGGGAACTGAGCAACTCCTGGGAAAGCCAACTGGAAGCCAGGCTTTGTATCCTAAGGTGTTCCAGCGGCCTTGGCGGCAAGGAACACATGGGGATTTGCATCAGAGAGAGAAAAGGATAAACACCGTCCACTAAACAAACTCTGCCAAGCTCCCGAGTGTCATTTTAAGTTGAATGGAAAACAGCAGAAAGTAGCTAACACTGTGCTTAAGAGTTAGAATTGCAGACAGGAGTAAAGAAATTAAATTGCCTCATCCATCCCTTTCTGGGTCACCTGCTCCAGAGCCCCTCCCCCAGGGCTGTAGAAGGCTTTTTAAACATTTCTTAAGCAGCAGATTTTTCCCCACTTGTCTAGGAAGAGCATTTTAAAATCTAATTCATTTTCAGTTAAGAGTATTTTGTAATAGTTATTCATTGCAGACTTTCCCTTTTGCAACTCCTCAATTCTTGTCACTCCATAACTATTACCAAAATCCTTTCCTTCAGATGATTCTTATCCAGATTCTCCTTGCTTTTGTTTCCAACTAATAAAATATGTGTGTGCATTTATGTATATAAAATACCTATAGTTATCGATATAGTATAGATATCTACATAGATTTAGATATACTAGCTATTTAATTATGCATAGGTGTGAACATATAATTAGGGACCAAAAAAGTGTGGATATATATGCATTTCATACTAATCTGTGTGTACAGATGTGTGCTTCTGTGTTTGTGTATGTATATGAATTCATATAGATCACTTTGGTTATCCTGTTTCATGGAGCTTGTTGGAAATGCACAGTACAAAAGTTAGTAATTCCTCATTATCTTGCTTGTAGCCCCTTAAACTGGAGATTGATGGAGAAAAAAAGTTGCTGGTCAAATTCGACCCTTCCTACAGAAATGATTTGAACAACTGGGTGGCAGAAGAGATTCTAGCGATCAAATACATAGAGCACCCCCAAGTAGACAGCCTGAACCTGCGGGGGGAAGTGAACTACCCCAACCTCAGCTTTGAGACCACGGAGCTGGATTTCGGCTGTATCCTGAACGACACCGAGGTCATTCGATACATGACGATCACCAACTGCAGCCCCTTGCTGGTGAAGTTCCGCTGGTTCTTCCTGGTGGACGACGAGGAAAATCAGATCAGGTACCACGTGCCCGGCAGTCCCTCACAGCCCTTCTCTGCTGGTCATTCTCCTCTCCTGCGGGCTTTGCACTGGGTTTCCTGAATTCCATGTGCTGGTCTCTCGAGTTTCAGTTCTGACAGCTAATTATTAACAGAAAGAACAAAGGGCCTCAAATCATGGTTCATCCTAGATTTTCGAACAGGAAGAGCAGATAAAACATCTTTGAAAACACCAATTACCCCCAGATTAGCATCACAATATCCATAAGCCTGCTTTAATTTTGAATCAAGTGGTTGGATCATTAGAAATTCGCCGCTAATGGGGCGCCTGGGTGGCTCAGTGGGTTAAGCCGCTGCCTTCGGCTCAGGTCATGATCTCAGGGTCCTGGGATCGAGTCCCGCATCGGGCTCTCTGCTCAGCAGGGAGCCTGCTTCCCTCTCTCTCTCTCTCTCTCTCTCTGCCTGCCTCTCTGTCTACTTGTGATCTCTCTCTGTCGAATAAATAAATTTAAAAAAATCTTTAAAAAAATTAAAAAAAAAAAAAGAAATTCGCTGCTAAAAAAATGAAGTCTTTATAGCATTCTCTTAAGCATTTCAAACCCAAAGCATAAATCAAGGATTGCGATACAGGGAATATGTGCTGCACTGAGCTCCATGCTCTACATATTTCAGTGGGTTTCAGTCTACCCCATATATATGCACACGTGTCCGTGCAGACGTATATATCTGCACAAGGCAGTGGGAGGTGGTGAGTGCCAAAAGAGGAAAGCCGTCTCCACAATATTTGGATTTCGAAGTGTCTCTCTGTTCAATTAAGAGCTAAATCCAAACTTAATTTGGGAAACACTCCTTAGAAGAATATAAACAGCCTGTTTCAGGCCTCAGGAACATTTTCTTGGGAGTGCAAAGCCTCCTTCTTGGATGTTCAGCCGGCTCTGTGTTCGGCACCTGAACGTCCAGTAGCCGCTCTGAGTGGGGAAGACTCGTGTTGTTTCCTCGGCTTATCGGCACTTCCCGTATGCAGCCCTCATCTTGTAGATGACAGCCAGCTCCCCCTTCCCTTGCTTGTTACCACGGTAACCTCTGCTTGCTCTGGATGTCTTCCGAAGACATCTAACAGCATTGAAGCCAGGCCGGGGCCTGAACGACGGGCCCTGCTCGTTAGGTGCCAAGGACTGTTTCGGTGTGGGATGAAATCAGCCAACCTGACCTAATGAGCTTTGAATACCAGATTCTGTGAAGTTATTTTTGATGTAACATAGCGACATGAATTTATTCTATCTGGGAGCAAGGGACATGCTTTGCTTCTTTTTCATTTTTGAGAGGCCATTTCCATAATTAAAATAATGGCGTTTTGAAAATGTGCTTGACCAATCCTGGAGACGGTGCGCTTAATTTTTCATTGGTTTGAGTATCTTTTTAACCATTTACCCCTCTGTCTTCAGGATCTTCCTATATCTCAATATCGAACTTTTGCTTATAATTCATTTGTTCACTCATTCACTCAGGAAACATTTGATAAGTGACTCTTATGCATCAGACAGTGTGAGGTGTCAGGGATATAAAAGTAAGACATTATCCCGGGCCTGAGGCTCTTGGGGAAGCAGAGGGAACATGTGATCATACCAGACTCTGAGGAAGGACAGAGCAGGGATGACAGTCCAGAGGGATCCAAGAAGGCTGTCCTGAGAAGCACATTCCAGTGACTCTGGCAGAGCCACGAGGAAACACTCTGCCTCACAGGAATAGCATGTTTATGTTGCTGGGGTTCATGGATTCCATTCTGTCACAAGTGACAGGAAACCTGATCCCAAACAAAAACAAGAAGGAAAGGACATTCACTGGCTCCTACAACTCAAAAGTCCAGATCCACTCTGGCTTCCAGCCCAGCTGAAAGCGAGGCTCAAACAGTGTCACCAGACCCAGGCACCTCATCCCCCAGCTCTGCTCTCTCTCGTGTGTTAGCCAAGTTCTCAGGCCAGCTTTTCTCCCCTGGTCCGCACATGGCTGCTGACACTCCTGGGGCTGCATCCTTGCAGACCTGAGCTCCCAGAAAGGAACATTAGGCCTTGTACCAGAACTCTCTGGAGATTCACTCTGATCGGACCAACTCAGTCCCATTTCCTGTCCTCTCCCCAAGTCAGTGGCTCCACGGAGGGCAAAGCACTGATCAGGGCGGGCCTGGGCCACCTGCCCCACACCAAGGGCTGCCGTGGTGACCTCAGAACTCCATGGACTGAATGGGGTAGAAGTGGGGCAGATCTGCAGGCAAAAGCTGATGTGTTGGAGGACGAATGCTGGAAGGGCAAGGATGCATCTATCTACAGTGTCCGCAGAGGGCCCGTCAGCGCGGCTGCTGGGCAGACTTCACCGGCCAGGGAGAAGCCAAGGAGAAGTCTGGGCTATAGATCGACAGTCGTGTGTGAGAGGCCTGGTGTCCAGGATAAGGAGTTTAGACTTTTGAAAGCAGTGGGGAGATTTGTAATCAAGAGGCAACAAAGTCAGCTTTTTTTTTTTCTTCAGAAAGAAAACTCAGCCTCATTCAACATAACTCCCCAACCCTCCTTTAGAAACACCTGCCTTCCTTGCTTTGAATAACAGTGTGCTCTCCTGCTTTCCAGCTTCACCCCTCGACCTTCCAGTCCTTCTCACCCAGGAACAGGTGCACTGTGTGGGGGACACAGGGCTTCCTTCCAGGCCCCGCTCTTCTTGGCGAAGGCAGTTAACCCCTGCCGCCACCAAGGCTCCCGTGCCTCTCCACCTAGACCCTCTGTGGGGTCCCAAGAGTGTCTCCTTCTTGACCTCTCCTCTTGGGTGTTTCTTGGGTGACTCATGTCTAACATGGCCCATGCCAAACTTGGACTCTTCGCTGGCCCCTCCCTGCCTCTCTTCCAGGGCCCCCCATCGCCAAGAGTGACAGCGCTGTCCTGAGAGGCATCCAGATTCCTTTCCGTCCCTGACCTCACTCAGCAACCCATCACCAAGTGCTACTATTCTGCCTTCTCAAACCCCCTCCTTCCCATTTCCATGGTGATTATCCTAGTTCGGGTGCCGTCCTCTCTTCCCTAGACTGTGTTGATGCCCCCAGCCGGGCTTCATCACCCCCCAGGTAGCCAAGTGATGAACAGATCATTGCCTGGGTTTTCAGCCTTCAATAAGCACCTATGCTTCTTAGGATGAAGTACAAAATACCTACTGTGCTCAGTAAGGCTCAGCGTGGGCCATCCCTGTGTTCCTCCCTGGCTTCTCACTTCACTCTGCCCTCCCCATGCCAGCCCTTCCCGTCCAGTGCGTTCCTGTTTAAGCCCGCACTCTCTACTGCAAGCTCTTCCCATGCCCTGCCTCACCAGCCCCTGCTCCCTTGTCAAGTCTCAGCCCTAGGAGGCTTCCGTGGGAAGCCATTTGGAGACCCTTCCCTACCTGACCTCTCCTTCATAGACTCTGGTAGCCCATCTCCTCCCGGACACATCACACTTGTAATTATGGCTCAGTGTCCGACGTCCCATCTGGCCCTTCAAACCCTCAAGGCCAGGGAACTCCTCTGTCCTGTCACCTCTAGATCCCACAGCCCAGCACAGAGTGGGCAGCACAGAGTAGATCCTCAAAGGTTATTTTCTAATTTGTGACTGCTCCTGCCACGCCGGGTATTTGTGGCAAGGTAGAATCATTTCATCACTGATCAAAGATTCTTCTCTGTTGGCTTCTTGGCATCTGTCAAATGGAAAGGTTCAAGGTATAAATGTCACCTTGATTAGAAAAAAAATGCCACTTGCCTTTTAGACAGGCTTTCCCTGCAGACAGTCTGAAAAACATAAGCCACTCTTTGGCTAAAGGTCACTTTTATCAGGTGTCCCAACACTAACCTTTCTTTCCAATTAGAATTCTCCTAAGCCTCACCATTAGTAAGAGAAACAGAAGCTTGGAAGAGGATGCCCAGACACTCTCACCATCTCTCCCTGTTCCACACATGTGTACACACACGCATGTGTGCATGGGTGTGACTTTGCAGGCAGTCCTGACCGGGCCATTTAAAGCGTCTGTCTTGTTTGAACATTTTTTTTTCCCAAGTTGCCCCGCATGTCACATAAAAGAGCAAAGAAAGAAACCACATGGACAAGCACGCTAAGAAAGCGCTGTCTCAGAGGAAAGCCGGGCACTGTCTTAGACTCCTGCTCCTCCCCGTGAGTTCATGAGCATGACTGGGTTCTGGACTCCAGTGGCTGATGGGCCAGGCCATGTGTACACACACACGTCATGAGGAAGCTGGGGTGAAAATTAAGGCATGGGTATGTCTGTGGGTAAGAGCCAGCAGTAGGAACATGCCCCTTGGGTCTGTCTCTTTGGCAGAACTGCTCAGCTGGTGAAGAACACGCCGCTTCACGGCATCTGCGGGAAAGACACGCCCAGGGCAGCCCACACGCGAAGCAGCCTTTACCCCTTGGAAGCCAGAGAGAGCCATGCGGATGCTGGCTCGGCTGCTGTCTCTGCCCCAGCTCAGGGCCGCGGAGCTGAGGCGATGCTGAAACTAGAGCACGTGGCCAAGTGGTCTCCAGTGACACTGTGGCCTTTTTAAAAGAAAAAATTATTTTTTTTAATTTAAATTCAATTAATTAACATATAGCATATTATTAGTTTCAGAGGTGGAGTTAGTGATTCATCAGTCTCCTACCCAGTGCTCATTACAGCACAGGCCCTCCTTAATGCCCATCACCCGGTTACCCTATCCCCTCACCCCCCTCACCTCCAGTAACCCTCAGTTTGTTGCCTATGATTTAGAGTCTCTTATGGTTTGTCTCCCTCTCTGACTTCATCTTCTTTTATTTTTCCCTCCCTTCCCCTAGGATCCTCTGCTTTGTTTCTTAAATCCCACATATGAGTGAAATCATATGGTGATTGTCTTCTTCTGATTTAGTTTACTCTAGTTCTATCCATGCCGTTGCAAAGGGCAGGATTTCAATTTTTGATGGCTGCATAGTATTCCATTATAGATATATACCACATCTTCTTTATCCATTGATCTGTTGATGGACATCTGGGATCTTTCCATGGTTTGGCTATTGTGGACATTGCTGCTATAAACACTGGGGTGCAGGTTCTCCTTCAGGTCACTATATTTGTATCTTTGGGGTAAATACCCAGTAGTGCAATTGCCGGGTCTTAGGGCAGCTCTATTTTCAACTTTTTGAGGAACCTCCACGCTGTTTTCCAGAGTGGCTGCACCAACTTGCATTCCCACCAACAGTGTAGGAGGGTTCCCCTTTCTCCAGTGGCCTTTTTGTTTCCAAATCAGATTATAAATTAATAAATCAAGCACAGGGGCCTGAGGGCACCGAGCCTTGCAGCAAAGGAATGTGTGTAGTCCTCACATTGATTTTTCTGCGATGAGCATCATTTGTCCAACATTGTGATTGGAAAAGGAAGGTGGAAGGACTGGGAGGAAGGTAGGGGAAGCCTCATTTCTGGATGCTTCCATCTATCTCCATTAATCCTCAATTTCTGTTGCCCCCAAAGTGGAACTGTTCTAAGACATATTAGCGGTCATTAGGGCCCTGGGCCATGGAATCGGACATGGCTAGTTAGAATCCGGGCTCTGTCCTCCTGGCCATATGACCCCATGCTCCGGTTTACTTCCCTGTAAAGTGCAGATAACGTAGACACCTAAAAGAGATGTCGTGACGATCGAATGAGATGTGTCTGTGAAGTGCACGTGTCTCCGAGATAAAAAAGAAAATCTGAAACTGGTGGCTGTCTTTCAGTTCTCCAGGGGTCGCTTCCTTTCCTTCATTCCTTCACATCAAGTGCCACTAAGCAAAGCACTCCCCAGGACCCTAAAGCGTTGAAGCTACAGGGTCCTTAAACACCAAGATGACGGACCCAAACCCCTTTCTTTCTGACAAAGGGTAGAAAATCCTTTTCCTGTCCCAAGCTGTGTTCACCAAGGCTGAAGCCAGGCAGCCCGGTGCACCTCCCTGTCCTCTTCACCCCACCTCTCCACAGCCAGGTTCTTTAGTTTTCTTTTGAAACAAAAACAGCTTTATTGATTGCCTGGGGGCACGCCCCAGGTATCCCTCTGTGCAGCTGTCCCAAGCTGCTCAGCGAGGCCTGCCCCATGTGACCTTGGACTCTCCTACCAGCAGACCTCTTGAAGTTGTGCCTGTAATACATGCTCAGTAAATGCCAGCCCCGACAGACACTCCTTTACTGAGGAAACCGAGGCGGCTAATGTTAATTAATGTTCATTCATTAAATGTTAATACCAGACCATGTTTGAGAAGCAGCATCCCAGGGGTGGCTTTGAGACCTTTTCCCTGAAATCAGTCTGAAGCCTGAGGGTTGCAAATGCCTCTCTCTGGCCTAAGCTTCAGTCCCTTCCATAAATATCCCTCTCTGTTCCCCACCAGCCCTGCATGCCTCAGAATGCTTGAAGCTCCTGCATTCACAGTTTTTTTCTTTTCCACCTCCCAGAGAAGTTTGGATAAGCAATAAAAGCAAGCAGGGAGCCCTGGCACAAGAGGAAACGCAGCTCTGATGAAGAAGCAGAAGGGGCCAAAGTGGGAAGAGAAGCGGTGGCCTCAGCTGGCCGTGGGCACAACGCTGAGTCAAGCTCGAAGCCCTTCCAGGCCCCGTTTTTTCTTCCTTAACTCTCCCCAACCTGTGTCTGATCCAGGATAATTTCACAGCCCAAGGAATGAAGCCAGTGGGAATGGGGGCTATCCTCCACACCCTCCTCCTCATATCATCATCAACTAGTGGCTTAAAACAAAATAATGTTATTCTCTTTCTGTTCTGGAGGTCAAGAGTCTGAATCCATTTCACTGGGCCGAAGCCAAGTGTGGACGTGGCCAGGCTCCCTCTACTCCCTCCAGAGGCTCTAGGGAAAATCTAGGAATATCCCCCTTCTTGCCCTTTCCGGCTTCTAGAGCTGCATTCCTGGCATTCCTTGGATCCTGGCCCCTTCCTCCATCTTCAAAGCCCACAGCAGTGTCTTCTCATCATTCTCTCTCTGCTGAGATCACCACATGCCCTTCTCTACTCTCAACAGTAGTATCACGCTCTGCCTCCCCCTTGTAAGGACACCTGTGATTTTACCATTGGCCTCACCTAGATCCATCGCCCTGCCGCAAGACTTTACTTAATCACATCTGCAAAGTCCCTCTTTTGCTACCCCAGGAAACATTCACAGGTTAAGGGGATTCCAACAGGGATATGTGGAGGATGCCTATTATTCAACCTACCAGACTCCCCAGCTCTGCCAGCCCCAAGCACTCATGATCCCTCCACTCTCTGCCAGTCCAAATTGGCTTCTAAAAATGGATTTTTCAATACTGACTACCTTATAATGCCAGAAGGAACTTTTTGGTTCTAATTTTTAGCAAATGGGAGTCTAACTTTAAAAAAAAAAAAAATGCCTTGGCCTGTGTAATGGAAAGTGTCTAGGTGTGGGCTTCAGGCACAGCTTGAACCAAGGTCAGGCAGTGTCACCTGGCCCTCCTGTCTCTCCCACCATCTCTTTGCTCTACCATCTGCTATGTCAGCTCCACTTTCGGGCAGATCCCGCACACACAGTGGCAAGATGACTCACGAGCTCCAGCAGTGCCAGCTCTCATATGCCAGGTTCAAGTCCAGGGAGAAGAGGTAGAGCTCTTTCTCTGCAATGAGCACTGGCACATGTCTTGCTGCAACTCTCTGGCTGTGGTTGGTTCCTATGTCCATTCCTCAGCTGAGGCCTGGGGAACCCAGTGGTGCCCTGGAGTTGGACTGCAAGTGAGAGACAGGCTCATTGTCAGAGGGGAGCATGAGGCACCTGTGCCAAGAAAGGGATGCTGGATCCCAGGTAGCAAAGAGCAAAGATGCCCACCACAATGACCAATCAGATGCCTTGTATTCCCCTGGTGAGTCTCAAGCCAAAGAAATGGACATCTGGTTATGAAATTTGGCAGCCGGTTTTTGGAAGGCTGTCTGAGGGACCCTAGCAGTGCCCCAGGGACGTGGTAAGCTGCTAGGCCCCTCAGACCAGAAAGGCAGCCCATGTGATGGCCCTGTGCCTTTTCCCTGCACTGTGACCCTGTCACCATGAGCACGGACTCCAGCTTTGAAGCACCATCACCTTCTCTGCTTCCGTAGCTTTGACCTTCCATGTGAACGACAACATCCCCATCCTTGAAACCTTAGGATCGGACCACCAATACAGTGAACAAATCTGTATCTTTACTGAGAGAAAAACCTCTTTTAACAGCCTTCCTGAGCAAAATGTGTCTCCCATAGCAATTATTTCCTGTAGACAATTGTGTCAGGCCAAACCTGCATAGTAAGAGCACGAGAGGAAGATTCTGTAGTTTTGACCGTGGAAGTAATAATTGTGTTGATCATGCGCCAGTCACAGTTACAGCCCCATTACATATTTTAGCTCACGTCACGTGGCAGTCCTGGGAAGTATTAACATTCTTCCCTTGAAATTGAGCTCCCACAGTGGACCCGGACGCCGGGTGTGCACTGAGCGCAAAGCCCCTGCCTTGACCTCTGTCTTTACTGACATATCAAAGAGCATTTTTCTATATATCCCATTACTGGATATCCATCTTTCATTTAAATGAAGGTTCATTTAATGAAGACCCAAGGACCTCGGGAACGTGAGCACTGTCATGGCCTGTAGCGAGGTGGGAGGTACCCTAGAGGAGGACCGAACAGGACTTGCTGAGGGGCTGGCTGGGAGGAGGAAGAAAAGGCTCTGTCAAGGTCAGTGCCTGCATTTTCAGTTCAAGGAACTAGGTGAGTGGGAGATAGTGCTGTTGGGTGAGGAGAGAAACAGTCCAGATTTGGCAGTAGAAGGAGAAAGAGGGTCTGGGCCTGGACAAGATGACAATAAAGGTCCGTGAATATGCACCCACCCCCACCACAGAATAAGAATCAGTGTAGAAATTGTGCTCCTTCAGCACAACCTGGTGGGTAGCCCAGTGCTACATGACATCGAGTAAACAATAGAAATAGTTTCCAGTGAGCAGGACTTCACAGATGCGCTTAAAAAAAAAAAAAAAGTAACAGATTTGTAAATCTCTGTCATAGACACTTAGCTCCTCACAACTCATTTACAGATGGCCCTTAGCCCCATCTGTTCATTTAAGAACTTCTGGCAGAAACAGGGGGTGGCAAAGATGAGGGTGGAAATCAGGAGTTCTTCTTGGTCCTGTGACAACATGCGAGAAGTTTGTGGGATGTGCAGTTTTGTCGTCTTTGGTCTTTCTTCTTTCCACTCTGCTGATGAGCTGCTGGGGATATCAGGATAAGGTGCTTTCTAGGCTAGCATTCTGTGGTTCAAGGAGGCCCAGGAAGGGGACTCTGATTGGAAGAGTAGGCAGAATTAGAGGACTAGGCAAAGAAGGCTGAGAAAGAAGAAAGTGGCTACATAAACCAAGAAAAGGGAATTTGTTTTTAAATTACAGGGAAACAGTTCCATTTCCAGTAATATAGTGGGCTAAGATGCCAATTTAAATATACATATATTTATTTATTAAAAAAATATATATATACTTATTTTAAATTTTGAGGTCTGGATAAGCTAACAGGAATTCCCACAGAGAAAGTTTGAAGGAACATTGAACGTTCATATTAGTGTGCTATTTTATATTAGTTTGCTAGTTTACCTCAGACTGGAAGGCTAAAACAGAATGTATTTTCTCACAGTTCTGGAACCTAGAAACCTGAGATCAAAGTGTTGGCCCCGTTGGTTCCTTCTGTGGGCCATGAGGGAAAGATCCGTTCTAGGCCCTCTTCTTGGCTTGGAGATGAATGTCTTCCCCCTGGGCCTTGCCTCTGTACATGTCTGTGGCCAAATTTCCAAATTTTATAATAATAAAGCGAATGTTGCCTCACCCCCCCCCCATTATAAATGTGACATTCTTTATAAACTTAAGCCCCTCGTGAAAGAGAACAGTGTGAGGCCAGCCTCCAGCTAACCTGCTTATACTCCATGCTGGTGCCCCCTAGAAGCTTCCCAGGCCTCCCTCATCAGACCTCCCACAGCCTGGATCCTGTAGCCCATCCACCTAGGATCTCCTCTCCTGCTATGATAGGCCAGTGAATTTATCTGACCCAGGGGTCAGATTAGCCTCTGGGACTGATGGGAAGACTGTAGCCATCTCTCAAGTCTGAGCTTCCAGAGACAAGTTCCTGTGTAGTGGGTCTGCAAGAGATCAAGGCCAAGAGCCTTTGAAGGAGAGCTTTGAAGAGGGTGGGCTTTTTGCTCATTTCATATTTAACTTAAGGTGATCAGTGGAAGGGATCCTGTTGTCTCCTTCTGTTTGCCGCCTTTTCATCCAATTTCCTGAGATACCACATACGTTACCCCATCGAGAAATGAACTGAGCTGTTTTTTATTTCAGTTTTGAGTGTTATGAAACTTTTCATCCTGCTTTAATGTTGCAACAGTAGAACTCCAGTCACCTTATTATAGATTCGTTCTTTTTAAGGCATCTTCCCAGTGCCTCCAGCGCTGGCGGAGGGTATCAGCCTCGTAGATGTTCGGTGTGAGCAAAGCTGGCTTCTAAAGAAATCAGTGGAAAGCGTCCGTGCGTATTTGAGCCTGAGTTAGGGCTATGTCTGCTTCGTTCATTTAGTGATCTGATTCTTTAAAAGAGCCTACTTATCTATGTGTTCATTTTAATTAAAATGCCCCACAGCTAGCTACCTCTCCTAAAGACCCAACATTAAAAGAAATCAACTTGAAAAAAACCATCCTGTTTTGAAAGTATTTCTAAAGGGCTCTGAAACGGATTACAAGGGCGATTTCACAGCCTGCCTACCTGTTCTGCTGTCTTTCGAAGAGTATGTAGCAGTGGGGACACCTTCTGGAGCTTTTATAGAAGTGGCCATTTCTCACAGAAATCTCTCTGGAGAGCGTCAGGGAGATCTGGGTACATTCCTCCACCAGTCACCTTGCAGCAAAACTCTGCGGGAAGTCACTTCAAGGCAAGGTCAAATGTGGCTGGCTTTTCCTTACCTAGATTACAATCAGGATGGAACCTTCATCGTCCAAAAGAAGGGTTCTAGACAATACATTGTTCTCTATGTTGTGGCTTTCAATTACCCCTAAAATGAAAAGCCTGTGAGTCATGGGCCTGGCGTGGCAGACGTAACCAAGGAGAAGCCCTTACCCATTAAGGAGGTGGACTGTCCAGCAAACTGGTGAAGAGTGAGCTCTGGAGCCAGGCTAACTTACTGGCTCTCTGAGCTTCCATTTTGTCATCTGAAGACCGAGGACCATCGCAGTACCTACCTCATTGAGCTGTTGTGAAGATTTAATCAGGCAGACCTTATCGAGTGTTTCATATAGTACCTGGTAGAGAGTAAGTGATGAGTTGTGTTGGCTGCAGGTACCTTCCTCGGGCCTGTTTTAGTCTGTTTGGATGCTGTACCAATCCAAGCACCACACATCCATCTCTCACAGTTCCGGAGGCTGAGAAGCCCAGCAGGTGACGCAGACAGACTTGGTGTCTGGTGAGAACTGATTCCTGGTTTGCCGATGGTGTCTTTCTGCTGGATGCTTAAGGTGGGAGGGCCGAGCTCGCTCTCCGGGCTCTCCTGGATAAGGGCATGAATCCCATCATGAAGCTTCCACTTCATAATCACCTCTCAGCGGGCCCACCTCCTAATATCATCGCCTTACAGGTTAGGATCCCAGCATACAAGATCTGGGGGGGACACAAACATTCAGACCATAGCAAGAAGGCTCTTGTTTGATGACCAATTTTTGCGACCTTCTTGCCACCATCTTCTTTGTCCTTGGTACTTGGCCTTGAGTGCGCAGCAGAATCATGTTGGAAGCTTTTAAGTATCCTGACTCGAAGTGAATCAGATTCTCTGCAGCTGGGACTCGGGCATCAGCTGATGTTACAGTTCGGCACGTGATTCCAATGGACAGCTGCAGGAGGAACCACTGTTCTAGAAGCTTCAACTGCAACTCCTTTCGAGAACCTTTAAAAATATGATTTTACCCCCAAAGGTCTGGGGGGTGAAAGCTTGAACTTTGGCTACTCATTGATGTTCTGCCAATATCTCCCTTAGCATAGGTAACCAGTTGGAAGCATTCTGGGACACAATCAAGTCAAAGGGCTAAGGCAGGCTGCTTTCATAATGGGTATGTGTCTGCAGTTTACTTCCCTTTCTCATGTACCAGAGCTGGGACGAGATGGTAGGGAAGGCACTGAGCCAGCCCCATCTGTCATTTGCTTCCCGATGTGGGAGGTTCAGCAACTGTAAGACTACAAAGCCAGGCAATAAATAAGGAAACATGGTTGGGACTTTGTGCCTAGAGGGGCTCAGGAACTTGCCTACTTTTCACTTGACTTAAAGCAATGATTACAGTCTCCACTTAGAGATAGAAAACAGGGGCCAGTCTAATATGGAGCAGGCTTGTGATGAGTGGAGTTAGAGGAAGGGAGGGAGGCAGGGAGGGAATTCATCTGAATTCCAACAATGAAGGTGTTCCCCAGTCAGCTGAACACGAGAGCAGCTCAGCGCCTTGGACTTCTGCCCTGACTCAAGCACCCTGCTGAGGGTCCAGTGTAAGCCTCAAACAATCAGGTGAGGCGGACTCTATCACCGACATAGTAGCCAGGTGACATAGTGTGTGAACGGGGAAGCCAGAGTTCAAACCCAGGCTGTCTGACCCCTCCCACCCCCGGCCTTGAACTGAATCACTGGGCACTCCACTCGTCTTGCTGTTGGAGCACTCGTATTCTGAATGATACCTGTCCCTATGTCTCTGACCCTGACCCACTGGCCTCTGGGTCCCTTGAAGCAAGATTTGGCTTTCTGATCTTTGATAAGCATGCAGTGCTGCGGTGGTCTCCCTAGAAACGGAGTCGGAGACGCTGATTCTTGAGCAGGTGCTTATCAAGGGAGGCTCTCCGGAGAAACTGTGAGAGAGTAAGAAAAATGAGCTAGGGCAAGGGGAGAACTAGGGCATCTGCCCGACCCCGTGGAGAGCTCTGGAGTGTAAATTGCCTCTGAGTCTGTCCCAGTCAGAGCCCTCACTCTCATCTAGCTATCCTAGCCAGCAGGCGGCACCCTAAGGGGAGGGAGGGCATAACCTTCCAGGCATCTCAGGGTCAGGGAAGGCAATTCCTATCAACGAGCCAGAGAAAGGGGCAGCCGACACCCAGAGCTTCCAGTGAGTGGGGGCATCGTTCTGGTGAGAGAGGTGTAACAGTATGCCAGCTACAGCTGTCAGTGTGTATATCCATACATATGGCAACACATGAGCCAAACAAATACCTTTAGTCCAGTCAGGGGTGGTTTTCACCCTTTGTAGGCACACTCCCAGAATCCAGGTGCAATGAATCACTAGATTAGAGGTCACTGTGTCTCCTGCAAGGCTGCTCCCCACCCCACACATGCCCCCCAGCCACCCGGAGACCGTGGCTGCCTGCCCCGATGCCAGCACGCAACCAACACACACCCTTCGGTCTCCGCGTATCACCTGGACCACGGCACAGCATCTCAACTGAAACAAACATGTTTGAGCCGTTATCCGTGCTTCCGGTGAAGGGAGAAGAGCAAAAAAGACTGGAGCACTTTTAAAGTCTGCAGCACAAAAGAGTGTTATCAATCCTAACTTACCCAAGAGTTGAAAATAAAATAGGAGGAGGGGAAGCCTCGGGGCCCAAACCAGTGTGGCTGACGGACAGGGTGTCCGACGTCCATGTGATCTGTCCCAGCTAAAGGGAGGGTTTCTTTCCTGGCTTCTCTGGGGATGCTTGTATGGGGAGCTCTGGAATTGGAGCAATATTGATTTTCCTTGTTTGCTATGTACGCTCTTTTAAAAATAACTGAACCTAATCCTCTTGGGGTCAGTATAACAGGAAAGTAATCATCTGTTCCTGAGGGTAAAATGAAATCTGATCCCCCAAACCACCAACATTCTATTTCAGTTTTTTTGGAGCAGATTTTTTATTTGAAGGATAAATTAAAGCCTTCACTATGACAGAGGCTTCACTGTCTCCTTATGGCTTCGTATGTGAGCAGTGGGGCCACTCTCCCAGGCTCCTTTGTTTGTCTCCAGAGACCTCTCACTTCCAATTCTTCAGGTATCACGATCCACCGAGGTGTTGTTTGTCCTCAGGTCTGCAGACACATTACAGCATTGAATTTTTCCTTTACAGATATTCCCATAGGCACTTTTTTTTTTCCCCGTGCAGCACAACATCCCAGGAGTGCGCAAATGTTGGATGAGAGAGTGCTATTATGTGGGGCAGCTCAGCCGAGTCTCCCTGGGCATCTCTGCTGACCTGGGGTGATTTAATGAGTGCTTGGAATCGTCCTCTGCTCATCAGCACTGGCCCTTGCTGGGAAGCCTGAGTGCTAGCCTCCTATTAATTATCAGTGCCAGTCCTTAGCCATCGTGATGCCATTCCTACCCACCGTGCGTCCCAAATCTGGCTATACATTAGAATCACCTGGGAAGGCTGTTAAAAATTGCGCTCCTGGGCCCTGTCTGAGACCTGCTGAATCAGAATTCACCCAAGAATGGGGTTCAGGAATCTTTATTTTATTGAGCTTTCCAGCACCCAGCCCAACATGGACCCTTAGTCAAAAATGGTGTGATTTCAGTGTAAGAGAACGTCAACTTGAGACATCTGGCCCACAATAAACCGCAACGGAAGCTCATGGAAGAAGACAAAAGGAGATTTTGTGCTCTTCTCCAAGGTTTTAGGGAGTGGGGTGAGTGGGGTTTGGGTGGAGGTACAGTGCAGCCCTGACAGGTGGTGGTGGCTGGTTCTTTCTTCGGAACGCAAGCCCCTGACTTAAGCTTTGGTTGCCGATGCATCTGTTTCTAAGAGGCACCGCCTCAGAGGCTGTGATCTGCAGTAACCAACTGTCATCCATACAGCTGGAAAAGGAGCCAGGCCCCTCCGCTCACTAACGTTCCTTTGATTTCAGAATCTTGGTAGATTTGGATAACCGACCATTTGCGCTACTTGTCTCTGCTTGACCCTGCACTATAAATTCCCACTGAGCACAGCCTGGGAAAAGCTGACGCGTGCCTATGGCCCCCCCTGCCTTTGTAGGTTCGTGTCATGGCCGAGGAAGGCCTACACTGGCCCCCTGTCCCAGGCGGAGTCCATCCCACTCACCTCGACTTATGCCAGCTCGCAAGCAGTGCCAGCGACAGAGTCCCCCGAGATGGATCTAAACGATTTTGTTAAGTAAGTGCAAATGCAAAGCCAGATGGGGTTTTTAAAATAGCAATTTCTTTCCTCCACACTGACTTACGTTCTCAAACTCATCCCTTATTTATTCAACTGGCCACTCACTAGTCAACATTTTAGTGAGGGCTTTCTGCGCATGACGCCCTCGACTGTGCCTCTGGGATAGAGTAGAAAATCATTTCTGCTCCCAGGAAGTCACAGCCTCCTGAGCCCTGGAGGACTAAGCCCTTCCCATCACACTGCTCTCTCCATCCATCCAAGGTCTGCAGCCAGGGTCAGGTCAAGTGTAGCAAGCTAAAAAGGATATGGCAATTGGCCAAACAGTATATCCTCACAATAAAATGCTCCAGTAAATAACGGAAGTTAACATGGAGCTCTGGGGACACAGCAAATTGTCTGGAGAATTGCTAGAGCTTCCCAGAATTTCTCATAATTTGGACATAGGCTCAGTAGGCCAGGAAAGAAGGGTTGGAGTCTATGGAAAATTGGCCAGCCTGATGTCCCAGAGTCCATGTTTGAGGGCAGGGAGTAACAGCACTGCCCAGCTGGCCTCTTGAGAAAAGCATCCTTTGAGTGAGAACCCACTTATCTTTTGGGGTGCAATAGGGGAGAGAGGAAGGTGGGTCTACAACGTAGCTGAATACCGTGTTGTGATGATTGCTAAATGAGTTATTCAACACATCTCATTCAACTCTCCAGGACTGGTGTCGGGTGTGAAGAAAGAGAAAACAAGAAAGTACAAGTGCCCACCGTGGTCATCTCCGATGTACAGTTTTCAGTCCACAGCATGTCTTGGCAAGCCGAGGGTCCTTACTCTAAAGGAAAAACAGAGGCAGGAGCAATGGCAAGTGTCATGCTGGGGTTTGGGTGGGATGAGGCTGGGGAATGTCATCCGGGTCACTTCCCAAACGAACACCCCCAGAGCCAGCATCCCACTGAGAGCCACACACCTCAGCACATAGATTTTTCTCTTTAATGAACAAGCTGGTTATCTGTAACCCAAGGCATTCTTCCCAGCTCCTAGATAGAGCCTACAAAAGGAGAAAGATTCTCCTCAGTCATCCCATAGTGAAAACAAAGGGGAGAGCAAGGGATTTTAAAAATTCATACCCTTAAATTCTTCTAGAAGGATGGCCTAAGGAAATCATTGGAGATATAAAGATTTAGGTACAACGATGTTTGTCACAACACTTTAGAAATAGCAAAAAAAAATTGGAAAAATAAATTAGCATATCTCCATGAACAATATAAAATCTTTTAAAATAGGGTTTGTTGGGACATCTGGGTGGCTCAGTAGGTTAAGCGTCTTCCTTCAGCCCAGGTCATGATCCCAGGGCCCTAGGATTGAGTCCCACATTGGGCTCCCTGCTCAGCGGGGAGCCTGCTTCTGCCTCTGCCTGCCACTCTCCCTGCTTGTGTTCCCTCTTTCCCTCTCTCTCTCTCTGGCAAATAAATAAATAAAATCTTTTTTAAAAAATAAAAATAAAATAGAGTTTGTCTCCGTAGTGGCAGAGTGGGAGTAAGCAAGCATTTTCATGCTTTGTAGGTAATTATGAACTGGCATAGCCTCCATGAAATATGATTTGGAGAGTGTATCAAAATTTAAAATGCACAATTGTTCTGCTAGGATACTCTTCTCTGGATACGCCTTTATGCTCTCGTAGACATGGACTCTCCTTGTACACTGAAGCTTTGGTGGTAAAAGTAAGAAAAATTGAAAACAACTTTACTCCATAGTAGGAGACTTGCTAAATAAACCAAATTGTAGCTGCACAAAGCAATACTAGAAAATCTTTTTTTTAAAGGCAAAAATTGGGCGCCTGGGTGGCTCAGTGGGTTAAGCCGCTGCCTTCAGCTCAGGTCATGATCTCAGGGTCCTGGGATCGAGCCCCGCATGGGGCTCTCTGCTCAGCGGGGAGCCTGCTTCCTCCTCTCTCTCTGCCTGCCTCTCTGCCTGCTTGTGATCTCTGTCTGTCAAATAAATAAATAAAATCTTAAAAAAAAAAAAAGGCAAAAGATTTATGCGGTCTGAAGAAAAACCAGAGTATTAAAAATCTTTTTTTAAAAAAATGAGGAAGTTCTCTAATACTGATTTAGAGCAGCCTCTGATATATTGAGTAAAAATAAATCCATGTTCTGTATTTATTTTTTATTTTAATTCCAATAGAGTTAGCATACAGTGTTCATCAGCTTCAGGTGTACAACATAGTGACCCAACGATGTGGGTTGCACACTATGTTGTCACTATGTGACTCAACAAGTCTCTTCATGACCCAGTGCTCGTCATGTGAAGTGTGCACTTTGTCCTCATCCCCTGTTTCACCCATCCTCCCACCCATCTCCCTTCTGGGAACCACCTGATTGTTCTCTGTGGTGAAGAGTCTGCCTCTTGGTTTGTCTCTTCTTTTTTTTTTTTTTTTTGTAGAATTGCTTTGTTTCTTAAATTCCACATATGCGTGAAATCAGATAGTTTTTGCCTTTCTCTGACTGACTGACCTCCTTAGCATTATACTCTCTAGGTCATTCCATGTTGCTGCAAATGGCAAAATGTGATTCTTTTTTAGGGCTGAGTAATATTCCATTGGTGGTATATATCTCCCCCCCCCCTTGTTTATCCATTTGTGTATCAGTAGACACTTGGGTGCGTCCATAATTTGGCTATTGTAAGTAATGCTGCAGTAAACATGGGGGTGCATCTATCCCTTTGAGTTAGTGTTTTCATATTCTTTGGGTAAATACCCAGTAGTGGAATTACTGGATTATATGACGATTCTATTTTTAATTTTTTGAGGAACCTCCACGCTGTTTTCCATTGTCTGCACCAGTTTGCCTTCCCACCAACAGCGCACAAGGGTTCCTTTTCCTCCACATTCTCACCAACACTTGTTGCTTGTGTTTTTTGACTGCAGCCATTATGACAGAGGTGAGGTAAGAACCGACTGTGGTTTCGATTTGCATTTCCCTGATGACGAGTGCTGATGAACATCTTTTCATGTACCTGTTGGCTACATGTTCTATTTTTAAAAAGTATGTTAGGTGATCCTTGGGAAGAATATTTAGTCACATGGATGGCAGCACTCTTATCAACTGACAAGTCAGAACACAGACACATACCCTTATATAAACACATTATACGCCCACACATATATACGTATAACTTAGTGTAACTTAGTAATTGATTTATATTTCTCTTTGAAGCTTTCTGTGTTTTCCAGATTTTTAGAATACATGTGTATATGTAAAACAGTTGTCTTTTATATGTTTTCTTTTTTCTATGTTCAAAGAGGTTTGTCCCAGAAAACTCAACAATACAGAAAAATGAAAGCAATAATTTCCTCACAATGCCACCACTTATGGAAAAGTGCTACCGCAACTTCAGCAGACAACCTCCCAGCTAACTGTTTGATCTCTGAATGAATTTGCACATGCTTATACCTTCAGGTGTGATCCCTGGGTGCATGCAATTGTACAGAAGTGGAACTGCTTTTTCACTCCATAATATGTTGTGCATTTGATTCCCAGTTCCGAAATATACACTGAGTCATCCTCCGTGGATGCAGGTGCCACACCCTCTCCATTTGAAGTGATCCCCCATTGATAGGCATTTCATTTGCTTCCAAAGTTTTGCTGTTTTAAGGAGTTCTGCAGTGCACATCCTTATACATGTATTTTGGGCACTTGTCCATTGATCTCTGTAGGGGGAAAAATGTGCCATTTTTAAGGTATGAACAATATACTTCAGTTTTCTGTCACTGAGCGGGGAGCAGCACATGGAGGACCTGTCATGAATGCTTGCTAGCTTTTCCCCACACCTCTAATTTCTAGGGATTAAACCTCAACTCTGATGAAACAGAAAAAACAGACCCAAACCCGAGCCAGGTGGAGGTTCAGGAACCCCCATGGATCCTGGAGCGGGAAGAAATATTTTCCATCGGGATCGAAGAAGTAAGTAACACCTTCTGGGCCCTGAAGTCACTTGAGACTGACTCTGCTTGCTGAGCCCCTGCCCCAAGTTGGAAACGTAAACCTTGGCAGACCACTGTGCCCCTGACTGTCATGACTTACATGCAGGGTGCTGGGCGAGCCACCTTTCACGGGGTCAAACAAGATAAGGTCAGGAATTAACCCGTAAATTGACTAAAGCTTACCCTACCTTCATCCCGGCTGAGGCCCTCCCGCAGGGTGACTTACCGGTGTTTGGTGTTCCAGGTGTTTGATATTCTGCCCCTGTACGGAGTGCTGCAGCCGCACAGTAGCCATCAGATGTCATTCACCTTCTACGGACACTGTGACATCATTGCACAGGCTAAAGCCCTGTGCGAAGTGGAAGGAGGGCCCACCTATGAGATACTGCTGAAGGGAGAGGCTTCCCTGGTCAACTATTCCTTTGACACCAAGGATATTAACTATGGGTTACAGGTATTGCCAACTACAGGGAGGGGACTTCCCGGTTTCTCCTCAAACATCGCACACAGTTCTGTGCTCTGACGTCTCCTGGAACCTCGGATCTTCACAGTCTCGCCACCACCCCAACCTTGATCCCTGATCTGCCTCCCTAAACCTGATCATCTCACCGCCCGCTGTTGGCCAGGCATTTTTCACCTGCTTCTCTGTCTCCTGGAATTCATGTTAAATCCCTTCCCTTGCAATCCAGAAGCCCACGCCGACCCCTGCTTTTCTTCCAACAGTACCATCACCTTCTCAGCCCCTTAAGCTTACCATCTCCAAGGCATTTGCCGCTGAGCTCTCGCTACTCGCTACCGCCTCTCCATCCTTACCGGCATCGGGGCTTTCGAACTCATCTAGTAGAATCCCTAGGCATCAGTGTGCCCTTCCCATGGCTACTGAGGTTCTCAGGGCTCTGGGGCTTCTCATGCCGGTCCTGAGATAGGACAGTAGTTAGTCCCGCTCAACCCATAACGTGTGCATGAGTCCCCCAGGAATCTGCTTCCAGGGCAGATTCTGATTCAGTAGGTCTGGGGTGGGGCCTCGAGAAAGATGACTCTCTCAAGCAGTTCTGTCAAGCTCCCAGGTGAGGCCAAGGACCCCACGGAAGAAGGGATTACACCGCACTCCTCGCTTCCGCCACCAACCCGTCTACACAGCACTGCTACACAGACTTTCCCAAACCTGCATTTTCATCTTCTCAAGTCCCACAACAGTTAACTCCAACAGCATTTGGGAAAGCAAGATAGTATTGAGAAAGGAGTGTGGTTTTATAGTCAGAAGAACTGGGATGTCACCCCAGCCTGACTTCCTACTCGGAAACTTGAACATATCAAGACCTCTCCAAGCCACAGTGCCCCTTGTCTATAAAGTAAGAAGGGGGTGGTAGTGCCTGTCTCCTAGGTGGTCGTGGTCATTTAAGTAAAGTATCTGGGCAGTCCTGTGCATGGGGCAGGGAAGCCTCCAATCCTGAGGCCCTTTCTCTGTCACCCATTGGATCAGAGTCAAGCTCTTCTACCTGGGTGAGGGTCTCCTAAGCCCCTCTATTAATTGATGCTCCTTATAGATTAAATTTCATTTATTACAGTTTCCCCTTCAAGCCCGTTCATCCATTTGTGACCAAACTAGTTTACACGCCGACCCTACTACTTCCCAGCCCTCCCTGCCCCAATACTTCCTCTTATATTATCCCTCTTGTCTACTCTGCCAACCCCAAGTCTCACAAACTATCAGACTCAGCCCCCCTCCATCCTCTACTTTTTTTCCTCTTACTTCACATTCTCTTAGCATTTAGGTATATTCTTTGCCATTAAATAATGTACATTCTAGTTTTTGGTTTAGAATAATTGTTAATTCTATGTCTGTACACCTTCTTTTCCCAATTAGATTTGTATTATGTATTCAGAAACCATATCTCCTACCAAATTATAATGGGAATTAGACACCCCCCCATTATACAGCTCCTGCATGTAGAATTACTGAATTGTGGGTGTGCGTGTGTTTATAGGTTAAACATTGTGCCTAGAAGCAATTCACCTGACTCATGTTGAGACTTTGTCCACTGGGTTGGCCGAATGGAAGTCTCTTTCATTCTCCAGAGTCTTCTGGGCAAGTAATTCTGGCTCAGCTTAGAGTGTATTCTTTGAAACAGACAGTTCTTCCCCTAACTTATCCCAAGAACCCCCAAAGTGGCCTCAGTCTGTGGTTATTGGCCCTGCTGATTAGCTGCTGAGCTGTGTTAGTAAAATCTCAAGAAAAAAGAGTATGTTTTGCCAATTGCACCATGTCTCTCCATATAAATAGAAAAATCCGAATTCTGAATGCAAACCTCATCCAAAAAATAAATATTAATATGGGAAAGTTTACTTTTAAGATCCTCCATTATGAGTCTCTGTGGTGCAGACAGTTAGACACCCTCACATGTGGCCCCGCTAACCTGAACTTGTCGTCGGTAGAGCTAACGTGGAGCCAGGCTTCCAGGGTCTGGTGCTCCTCCCGCCCCAGGGACCACCTTGGTGACAGTAAAATATGGATTGGCCAGCGTCTAGATCATGAGAATGAAATCTGTGTCTGTGAGGCTTACTTGTCCACCGCCCTTTGCCAGGATAATAGCAGCATCCCAAAGGGTGGCTGACGTCAGCCCCTCTCCTTCTCATCTCCAGCTGTTCGACCACATCTCAGAGAATGAGATCACACTGAGGAACACTGGCAAAGTTGGCTTTGAGTTCAAGGTTCTGACTGACCACCTGTCTTCACCAGACCACCTTCTGCCTGGGGTGCCCCTAATCCTGCCCGTTTCGGTAAGTAGCCTCCTTGCCTTCGATGGCTGTGGGGCAATGGTAGGGAGGACCCAAGTTCAAACCTGCAAGCCACACGCCTGTGGAATGTGGGATTATGTTAGACATTCACTGCCAGGATGATGGGTGTGATTTTCTTTTTAACAACAAATAAAGAGTTCTCAGAAACAATCAATCAATCAATCCAAGCACTTTACTCATTTATTAAGCAAGGATTTATTGAGTTTTGCATGAGCCAGGCACTGCCCAGGCACCAGGGATTCCTCTGTGAACAAGAGAGTCTAACCCAATGGTTTGGTTTTTTTTTTCTTTTTTTTTTTTTTTTTTCATGATTATAAGAATGGTTTGTTTCCACTCACAACCTCACAATTCCCTTGTAATTCCTTGAAGCCAGGGGCCTCCTCCCCACTTGGGCTTACTCTTTCCTTTTTAAACTACAGTTTTATTACTCCTGGGTGCATCCTTAAACTGCTTTTAGTTTATGAATTTTTCCAAACTTTTAAG
The DNA here is from genome assembly GCF_002288905.1 of Enhydra lutris kenyoni. Classification (NCBI taxonomy): domain Eukaryota; kingdom Metazoa; phylum Chordata; class Mammalia; order Carnivora; family Mustelidae; genus Enhydra; species Enhydra lutris. Next base: position 9,608,667 of record NW_019154114.1, read on the forward strand.
CACCCGCTATGACCAGGCACTTTCTTGCCACTGGGGATGGCATGGCATAGTAAACAAAACAGACAAATATACTTGATCCGAAAACTTGGACATTTTGCTTTATCAAATTATCTTTATCTAGAGTTTTATGAAAATAGCACTGGTAATGGCATCTTGTGCCTTTTGCTTTTTTTTTCACTCAATATTGTGTTTCTAAGACCAGCGTACATTGTTGCATGTAGCTATAGTTCATTTATTTTCACCATTAAATAATATCCCTTCTTTAACTATATTGAAAGCAGTCTTTCTTTTTCCTGTCAGAGCACATTTGGGATTTTTTTTTTCCCTAAAATTTTGCTGTTACAAACAATTCTGCTACAAATATTCTCATACCTGTCTCCTGGTGTACATTTGGAAACGTTGTCCTGGGGAATTTTCCTAGGAGTTAAATTTCTGGGTCATGGGCTTTGCATGTGTTCAATTTTGATAAGATTTTTCACAGTATTTTTTACCTCCCCCTCACCACTGGCATTACCACTGGACATATATAAGTTTCTTTTGATACATGTTCTCACCAAAATTTGGTCCTTTTTGACAATATGTCATTTAAAAAAAATTCATCATGTTCCTAGTTTCATTTCCCTGATGGTTTAAGAGGATGAGTCTCTCTTAATGCATTTATTCCCCATTCATATTTCCTCTTTTATGAAATACCCGTTCACATAGACTACCTACTGTTCTCTTGCTTGTCATTTTCACATATCTTCATGTGACTGAACGGAGGGTAAGCAGCACAACAGGCCTGTGGGACTGTCCTGTCCCAGAAGCAGGGTCCATTGTAAATATCAACATTCTCTCTGGTCTTTGTGCTGTGTAGGGTTTTATCAGTTCACATCAAGAGCAGGAGCTGAAGGTTTACTACTTACCTGGAGTACCTGAGGTCTTTCAGAGGAGTTTCCAGATACAGATTGCACACCTGGACCCAGAAAACATCACTCTGCGTGGAGAGGGAATTTTCCCCCGAATCTGCCTCGATCTCCCCAGGAAACTCCGCGGTATTACTACCCCCATAGAATTTCCCCACTGGGGTACAAAAGATGCATTCTGCTTTGTTTATTCGAAGGTTGAGTGGCACTCCCATTATTTGCTTAGCGGTCTTCACTAGTTTCCTTCTGTGTGATTCCACAATTACAAAAAAAAAAAATCGAATTGAAATTGACCCGGGGACCTGAGTTTAATGAGACAGGATAAGGTCCATGGGAGTCCCAAAATTAAGACCCCTGGCCAGTTTTGCCATCGGGGAACTGCAATCCAGAGGGATCAGGAAGTTGCACTTAGAAAGGCCTTTTCCTCCAGCTGCAGTCTGTCCCTGAAGTGTCCTCACTGTGGCACGCTCACAGACGGCCACTGACGCAAAAGGCTGATTTTACTCCAAGGAGTAGAAATCACAAAATAAAAACTGTACAGAAAGGCAACCAAGGTTCTGACCCCTTCTGTGGTTTGGCATTACACAGTTTAGTGGCTAATTTAGACTTTGATTAGTTGTCTGCCCACACCTTAGCCAAGGTTTCTCTGGTAACATCTAGCCCCTGGAGCCATCCCTCTAGACCAAAAGACTTCCATCGTGGCAAATCCCAAAACTCAGCTGAGCGGCTGTCTTAGCCATGGATTCTCTGGTTCTTTTTTCCTGACATGGGGTACAAGGTGAAGGGTTAAGACAAAGTTCTCATCCTTCTCTGTGACTCCTTCAAGCTCCTTGAAATCTTCATTCCACAGATGGCTTCAGATGGAGCCCTCGTCCTCAGCCTTTCCCCCTCTCCTGTGCCCCAAAGTCACTGGCTCACCTGCCACAATTGACAATCATCCGTTATATCCTGACTGCTCCCTGAAAATACGAGCACAACTGTTGGTCCATTTAAGACCATGTTACACTCTGGGATCTAGAGTTCCTGCCAGCCAGACGTTAGTTAGTCCAGCTCCACAGAGAAGTGTCAGGACAGAAAGCCTTTGCCACTGGGTGGAAAACCTGGTTCCCAGCCGGCCTCGTTAAGGCAGTCGCCATGTTTGGCCAGCAGAGGGCTTTCAGAGAATGTCCATCTGAGTACTGTGAGTACCGAATGTACTTCTAGTTGGGTCTCCTGTGTTCCAGTTTGTTACAAGTCCAATGCTTCCTACTATCCCGGAGTACGCACTTCTCTTTCTCTGCCTACCTCATCCCTCAAGCATGTGAATTCGCATTGGCCGATGGGTGAACTTGAGTGTCTGAACTCTCTCCACTGATTGCCTACATCCCTGATTGGGGGAATTGAAACCTGTTAAGTTGCAGTTGTAGTTGCAAATATCATCCTTTGATTTGCTGGGATTTAATAAACGTGCAAAGTGACCTAAAGGATGACCGGGGCCATCTGAGTGTGTCCAGCATGGAGGGGGCTCCCAAGTCATGCAGTGTTAGTGTTAGACCCAGAAGAGCACCAAGGAAGCTGGAATCTGCTTGCTCACCCTGTGACTTAGGGTATTACTGCCACCAAGTTCTTGAGAACCAGTTGGGGGCTCACTACAGCATAATCTCCTTAAACTCCATGGAGTTTCTTTTTGTTGTTGTTGTTAGATTTTTATTTATTTATTTGACAGACAGAGATCACAAATAGGCAGAGAGGCCGGCAGAGAGAGAGAGAGAGGAGGAAGCAGGCTCCCTGCTGAGCAGAGAGCCCAATGTGGGGCTCGATCCCAGGACCCTGGGATGATGACCTGCACTGAAGGCAGAGGCTTTAACCCACTGAGCCACCCAGGCGCCCCTCTCCATGGGGTTTCTGATCCAAACTGAACTCACTCACAAACTACATCACCCTCTGAGGCAGAGAAAACCTGGCAGACGAAGCACCAAAAAGTTCACTTCCCTTCTCACTCTATGCACCCTGAGCTGACAGTCTGTGTTTTAGGCATAATTCATATATTTCCAATCATCCTTATTTCCTTCACCTTCCAATCCCACAGGAAATGAGAAGTATGAAACCTTTTTGAATCAAGCCAGAAAAAACCTAGAAAAAGAACACCACAAGAAACATGAAATACTCATTCACCTAGAGACAACTGAGGAAATGTCTGAGGATGAATCTTTGGAGGTAAGATTAGCTTCACTCTGCACAAAATGACTGTGGGAGAATAGGAGGTGCAAAGGCCCAGGGGCAAGAAGGACATGGTATCTCTGAGAAACAGAAAGGAGAAAAAGATGTAACTAGAGCAAAGAAGGGGGAGAGGTAAGGGGTCCCCTAGGGAACCTATTAAGGGTTTCGAACTTTATTCTGAGGGCAACAGCAAGTCACTGAAGTGTTTCAAGTGGAGCCTTGGATAATCAGATTTGCATCTTTAAAAAATCTCTCTGGCTGCCCTGTGGAGCTCAGAGAAGCTCTCAGGGGCCTGCGGAGGATGGGAACAGATGTGCTGAGGTGTGCTCAGTTTCTTAGAAGCTGATGGGGTAACTCTAAATGAGAGGTAGTGGTCGTGTCAACAAGGGTGATGACACAGGAGGTAGGGAAACTCTGGTAGGTTCAAGAAATACTCTGGGGGTGGAATGGTCAGTGATTAGGGATTGGTTGGATGTGGGGGTGAGGCAGAGGTGACCCACTGAGATGGGAAACTCAGGACCTGAGGAGAGAGAGAGGCTAGAGAAAGTGCTCTGCGTCACCAGACGGTCATTGTGATCACAGGAAAGGGTGAGATTTCCTGGGAAGTGTACCAAGTGAGCAAGGGAGAGCATCGATCCAGAGTAGAGCCTCTGGTCTCCAGCAGCTAAGTGGGGGCAGGGACAGCTAAAGAGGTTCAGCATGGTGTCTCCGAGGTGGGAGCCCAGCCAGGAGTTGGTCTTTTGAGGTAGAGAGTGACCCAGCATATAAATAAAGGCTGCCCTTGTGGGAGGAAGTAAGAGCAAAAATCCCAAAATGTTCTCCCTCACTATTCCCTGAAATGCTTCTCTCAACAGTCCATTCCTCACCATGAAGGCTGCTTTCTCCCTGTGCTCATCTTTTAAAATGCAAATGTGCATGAGAATATCGTCCCAGGGAAGAGTTACTTATGAAGCTAGCTGCAGAGCCCTTAGGCTGGGGAAGAGCAGTGTCACTGGGGAGACAGGGAGCCCCAAAGGCCACCCGTGATGGCTTGCTTTGCTGAAACTTTGAGTGCACCTTTGCTCCAAGGACAATCATAATTAATAACATGAGCTACTATTTACTGAATGTTGCCCAAGCCTGTGTCACCCTACGGACCTGCATTCATTTGCCCCCTCCCATGGTGGTAGGGAGCCGTACGGTGCCACTCTTGTCTCAATTTCACAGTGAGACAGGATTTGTGGAAGTGAGGTGCAGGTCCCCAGGCAGGCAGCCAAGCTAGGCTCTGAATCCAGGCCTGTCCGACTCCGAGGACTGTGTTCTTAGCCTCTGTCCTGTCCCCTGGGGCCCCCAGCTGTCCATACAGGACAGCAGCACGTCTCCACTCTGCTCACAACATTGCCCGGTGGCTCCTCTGCGGAGCCTTAGCCCCGCCATCTCTGGCGGCCCCTCCAGTTCCGGGCTGGAGCTTCTGAGAACCGGCTGAAGGCCCCGGCAGAGCGAGCTCGTCCTCGGGCCCAAGGTAGCGGGGCCACCTCTCCTGGCTCCGAACAAGCATAGGGTGGGCTTTGCTTGCATCGAGATGACTGGACACACCTGTCGGTGACACATGCGCCTCTCCCAGATCTCATCGCGTCCCTTGGTCTCCTCACGGGCCCCTCCACACATTAACCTTCCCGCTTGGCCCCAGACCTAAGGTGCGAGTCTTCGAGAACAGTATTTCTCAGTCTTTTTTCACTCTCACCTCCCAGGACATTTTTTTTTTTCCTAACCCCCCCCCCACCATGAAATAGTATTATTTTTTTTTAAAAAAAAAAAAAAAAAAAAACCTCTTTGAACACTTTGACAATAAAATTTTTTAACTTTTTATTTTGCAATATCTATAGATTCACAGGATGTGGCCAAAGAGAAACTATTTTCCCCAAATGTAACATCTTACATAACTTGTAAGACATGGTACCACAATATGAAAACCAGGAAATGGTCATCAGTACAAGCCACAGAGCGTATCAGATTTCCGTTTGATTTGCGCTCATTTGTGCGTGTGGTTCCACGTAATTTTTTTGTACATGTAGGTTTCTGTCACCCCTACCACAATTAAGGTACAAAATTGTTCCACCACCACAAAGATCCCTTGTGCTTGAGGAAATAGAATTAAAAACAAAATCTCCTTCCAACCGAGAGAATCTCCCCACAGAGGGAGAAGAGAAAGAAAACAATTTTATTGTTGAATAAGCATTAAACCAGGTTGTGATCCACATTATAGACCGTCCACTAAGAGATTGCAAAGACAGAAAGAAATTTCAGCCTTTTATATAACCAAACATATGACCTCTTATATACATGTTCTCGAGGTAAACACTAACTAGCCCTTAAGTAAGAACTATAACTAACTATAACTAGTCCTCAAGTAAGAGAACTTGACAGCACCACCTGTCATACATCATTCATCCTGAATTCACATGGTAATCAGGGTGACCCTCTGTGTTAGAAAATCGGCTTTTTCCAGAGGGAAACCTCTCATGTTTGCAGGATAGGGCTCTCTGAAGTCAGGCTCCTAGCCTCTCACAGAAACTGGGAGATGGGGCCTCTATCTTACCTGGTGATCACATTTTGAAGAGAAGGTTCCCCGGGCCTTGAGGAAGACACTGCTGGGTTATAAAGCTGACCAGAGTCAGTAGGCTTTAAGAAGATCTATATGTATTTCAGAAAAACAGAGAAAGAACTCACAAGCTTTTGAAGCAATTTGTCCTAAGAAAAGGGAGTGGGAAGAAGTCTCTCCCCTTATTTTCAATAAGGAGAATCCAACCTCTTATCTTTCATTTGTATTTGGCCTTACAAGCTACTTCTTCATAGCCACGCCCCAATCTCCTTTTCCTTACCCGTGGCAACCACTGTAGTTTTCTGTTTCTATACTTTCATTATTTCAAGAATGTTATGGAAAGAGAATCATTCAGTGTGTAACCTTTTTCATTGAGTGTCATGCCCTTGAGATCCATCAATATCGATAGTTCTTTCCTTTCCATTATTGAGGACAATTCCATGGTGTGGACATGCCTGCTTACCGCCCCCTCCACCACCCGCATGGAAACTGCAATACCACAGATATACTGTATATCTGTTTATGTATTGTGGCCCTTTGGAAGGCCACAAATCACTGTAATATCTAAAATTTTTTCATCCCCCCCCTTCCATGAAGCAATTCTTTCCCTCTTAGAGATGATTTGCCCCATTGAGAATGCATGTTCTAGAAGAATTTGCTCACTTGCTGCTCTTTCCTACTCCAGTTAAGTCCTCAGCTCCAGATGGAGGTAGAGCGACTTATAGTCCAAAGCTACGCCATAGAACATCAGAAAACAATTATCCCCGATTCTGCAGATGACCTGAGCTATCGGAGTCGTCAAAAACTAGCCAAGTGAGTGTCGTTCTGTTTGGGGCCTGTTTCAGAGGGCATCAGAGCAAACGGTGTCACCCACCAGAGTGCAGCCTGAGTTAATTGATGGTTGGTCATCTAGAAATGAAATCTACTCACCTCCTGTATCTGCCATCCTCCAGCATCCAGCCAACCAGGAAGGTCTGTGCCTCTGAAAGTCAGAAACCTCTGGCTTTGCCTAATGGAGAGGCTGGGTTTCAGGTTCATGAGGGCCTAGGCCAAATGTGTTTTGAGATAATGACTGAAACAGCAGTATGGACTCCTGGGCATGGGGGAGCTTCTTGTTCCTAGTCTTCTCTCTGGAGGGTGGTTCTTCTCCATTACCAAGGACAAAATTGTGACAAGAGATAGAAGAGAACAGCACAATCTCTGTTTTGGAAAAGTGACTGGTAAAGAGAGATCGTTAACTGTTTCAGAGTCCAGCTGCCAGAGTATGTCCTGGATTTTGGCTACATCATCCTTGGTGACGTCCGGACACATATCATCAAGATCACCAACACCAGTCACTTCCCAGTGTCCTTCCATGCAGAAAAGCGTGTCCTTCATGATACAGGTAACCAAGCTAGGGAGACATTTTCCTCTTGCCTTTGTCATTTCTAACAAGGTGCCCAGCTGTACTGTTCTGCTGGAATTGTGTTCATGTTTTTTCTGGGATCAGCTGAAAGAATTCTTGGCCCACTAACTGAGACTTGGAACGGTCATCCTGCCCCAGAAGGACTCTACCTATGGCAGCGCTTGTTTGCTCTTTTTCTTTCCCGCAAAGATATGTTGTTTATCTTGGTCTAGGCTTCAGTACTGAGTTAGATCGTGTAAAGAATCTCCCTTACTGTGAAACGGAAACATTTGAAATCAAATTTGACCCACAAGGAGCCAGTCTTCCTGTTGGAAACAAAGAGGTCATCTTACCCATCAAGGTACGACTCAATGCAGGGCCCAGCTTGTCATCCCCAGCTACCGTTACCCCTAGAATGAGCCAGTTACCATTTCAGAGCCCCAAGTCTTCTCCCAACCCCATGCCACGTGGTAACACCAGCTTTATGCCTATTCTAGGTGACCGGAGGACCAACAGTTCACATCTGTCTCCAAGCCAAGGTGACCATTCCCACTATGACACTGTCTTGTGGGAAAGTGGAGTTTGCCACAGTTCAGTGTGGACAGTGCCTCGTGGAAACTATTCAGTTTTCTAATCCTCTCCAAGTCCCTTGTGAATGGTTCATCCACAGCCATAAGCCAGTTAACAAGGTAAATGGGTTGTGGCCCATCAGTCTGCTTCTTCCATCTCCATTTTGGCCAGAATCATGATTCGAGACCTTCACACTTTCATTATTTCAGTCGTCGGCTCGAGACCTAGAGTGACAACCGCTGCTTCCTAAATACAATCTAAGCCCTTAGCCCTGCATTCAAGGACTTCCCAGGCCATGCTGTCTGGGGGATGTCTTACTTATCTCTATAGCCCTGGTATCTACCCATTCCCTGACAGCTGGGAGGGACTCAGTAAATGTAGGCCGACTGAGTGGAGTATGGAATAAATCTGTTTTCCATAGTAGATGATCTAATTGTCTAATATCTATTAACCAGCTGGAGAAACATATGCCAAAATACTTAAGACGGAAACTCCATGCTGAATTAAAGCCTAAGACACGCATCTTTGAGATCCAGCCCATGTCTGGGGTCTTGGATCCTGGGGAGAAGTCCAATGTGCAAGTGAAATTCATGCCTAAAGAAGAGGTAAGCTTTAAAGAAATGTGGTGCCATTCAGACTTTTTGGGTTTCTTTGAGCTTTCCTCAAAGGCCCACTTGATGAGGCTGATGTCCAGGGAATCTGAGTGACCTTGGCTTTGGTATTGTGATAAGGACATTAAGTACTTGCTTCATGTAGGAGCCGTGTGACTGGGTAGTTAAGAGCACCGGCTCCAGAATCGGATCTATCTAGCATGTCAGCTTTTATCGGCAGACCTGGGTGAGTGGCCTTCTGCTTCTGCACTTGGAGGCTGTGCGGCTTTGAGTAATCTCTTCGCCTCTAAACCTCAGTCTGCTCATAGATAAAATGAAAAATAATACCACATGTCAAAAATCCCCTATTGCAATTCTAAAATCCAATAAGCTCCAGAAACCAGGGGGAAAAATTTCATAAGTTTCAGACCCAAACTCATTTGGTGGAAAAAACCTCATCTGAACTGACAGGAGACTACTTAACCTTTATTTATCCCACTTAGTTTGCGGACTCAAACATTGCAGCTGCGGAAATATTAGTGTCTGATTTTTAGGGGGCCTCCCCCAGCCCCCGTGGAGGATATTATATAACAGAGAGTCTGTACATTATCTTTACCTTTTAAAAATCTGAATTTGAAAGCTTCTTGCTCGTAGGGTTTCAGTTAAGACAGTATCAACCAGCCATACCTACTTCCTAGGGTTATTTTGAAGATTAATGAATTAATGTGAATAAAACTCACAGCAAAAGGCTCTCCACGTAGTAAGTATCTCAATAACTATTTACTGTTGTCATTGGTCGTTAGAATAATAAGAAGTACTTCCTGGTGGATGTACTCCCTGGGCCTCGTAGGCATTTCTTTTTTGAATACCATTAGCACAAAGCTACTCCGAGCAAAGAAACAGAGTAAAAATAAAATCCTCCAGCCAGAGAGGATCTCAAGGGGTTACCCTGTAAAGACTTGTGCTCAAAGCTTAAGGCATTAGGGAAATGGCTTTCTCTCCTTTATTCTTTTAAAAGAAGAAAATCGATGTAGGTTTTATAGAACGCCTACAGTTAATGCCCATTTTCCTGGTAATGGAAATGCTTTGAAGAAATGCTGTAGACTCTACAGAGAGAAAGAAGAAAAGCAAATGACTTTATATCTGATTCTAAAATAAAGCCCCTGCTTCTTTCATTATCAAAATCTCCCCAACCCTGTCTTTGAAAAGAAAAGAGAATTAATATGTTTGTCATTCTTAGAGTCTTAAGACTTTTAGGGGTTTTATTATCAGGGTTGCCAAGATTTGTGGTACTTTACTAAAAGAGGGACATATCAGTAAATAAGTAAAAAAAAAAAAAATAGATCTATTCAGGTGGTTCCATAAACATTGAGTTGGAACAGGTCAAAGTTAATAAAATGTTTCCACCAACTGGGAGAGCAATTTATTGGCAATACGCAAGAAATTGATTAGCCTTGCAACCCACACAGTCCACATCTCTGTCTCCTTCAGCATCAGCACTACAGGAGAAATCACGGATGTTATACCAGATGTTCAGAATACTCCGTTAGAAAACAAGGAAATGAATAAAATGTCTTAGAAATATTTCCATAAAAAGCAATCAAAATATAGAAGTTTGAATCAAAAGGTGCTAAGTCCATAGTTACATAAGAAAACCTTTTAGCCAATAATTCATTCTCTTATTGTCTCCAACAATATTTTCTGGGTGTGAATCTATGTCCATCCACATTCTATCCATCTGATTTTCCTTCTTGAGCTAAGATTCTTAGAAACTCTTCAAATTGTGAAGCCAGTCATGCTCTCCCAACCCAAGCCATGAGCCTAACTATATCAGAATGACCTGGGCATGTGGTTAAAAATGCAGATTTCCGGGACACCTGGGTGGCTCAGTTGGTTGGACGACTGCCTTTGGCTCAGGTCATGATCCTGGGGTCCCGGGATCGAGTCCCACATCGGGCTCCCAGCTCCATGGGGAGTCTGCTTCTCCCTCTGACCTTCTCCTCGCTCATGCTCTCTCTCACTGTCTCTCTCTCTCAAATAAATAAAATCTTTAAAAAAAAATGCAGATTTCCCAGCCTTTCCCTCTCCCTGTCAAGTCAGGATCTCTAGGGATGGGCCTGTGAATCCACATTTTTAATAGGTTCCCTAGTAAAACCAGATTAGGATAGTTGCTATCCCTAGCAATTGGTATTCAGACTGTAATTATAACTGATAAACTGAATACCCCAGCTGACCATCCCTGACCCGCTGCCTAACTGTATTTTCAAATAACAGAAATATGTTCATTCAGAATCTACCAGAAACAGACTTGGAGACAAGGATTCAAGTGCAAGCAGATTAACTGAGAAGTGCAGGAAACACTGATGGAGAAGTAAAAGGTGGTTGGGGAAAAGAAGGCAGCTAATAAGGTGTGCGAGTGAGCCAGCTGCCTTGGAGACTGGAACATAATCCTACTGGGATACCCTGAGGAAATGGACAAAATGCACATTTCAGAACTACCCCTTCCCAGGAGCAAGGAAACTGAGGTGTTTATGTGGTAGTTCCTTAGTCACTGGTTGAGGATTGCTTCCAGAAGATGTTAATCCCAGTACTTCTGCCTTGCCCTGCCCACATGCAGCAGGGCCCATGACATGAGAGCAGAGGTACAGATAGTGGAGAGTCTGAAGGATGAGTGTGGCATCTAAAGGGCCTTCTATGAGTGATGAAGCACTTGTCACAATGCTGGGCATGCTGGATACCCAGTATGAATGCAGAATTATAAATTGTTCTCATGCAATTTTACATAAAAAATGTCCTCTCTTAATGTCAGTAGCATCAGTTTTGTCCCCACGTGGTTTCCAGGTTTACATTGCATGTGACAAAAAAACAAAGTTAAGATGCTTATTCTGTTTTTATGTCTTCCAGAAATTCTACAGCCAAACCCTGGTGTTCCAGATTTCGCAGAGTGCTCAGAAGCTTATGCTGCTGGCACAGGGGCAAGGTCTAGAGCCACGCTTGGAATTTAGTCCTTCAGTTCTGGAGCTGGGGCCTCTGCTGCCTTATGCACCTGGAGATGAGGGTGAGGTGGTGGTGAAGAATCCCTGCAGCTTTCCCATTGAGTTTTACTCCTTAGAATTTGACCAGCAGTATCTCTTAGAAGAGAAGGTGAGCAGAGGCCAAAACCAAATTTCATTTTCCTCCCTGTGCTGGGCCCTACCCTGTACTGGTGCTCTTCCCCTGATGTGGACAACTTCCTCCTGACCTTCGCCCCTTCTTCCCCTTAAACCCTTCCTTGTCAGTTTAAGTATCACTTTGTGCCTTTCTTGACCTCCTTCCCTTGCTGTGATTAGAATTCGTTGCTTCTTTGTGATCTCATTACACATTTTAAACAACTAATTGAAAAACTAATTATTGCTCATGGTTAAAATTCAAACAGTAAAGAGTGTAAGCAGCAATCATTGTATTTGAAGTGAGTTTCTTGTTGACAGCATGTAATCAGATTTTAAAAAAAAATACACTCTGGTAGTCTCTGTTTTTAATTGGTATATTTAGACCATTTACATTTAATAAAATTAATTTCAGGGCTTAAATCTGCCCCCTTTTTTTTTCTGTTTGTTCTGGGCTACATTTTTTCCAATTGTTCCTCCATGTACTTTTTTTTTTTTTTAATTTTTTAGAGCAGTTTTAAGTTCACAGCAAAATTGAGGGGCGCCTGGGTGGCTCAGTAGGTTAAGCCTCTGCCTTCGGCTCAGGTCATTATCTCAGGGTCCTGGGATCAAGCCCCGCATCGGGCTCTCTGCTCAGCAGTGAGCCTGCTTCCCCTTCTCTCTGCCTGCCTCTCTGCCTACTTGTGATCTCTCTCTCTCTCTCTGTCAAATAAATAAAATCTTTAAAAAAAAAAAATTGAGGGGAAGTTACAGAGATTTCCCATATAACCCTGCCCCCCACACATACAAACTTTCCTCTTATTATCAACATCTCCGACTAACATGGTACATTTGTTACAATTGATGAATCTACGTTGATACATCATAATCACCCAAAATGCACAGTTTACGTTTGAGTTCACTCTTGGTGTTGTACATTCTGTGGGTTTGGACAAATGTCTAATGACATGTATCCACCATGACAGTATCATACAGAGTATTTTCACTGCCCTAAAAATCCTCTGTGTTCTCCTACTCATCCCTCCCTCTTCCCAACCCCTGGAAACCATTGATCTTTTTACTATCCGCATAGTTTGGCCTTTTCTAGAATGTCATATAATTGCAGTCATACAGCATACCTTTTCAGATGGGCTTCTTTCATTTACTAATATACATATACGTTTCCTCCATAGCTTGATAGCTCTTTCTTTTAATACTAAATAATATTGCATGGTCTGGACATCGCAGTTTTTTTATTCACTGACCTACTGCAGGACATCTTGGTGGTTTCTCAGTTTGGGCAATTATAAAGAAAGCTGCCGTCAACATCCATGTGCAGATTTTTGTGTGGACATAAATTTTTATTTCCTTTGGACAAGTACCAAGTAGCACAATTGCTGGATCATACGGTAAGAGTATGTTTAGTTTTATAAGAAACTGCCAGAGAGTCTTCCAAAGTGGTTGACCATCTTGCTTTCCCACCAGCAGTGAGTGAATGTTCCAGTTGTTCCGCATTCTCACGGGCAGTAGATGTTGTCAGTGTTTCGGGTTTGGGCCATTCTGATAGGTATGCAGCCTGCCTTGTTTTGATTTGCATTTCCCTGCTGACCTCTGAGGTGGAGCATCTGTTCATAGGCTTATTTGCCGTCTATCTGTCTTCCTTGGCGAGGTGTCTGTTAAGGTCTTTGGCCCATTTTTTAATCCAGTTGTTTGTTTTCTCTCTGTTGCAGTTTAAGAGTTCTTGACATATTTTGAATAACAAATTTATCAGACGTATCTTTGGCAAATATTTTCTCCCATTCTATAACTTGTCTTTTCATTCCCTTGACATTGTCTTTTGCAGAGCAGAGGTTTTTAATTTTAATGAAGTCCAGCTCATCAATTATTATTTTCGTGGACTCTGCCTCTGGTGTGTTTCTAAAAAGTTGTCACCACACCCAGGGTCATCTAGATTTTCTCTTAAGGGACATTCTAAGAGTTTTATGGCCGTATGTGTTTCATTTAGGCCTTTGATCCATTTTAAGCTTTGTAAAAGATGTCCCATCCATCTAGATTTGTGCTTCTTGCATCTGGATGTCCAGGTCTGGCATTGTTTGTTGGAAAAACTATCTTTGCTCATTGCATTTCATTTGCCCCTTTGCCAGAGGTCACTGGACAGGTCACTTGGGTCTATTTAGATCTCTGTTCTGTTCCACTGATCTAGCTGGGTCTGTTCTTACCATCTCCGCCCTGTTCCACTACCTTGAGGCTAGGATGTATAAACTATCCCTTTATCTAATACCCTTAGTACTCTACCTGTTAGAGACTGCTTCTTAGTTCCCTACTGTGAGCAGCTATGAAATTAGCTACTAATCTCTTTTTCTCTTTCCTCACCACCCTCTAACTTAAAATGATATTCTTCTCAATTAATGCTTACTGGGTAATCATGTCACGTGCACTCACTCCATGTTTTGCTTTTTGTATCGTATCTGTCATGTCAGAGCTTACAGCATTAGGATGTCAGAACCTACTTTCTATCACTTAGTCTTAGTTCTGTATTTATGTGTGTTCAGTGTCCAGCACTGAGGAAACTTGTGATGAAACTTCTCCAGTCACCTCTGTGTGATCTGCAGTGGATTCCTCAGGAGGGGCTCACAGGAGCGCTATTTCCTGAGTACATGCCTGGTGTAACTATTCACCTGCAGCTTTTATGCTTGAAGATAGTTTTGGTTGGTTACAATACCTTTCGCTCAGTTTGCACTTGAATATCTTAAATGCGTTGCTTCATCGTTTTCTCCTATGCTGCTCATGAAGTCTGATGCTTAGTTTTTTGTTGTATATTAATTCGTTATCTACGGCTGCAAAACAAATTGCTCCCAAGCTTAGCAACTTAAAACAACAAGCATTTGTTATCTCATGTTGTCTGTGGGTCAGAAATTTAGGAATGGCTTGGCTAAGATGGTTCTGCTTCCTCGGGACCTTCCCCCAACTCACCCTGTTTGTCTTCTGTCTTCTTTACATCTAGTGTTTATGCTCTGCCTGATTTAGATTCTGCATCTAGAAGTTTCTCTCAGAATGGGAATTTGTCCCTGTAGACAGGAGTCTTTTCATTAGGTATTCATGAAGTGCTCAGTGGCTTCTGTTGGCCCCACATCCTCTGCTGTGTGCCAGGTTCAAGGGAAAGGCGAAACAAAGGCCCTGAGACGTGCGGCAGGCTTCATAAGGAGCACTCTCGGGAGCAATACCAGGAAACAATAAGGCGAGCAGACCTGGTCAGAGAGGTGAGCTGTGATGGGATTATAGCAGAGACCTCGGCGGACCCCACAGGGAGCTCCGGAGCTGGGCCCGCTCTTCAGAATTGCCCCAGCTGAAGCCAGCTGGCCAGGCCTTTGTGTGTCTGCATCACCTCGTCTTTGGAATGTTCTCTCCTTTCCCCACTGACCTGCCATGCCAGCTCTGTCCTGTATCAAAGTGCCATATGTGAATGGATCTATTCTAAGCCTTCTTTTCTATATCGTCTCTGGTCAGTTAGTCTACCCCAATATCATTTCCACGCTGACTGTTAACCCACCTTCAAAAGTCCTTATATCTAGTAGGGAAGTCCTCTCTCTTTATTCTTCTTCATTAATGTTTTAACACTCTTCTTATTTTAAGATTTTATTTATTTATTTGAAAGAAAGAGAGAGCATGAGCAGAGTGGGGCGCCAAGAGGGAGAGGGAGAAGCAAACTCCCTGCTCAGCAAGGAGCCCAACACTGGGCTCGATCCCAGGACCCTGAGATCACGACCTGAGCCGAAGGCAAATGCTTAACCCCCTGAGCCACCCAGGTGCCTTAACTCTTTCTTTCTTCCTTTTTTTTTATCATTTTTTATATTCAAGTATAATTAACATACATGATTATATTAATTTCAGGCGTTTCAACTATTCTTAGCTCTTTATTCTTCCATATAAATTTTAGAATGAGCTTCTTTTTTTATTTATTTTTATTTTTGTAAAGATTTTTATTTATTTGACAGAGATCACAAGCCGGCAGAGAGGCAGGCAGAGAGAGAGGAAGGGAAGCAGGCTCCCCACTGAGCAGAGAGCCCGATGCGGGGCTCGATCCCAGGACCCTGGGATCATGACCTGAGTTGAAGGCAGAGGCTTAACCCACTGAGCCACCCAGGGGACCCTAGAATGAGCTTCTTAATAGTGGTTTTCACACAACTAAAAACAGTGATCCTAGAGAAGGAAAGGTTACTCAACAAAACAGAGTTTTCGTGTAAATTAGGCCATATAGGAAGCTAATGCTTTCTAGAACTTTATTGTACTGTGTCTTATAAATATACATACACACTAAGGTTACCAGATTTAGCAGAAAGAAAAACAAGTTACACAGTTAAATTTGAATTTCAGATAAAAAAACATAGGACATATTTTACATGGACATTTTTATACTAAAAAAAATTATTCATTGTTTATCTGTAATTCAGATTAAACTGCGCATCCCATATTTCATGTAACAACCCCAAAACACATTCCCTCCCTACCCCCACAATCCCCCCAACACATTCATGCATACACATACTTAATACCATTTTACCGGTTTTTCCCTGGATCATCTATTTATGAGACAACCGCCTTCCTCGTCTAACATTGCTCCCCACAGGAATTTTCAAGAACATGTCCCTCAGAGTGGATAATGGAGCTCTGTACTTTTGTCAAAGGGAAAAAAAAAACAACAAAAAAAAGAGTATACGTTATTTATAAAACAAGAGGAAAATTCTCTCCCACATGTGAAATGCCCAGGCTCAAATGGGGCAAAATTCAAGATCTTATATCCCCAGATTCCGGGCCCAGACTTTCTTTTTAGACGTCCCCAAAGGCCCATGCTACACACCCCCGCCTCAGGCAGGAGCCAAGGTCTTACAAGGTGGGTCCGCAGACCCCATGAGGGCTGTGAGGAGGAAGTGTCCAGCCAGCCAACAGCCGTCACCCTCCTCCTCTTGCAGGTCTTGCGAACGCTGAAAGGCTACGATTCCTATAACACGCTGCTGCTGCCCCCCCGCCTTCCGGGGGACAAGCTGCCCCCAGAGCTGTACGAGTACTTTAAGGAGATGAAGCGGTCGAAAGAAGAGCAGATGAAGGCCAAGTATCTGGAGAGTCTGGTCCAGGAAAACGGTGAGAGCTCAGTGCCAAGAGCCCGGCTTCAGCCCCCATCCTGGTGCCCCAGAGGTGTCCGTCCTATGAGGCCAGCCAGGCCTGTGCTAGGTGCCTCACAGATTTTGTTTCTAACCCTCCCAGAATGGGCCTGTCATCCCTGCTGCATGGAAGTGGAGACAGGAGTACATTCTCCTCTCTGTAGAGTCTAGCGAGGAGTTAAGACCTCAAAACATTGGGTGCAGGCATTAAGGAAGGCACTTGAAGTAATGAGCACTGGGTGTTCTATGCAACTGATGAACACTGAATTCTCCCTCTGAAACCAATAATACAGGATATATTAAATTTAATTTAAATGATAAGTGATATAGGTATAGAAGAACACGTGCTAGATACCCAGCCCCGTGCTGGGGGCTTTACACATAGAGATGAGAAACTAAAGCACTGACAGGCCAGGTCCACAGTTTGAAGGGGTAGAATTAGGATTTGAGCCCAGATCTCTCTGGCTCCAGAGTCCATGGTGGTAACCACAGTGTTCCACAGCTTCTGTGTGTGCCCAGGAGATGCAGTAACACATCCCACAGGGTATAGCTTGGTGCCCTAAAAGAGGTAGGGAGTGGGGGTTCACACAAGGAAGAGGTTGGCCCTCCATGGTCCTCAAGGCCAAATCCCAATTAAAAAGCTTGACTGTGCTCTTATAATGTACTCTTTCCTGGCCCACTGTCCCTGAGTTACCCCATCATACACCCATGGTGCTCTCTTGTGTGCACTTGACCTTCAAGACTCCTGAATGACCTGTAGCATGATGCATGCTTCTCCTTCCTGCTTTCCATGCTCATCCCGGAAATGTGCCCTCCCTGCTGTTATTCGCTCTCTTTCTCTGTGTAACACTCATCGTGTGTGTAATTGTTTTCTTCGTGCCCGTCTGCCCCCCCAAATGAGAAGTCCCCATAAAGGCAGCGATCACACGTTCCCCATCTTAGTGCCCAATAAATATGTGCTGTCAGGGCGAATGAAAGAACTGAATAAAGTCCATTTGTCCCACCCTTGAGCTTATCTTGCCTCTCAAGGAAGCTGATCAGAGAATACTAGTTTGTCCTTTTAGGACAAAGATGAGAGAAGACCTCCTCTCCCCGCATTCTCCCGGTCGTGTCACTGAGCACTATTGGTACTCAGATGCTAGAAGTGCCATCATGGAGACCACAGACTGGGGGCTTAACCAACAGAATTTTATTTTCTCGCACTACAGGAGGCTCAGTGTCTAAGACCAAGGTGTTAGCAGGGTTGTTTTCTTCTGAACCTCCTTCCTCGGCTTGTAGATAGCCATCGTCCCCCAGTGTTGACATGGTCTTCCCTCTGGGTGTCTGTTCAAATCTCCTTTTAAAGACCACCAGTCATACTGGAGTATGGATGGAATAGGACACCCATATGACCTCATTTTAACGTTATTTGCCGCTTTAAATAAAGTCACATTCTGAGGTATTGGAGAGTTAGGATTTCAATGTACGAATTTTAGGGGAACCAATTAAGCCTATAACAAGCTGTCACGATGTATGTTCCAAGAATGGAGCTGAAGTGTGGTAAACAGATCAATAAAATAAGACCCTGTGTTTGAGAGCCCCATGGTCAGGAAGGAGGTGGGAGGACAGACACTGACACTCAAACCCACTGTCATGGAGGTGGGGGGCACGGGGGTAGACAGCTGCAGGGGCTGCCAGGTACAAAGGCATCATGACCTCAGAGAAGGGCCCTGTCACTCTCGTCCCCATCCTTACAACAGTACAGTGACAGGTTCATTTTTTCATTTGGCCCACTGAAAGGTGGCGGAGAACAGGGACCCAGGGGGCCAGAGGGGACCAGGCAGGTGCATACTCTGCTTTTCCCCAGGGCTTCTCTGAGCCTCTGCTCCCTCTGCTCTCACGTGCAGACTGTACTCCCTGCTTCCCACGCCATGGCCAGCAAGGCCAGTCACAGGAGAGCTCCGACCTCTCTGCCTTAGATGTCAATGCCCCACGCCTCCCAGGATCAGTGTTTTGCGCCCCGCCCCCCCCGGGGAGAGAGGGGGCCATTTTGTGCAATCACAGCCCAATATCCCCATTGGAATTGTGAGATAGTGCCAGTGGGGAGGGCGCTGGGCAGGCAAAATGGTAGATGTTCTTAGCAAGACCATGGACAAATGTTCATGAGACGTTAAGGGGGAAAACAGACTACAATTGGGATATACACTATAATCCCAAGTTCAGCTTTGAAAAAATGAGAAAGGAACAGTCTGAGAACTTGGAGCTCTCCTGTTCTGGTGTCATGAAATGCAGTTGCAATCACCATTTCTTTGTCTTTCCATCTCTTTCACCGATGAATTTTATAATTCCTACTCTTATGAATTTTCTAAATTCCCTGAAACAACTGTATAATTTTTGTGGGGTTTTTTTTTATGTTAAAATGTAGAAACACTCGGCAGGGAAAGTTCTTAACAGCCAACCGACTGCCGTTCTCATTTCTTGGGGTTGGCTAGTCCAGGGTGATGGTGTCCGGGTCAGTGATTCTCCACTTTGTCTCTCTTTCATTTTGTGTCCCCATCGCCCCTCTCCCCCTCCCAACTCTTCCACATGTGTTTTTGCGTCCTTGGCTCTCCCACAGAAGAGGAAGACGGGCTGTCATCTGATCTGGGAACCTCAGCCAGTACAAAGAGGACCTCACTGAGCCAAGGGATCTCAGTCACATCCAACCTCGAAGAACGGCACCTTCCCACGGCCGAGTCCAAGACCTACCCAGATGAAGAGGAAGATGACGAGAGCCTGGAAAAAATCATGTTTCAAAGTAAACAAGCATTTTAATATTTTGGTAACAGTTCTCCCTATGCAGAGTTGGGAAGACTGTCCAGTACCTCTTCACTTTTCTCCCGGAAATGCACCCGCAAGCCTTCTAGCCCTGCTGGGTGTTAATTCTGCGTATGAATATGCCATCATATTTATTCAGCCATTTCCTGTCATGCTGCAAATTCAGCTAGTGTCTAGTATCATTTTTTTCAGCAGGGCACATTCCCCCAAAATAGAGTTAGCAGTCAGAGAGTATATTTTAATTCTAGTGGTTGTGGACAAACTATTAGCCAAAAAAGGCACTGCCACGTGAGGGAGTGAGAACACTTGCAGCAGGTGATTTGTAAAACAAAAGCGTCGAAGAAAGGAAAAGTTGTTCCCCTTTCCACCAGACGTTGTGAATCCCAGGCATGTCCACATGCACTTACTTACACATGTATATTTTTACTTTGCAGCTGACAAGTTACAGAGCATTGACAGCCACTCCACAGAAGAAGTTGGAGAAGTCGAGAACAATCCAGTAAGCAAGGCGATCGCTCGCCACCTGGGCATTGATATTTCCTCAGAAGGCCGCATATCCAAGAACAAGAAAGGCATCGCCATTATCATCCATGGGACGCCCTTGTCCGGTATGCACGGCCCTGAAGGGTTGCCCCTGTAGGGTTTATGGTGAAGTTCGCACATGTAATTTTTGAGACAATGAAAGACTCTTCCATTTGAAGTTTATATACCACAGGACTATCCCCAAACTACTCAATTGCCAACGTCAGAGATACAGGGTTAGAGAAAGAGCAGGGACCCCTTATTTTTAATTAATACATCTCTGCCTTGTTTGAGCTTATATTCTTTCAATAATTTAAAAACATTAAACTATAAAAGAAAAATCCAAGACATGAAATCATTTAAAAAGAGAGGGGGAAATACGTACAAATCTTTTGAACTGGCCACGTTCCTTCTATAAATTTATCCTGGGAAAATATTTAATGACGTGGACGAAGATGAACAGCATGGCTGCTCGCTGCAGCATCGCTTGCCGTGATGAAAAACTGGGAGCAACTGAAGCATTCAGTGCGGAAGACTGGTTAACTAAGCCTCAGTACATCCGTAGAGTAAATTAATTTGCCACTAAAAATAGTGCCGCATGCACCCATGTTCATAGCAGCATTATTCACAATGGCCAAAAGCTAGAAACAGTGCCACCGTCCATTGACAGGTGAATGGGAACATGAAATGTGGTCCAATAGGCTATTACTCAGCCTCAAAAAGGAGGGAAATCCTGACACCTGCTACAACATGGATGAACACTTAGACATTATACCAAGTGAAATCATCACCCAAAGACAATCGCTGCATGATTCCACTTACATAAAGTACTTAAAGGAGTCAGACCCGTAGAAACAGAAAGGAGAGTGGTGGTTTCCAGGGACTGGGGAAGGGAAGGATGGGGGCTTATTGTGTGGTGGCTACAGAGTTTCCATGTGGGAAGAGGAGAAAGTGCTGGAGCTCGATGGTGGTGACGGTCACACCACAGTGTGAATGGACTAATGTAACTTACCCGTACACGTACCCATGGTCACGATGGTAAATTTTGTGTGTTCATCACCACAGTTTTTTCAAAGTGCCATAGAAGTGTGTTGAATGAATAGAAAGATATTTATGACACATCATTTTAAGTGAGAAAAAAATGTCATCCTTAGGATTTGCAATCTGTATTAATTTCCTATTGCCGCTGTGATAGGCAGCCACACACTTAGTAGGTTGAAATCATATAAATTGATGTCCTTTCTGAAGATCATAAATCTAAAATGTGTCAGGAAGGCTGCATTCCTGCCGGAGGCACATAGGAGAGGATCCATTTCCTTGTCTTTTGTAGCTTCTAGAAATGTCGGCTGCCTTCCTTGGCTCAGGGCCCCTTCCTCTGTCTTGAAAAGCAGCATCATAGGAGCACCTGGGTGGCCCAGTCAGTTAAGCATCTGACTCTCCATTTCAGCTCAGGTCCTGATCTCAGGGTCATGAGATCATCCTCACACTGGCTCAGCGCTCAGCAGGGAGTCTGTTTGAGATTCTCTCCCTTTCCCTCCATCTTCCCTGCTCACGTTCATTCTCTCTCTCTCTCTCTCTCTCTCTCTCTTGCAAATAAATAAATAAATCTTGGGGCGAGGGGGAACCAGCACTGTAGTGTCTTCCAAGTGTCTCTTCCTTTGCTTCACCATCATATCCCCTGTTCTGAGCAGCCCTCCTGCTCGTCTCCTGGAAGGGCCCTTGGGGTTACCCTGGGCCCACCCAGACAAAGGAGGATAATTTCCCGTATCAGGATCCTTAACTTAATTGCAACTGCAAAGCGGCTTTACCACCTAAGGTTAACATTTCCACAGGCTGCGGGCATTTGGATGTGGATGTCTTTTGGAGGGGTCTTTGTTCAGCCTACCACAGAGCAGGTTTCTTTTTCCTAAGAAATATAAATACATGAGTTGTACATGCATACTTAGCAGCCATAGACTAACTGTAATATCTCTGGATGAGCAAATTGTGGATCTTTTTTCTTTTCTTTTCTCCTGTTTATTTGTGTTTTCTGCTTTCTTTTTAATGAGCAGACATTTTGAAATGAGAAAAAATCCACACAAGTTACTCTTTAAACCAAAAAGTCTTCCCATTAGAATCAAAGACAGTAGAACTACAAAAAAAAAATTCTTTTAATATTTTATTTATTTATTTGAGAGAGAGAGACAGAAAGAGAGGGTACTCAACAGCAGGAGGAGGGGCAGAGGGAGAAGCAGACTACCCACTGAGCAGGGATCCCGATAGGGGACTCGATCCCAGTACCAGGAGATCATGACCTGAGCTGAAGGCAGATGTTTAACCAACTGAGCCGAAGGCAGATGTTTAACCAACTGAGCCACCAGGCACCCTTAGAGCTACAAAAAAAAATTTTTTTTAAGATTTTATTTATATATTTGACAGACAGAGATTACAAGGAGGCAGAGAGGCAGGTGGAGAGAGAGGAGGAAGCAGGCTCCCTGCTGAGCAGAGAGCCGGATGCGGGGCTCGATCCCAGGATCCTGGGATCATGACCTGGGCCGATCCTGGGATCATGACCTGGCCTGAAGGCAGAGGCTTTAACCCACTGAGCCACCCAGGTGCCCCAGAGCTACAAAATTTTTAAAGATCATGACCGAATCACCTTTTAACTGAGGAGAAAATTCAGAGAGGCTAAGCATTGCCATCACGCTGTGCATGGCGCACTGGTGGTGGAATGAGAACCAGAATCCATGTGGATCTGGTCTTGCCTGTTTTCTGCTGCCACATCTGGCCACATTAGAGACTTAAAGGCAAAGCACTTGGAGAGATCACTTTATAGCGGTCTCCATTCTAGAAGCTTCTTCTGTCTAGAACACTGAGCTGCTGAGAGCCAGGAAATTCAACCTCCTGACCCTTTTTTTGCAGGAAAATCAGCCACTGCAGTCAGCATAGCCAAATACTACAATGCAGCCTGCTTGAACATTGACTCCGTCGTGCTGGAAGCCATCTCCGACGGCAGCAACATCCCGGGAATCCGGGCCCGGGAGCTCTGCATTAGGGCTGCCATAGAGCAGTCCATGAAGGAAGAAGAGTCTGGTAAGAGCCATTTCCCCTGACTTTCTGGGCTCAAGTGCCCGGCACCCCTGCTGCTAATTTCCATCTTCCTTGTGTCCCACACTGAGCTTTTCTCCCCACGCCTGGCTGAAGGCTGACTTACAGCACGCTGCCAACTTATAGCCCGAGGAGGAATTCTCTCCACCAACGTTGACAGCTCTCCATGCCGCCCAGGACAGGCACACACTTGGCACTACAGGGAACAGGACAATGAATAGGATGAGGCTTCCACCTTTGAGGGTGGCCCGTGGAAGGCAAGCAGACAGGGGTTTATTCAGAGCAGAGGGAAAGAACATGGCAGGAGGGCAACTTTGGGGTGGCTGGGTTCCAACAAGCGTGAGCACGCTGCCAACTTATAGCCCGAGGAGGAATTCTCTCCACCAACGTTGACAGCTCTCCATGCCGCCCAGGACAGGCACACACTTGGCACTACAGGGAACAGGACAATGAATAGGATGAGGCTTCCACCTTTGAGGGTGGCCCGTGGAAGGCAAGCAGACAGGGGTTTATTCAGAGCAGAGGGAAAGAACATGGCAGGAGGGCAACTTTGGGGTGGCTGGGTTCCAACAAGCGTGA
>NW_019154114.1:9632173-9741272 GCF_002288905.1 Enhydra lutris kenyoni
TCTCGGGAAGTTTTAGTGGAAATGAGCTTTGAAGGAGCAGGTGAATGTTGGCAGGCAAAGATGAAGACAAGGACATCCCAGCCCAGGAAAGCAAGGAAGCTGACAGTCAGTTAGAGGTGGGGAGGTGGGCGGAGGCCCATCATAGTTGACCTTGATGCCTGGATTATGAATTTGGGTTTTATTTTGAAGGAACAGAGGAGTCAGGTGATTTTTACCTTGGGGAGAAGTGGCCAGAGAGTCACAGTGGAAAAGCAGCAGCCCTTGTAACGTCTTATAAAGGGAGCAGTGGAGATGCTGAGGATGAACAGGCTTGGGCCAGCCACCCCAAGGAGGGCTCTCAACATTCCAGGCGGTCACGTCAGGAAACCAGGAGAAGAGCGATGTTGTTTACCAAAATAGGAAACATGGGAGGAGAAGAAAGCTTACTGGCAAGGAAAATTAATTGAGTTTTGGACCCCACTGTAGTAAGGCCCGGTGTGGCCTACCTACCAAAGGTTGGGAATCCCAGCTCCATCAGGTTGTCTAAGGACCTAGAAGGCAGGACAATGTGAAAATATACTGAAGTAGAGTGCTCTGAGCGGAACCACTTTTATATAAATATTCATAACAACGTAACGTCAGTTCTTTCTTTCTTTCTTTCTTTCTTTCTTTCTTTCTTTTTTAAGATTTTATTTATTTATTTGACAGACAGAGATCACAAGGAGGCAGAGAGGCAGGCAGAGAGAGAGGAAGGGAAGCAGGCTCCCTGCTGAGCAGAGAGCCCGATGTGGGCCTCGATCCCAGGACCTCGGGATCATGACTTGAGCTGAAGGCAGAGGCTTTAACACCCTGAGCCACCCAGGCAGCCCATTTTCTTTCTTTCTTTCTTTCTTTCTTTTTTTTTTTTTTTTTTGAGAGAAAGAGAGCAGGGAGAAGGGCAGAGGGTGAGGGAGAGAGAATCACAAGCAGGTTCCACACCCAGCATGGAGCCTAATGCAGGGCTCGATCCCACGACCCCAAGATCATGACCTGAGCTGAAACTGAAAGTCAGACACTTAACCAACTGAGCCACCCAGATGCCCACAAACTGGCATCTGTAATAGTGCACCGTGTCTACTAGCAGGTTGATAAAAGTGGCTGGGGCTTTCAGGCGTGTCCTCTCCTCTTAGTACCTCTGCATGGGATGCGTAGAGAAATAGAGGAGTCTTTGCTGGGAAGATAACAGAAATAGCTTTTTAGTAATGTAAGGGAGGAAAAATAATTTTCTCTCTGTCCTTCTGAGTTCTTGGCTAAGACTCTATAATAAAAAATTCACAAGAAAACAAGTTTATTAACATGTTTATCTTATGTGTACACGGGAGATACTCAGGAAGAAATGAGGTGCCTTACAATTTTGAATTAAATACTGTCTTCACGGGGAAAGAAGAGAAGGGAGGTAGTCCTGGTGGGGGAGAGCAAATGAGTTTTAGGGAAGATGAGTAGACCCACAGAAGAACGGACGAGGGTAGATAGTTTGGTACATCCCTGGTGGATGTAACTGCCAGCGCGTGGCTTTGGGACAATGGAGTTCCCTTTGGATGCCTCTCTTTAGGCAGATAAGGGAAGTTAAGAGAATTCTTCTTTCTGCGTTTGCCCACAGCTCAAGTGCCCACAGCTCAAAAGATAGCAACATATTCTGAGATGACATATCCAGAACTCCACTCATCGTATTTTGGGGGTGGCCTAGTCTACCTTCAGTGGGAACTCCAAGCTGCATCACAATTCTGGTTTTCTTAAATTTTTGCTTCCTTTTCTCTCAACTAAACTATACTTCACAGAGGTCTTTGGAGCTGTGTTGGTGTCCCATGACACACTGGGGATTCCGGTTTCCAATCTGAGAGGGTAATGTCAAGCTAAAGACATAACTGGGGGAGTCTTCCTCAACAAAGCCAGAGGTTCAACTGCTGGAAGAGAGGAAAACAACCCAGAAAGCTCCAGAAAGGGGCACCTGGGTGACTCAGTGGGTTAAAGCCTCTGCCTTCAGCTCAAGTCATGATCCCGGGGTCCTGGGATCAAGCCCCGCATCAGGCTCTCTGCTCAGCAGGGAGCCTGCTTCCTTCTCTCTCTCTGCCTGCCTCTCTGCCTCCTTGTGATCTCTGTCTGTCAAATTAAGAAAAAAAAAAAAAAAAGGAAAAGAAAAGAAAGCTCCAGAAAGAGGAGAGGGATGGAAAGGGACATTGGGGAACACTTGCATTTTAGGAGGAGGGGGTGAAGGAGAAGCCAGGAAGTCCAAGAAGGAAGAGTGAGGAGGCTCAGAGGGCTGGGCAGTCAGGAGAGCAGGGTGCAGGGAAGTCAGGGAGGCTGAGGTGCGGAAAGGAGTGGAGCAAGAAGGGCTTTCACACCTCTTCAGAGCCCCGGTGGTCTGGGGGACCCTTCCAGACTTGTTTGTCTCATAGGCCCTATCACTGGTTCATATACCACTTCTGCGATTTCCTTATTCTACTGTCTGCTGACCCTGCCAGAATGTCGGCTGGAAGCAGAGATGTGTGATAGTTCTTGTCGCTGAGGTATTCCCAGCCTCTAGCATGGTGCCTGGCACAGAGCAGACACAGAGTAAAGATTTCCCAAAATGTATCGAATCAGCAAGGGAATGTAATCAGAGATTGCATGAGCCCTGAGAGAGGGCCACTGTGGCTCACAGTTCAGAGGTCACCGGGCACTTTGGAGAAAGCCCTTTCAAGGGAGGGGTTAACCCCAGACCTCTACTCGCTGCTCACTGTGGACAATCCTGCCTGTCCCACACCGCAGCCACTGGCCACTTGACATGTGACCAGTCCAGACTGAAGTGTGCTGCCAGGGTGGTTGTTTGAAGACGTATGAGTTAAAGGCTATTTTATACCATAGCAGAGTAACCATTTTTATGTGTTGTTAACATGTTGAAACAATCACATTTTGGATATAGAGGGTTAAAGAAAACACGCCATGGAAAGCCATGTGTACTTTTTTAATGCAGCTACTAGAAGATTTTAAATTACATACATATTATGTGTCCGTTGACAGATGTGGCTCACACTACTGTTTTCGAAGTCAGGCTGTGAGGGAAAGGGGGGGGTGGTGTCATGATGATGTCTGGAAAGAAATGAAAGAGCTGGCTTTTTAAGATAGGGCAGAATGACGGCAAGGACGGGGAAAATTGAGAGCCATAGAACAGCCCAGAAGAGACTGCACAGCCATGGTGGGAGGGGTGGGGGGGCAGGTGCGCAGGACTCTGGACCAGGTGAGCGGGACTCGGGCAGCGGGAGGCCAGAGCAGTCTTTATCGAGGCAGAGCCGGAAGTGGCGGTGACGGGGCTGGATGAGCGCAGGACTGGCCTGCAGATCTCTAGTGCAGTTGCTCTCCTGGTGGCGTCAGGCTCTTTGCCCCTCTGCCCCCCCCCAACACACACACATACACCCCAGCCACCTCCAGGTGCAGTATGGAGTCCTTGTACCTATAATCACCTCCTGGGGGAGAGACAGAGGGAACACATGAAAAGATAGAGCGGGGTAAGCATAGTGACAGCTCCCAAGGGAGTTCTGAGGACCTATTTGCTGAAATGTGGTCACCGAGGAGTAATGAGCCTTACCGAGTCTGCCCGTGCACTGGAGAACGGTGGCAGCTGCCTGGGCACACAGCCGCATCACCCCGTCTTAGTCCTGGGGTCCTAGCGCACCAGCGGTTTCAGAAGCGCTTGCCCTCCGGGCTGGAAGAGAATGTGGGGCGACTAACACGGGATCTGCCGGGACGATGGGCCTCGGAGAAACCCGCACTCCAGCCTCCGGGCCTGCAGCCTCTTCTCCCAGCCCCTCCCAGCCGGCTGCAGGCGGAGATGGCTTTGTGGTCCTCAAGAGAGTCACACCCGTGATACCAGGTGTTGTGCCATCCCCACCATCATTTCCTTGCTATCCTCGGGTGACTTTTAATATAAATCTACTCTCTCTCTGTAGCCCAGGAGGCTGCGTCGGGCCAAACCGCTGTGGGACAACTACGTCTAAGCAGTGAGACCCTGGGCAAGCTGACCTCAGATTCCACGCTGGTCACCCCCGAAATTAAACCTACGAAGCCGCTGCGCGGAAGCATGGTGATCGCCAAAAGCAAGACGGAGAGCCACGGCTCCGGGTCTCAGAAGCAGCATCACCAGCACGCGCCGGAGACGCCGCAGGTACAGATTAGGGCTTCCCCGGCGGAGGGTTGGGGTCCTTCCCCCTGCCCTTCCTCCTCAGCGTCCTGCAGCCTTGACAGCACGGCGTCGTGGCTGGGGGTGCCCTCTCCAGGCTCATGGTGCAGGCGCGGGCAGGCGTGCTCCTCCGGCAGGGGTTCAGCAAGAACTTTCCTGTGAGGCACTGGCTTGAGTGCTCGCAAAGCGGAGTTAAACGAAGCAAAATCCCTGTGCTCGCGCTGCACCAAGCGTCCGATGAGGGAGATGACCCCCCGTACACGTATCTACAATAAAATGAGATTGGTGACTAAAGATGTTTGTGAAAAAGAATTGGGGTGAACCATATGAAATGGCCAACAACAGCAGTTTCGTACGGCTCAGCCTAATCCTACAGGAACGCTGAGGATGAAACCATTCATTTCAACTGCAGGGGCGGGGGAGGCTGCACGGGAGTCTGTGAGAGTGTATCAAAAGCACCAGAAAATCCCAATTCTGACCCCAACCCCCCTTTTTTTAAAGATTTTATTTATTTATTTGACAGACAGGGATCACAAGCAGGCAGAGAGGTAGGCAGAGAGAGAGGAGGAAGCAGGCTCCCTGCTGAGCAGAGAGCCCAACATGGGGCTCTATCCCAGGACCCTGATATCATGACCTGAGCAGAAGGCAGAGGCTTAATCCACTGAGCCACCCAGGTGCCCCTACCCTTTCAATAAATAGGGAAGTTACAACCTATTCGAGATCACCCCATCCCCCATGCGGCTGCCACAGTGTGACAGGACTCAGGGTTTGGACAACAGTTGCCCTGTTGGAGTGCCTCACCCAGAATTGGCTATTTGGTGTTCCAAAGCTCTCGTAAAGCATGAACTCTCCAATGACTGGAGTTTAGTCATGTTGCAAGTTGGAAGAAATGTGTACTAGGTCATATAATGAAGATATGACCTATAATATAAGGTCATTTATTTATAAATCATCATGTTCTAGGAGAGCACCTGCTGGAAATCCTGGTCTTTTGAATGACATTTAATCTGACACATACTTCTCAGTTCCACGGCCTCCTCAGGTACTCACTGCCATGGTCATGTTCTAGAACTGGTTCATCATTACCCATAAACTCCAAGACCTCTGCCTTACACTTCCTCCTTCTTGACCACCATCTTTAACTTTCCAGATGACTTACTCCAGGAAGTAATTGGTCCCATGCAAACCTTCAGTCCATATCTTCACTGCCAGCCCCTCTTCAGTTGTTTTCTTGCCCTGTTTGGAATCCGTGACTGTCCCTGTAGGCTCTCTCTCGCCCCTTCCTCTTCTGCGTACTCTCCAAGCAAAAGTTCAGCCCTGGTAAACCTGATTCTCTGCCTCCTGAGGCAGGGTGGCTGAACACGGCTAGAGACAGCCCTCCTCTCTCCTGAATGGTCTTCATCCAAACTTAAGACCACAAATCTCAGATAGACCCTTTGGTCTGCCCTAGTAAATTTGCTGTCCTTCTTTTCGAGATAACTATTTTATGGAGGTCATCACTCTCCAAACCTCTAAGGCCCTTTCCTGTTGCCCATTCCCAGCTAATGATCTCTCTCCTGGCTGCATGGAGGAAGCGGCAACACTGGAAGGCGACCACCTGATTCTCCCAACACCAGATCTGCGAGCCAGGCTGCACCCCAGCCCATCGCCGCGCCTTCCCTGCCAGAGTCACCGCCCCAGCTCTCACCTGAGGCCCTGCCCGGGTGCGCCAGCCACCACCCCCCCACTTCTCACTCAAGAGCTAAATTCCTGCAGTCATGCCCTCTCTCCTACTTGCGTTGTACCCTACCTAGTGACTCCTCCCCATCAGCATCTATGCATGTTGTATGCCTCCCACCTTTAAAAATACTGCCCTGAGGCCCCAGACCGCCCTCCCGCTGTTACCTCCTCCAGTCAACTTCTCTTCACAGCTGTTCCTCCAAAGACTTGCCACAGGCCTTCCTCCTCAGCCTCACCACATTCTTTTTTTGACCTATTCCAGGGAGGCCCTTGTCCTTACCACCGTTCCTCTCAAACACTGCTCCTCTCAAGGTCACTGCCATTCATCTTGCCAGATCCCTCGGCCAGTGTTCTCTCCTCATCCCCTGTGACCTCACAGCAGCCGATAACTCCTCCTCCTGGAAGCACTTCCTGGCCATCGGAACACCACACTCTTCTACTTTCCTTCTGCCCCATTAAGTACTTCCTCCTCTCCTCCAGCTTCTCCACCTCCTCCAGCTTTTCCACCTCCTCCAGCTTCTCCACCTCCTCCAGATCCTTAGGATTTTGGACTAGACTAGAACTGAGTCATCTCCTTTTGTTATCTACCTTTTACTATTCTAACTCCTGATCCTTCTTATCCAGTTCATGACTTAAGTACTTGAATTTTTTCAGTATGCATATGACCCCCAAATTTCTATTTCCAACCCTAATTTCTTCCCCAGCTCAGGTGCATACATCCAAACTCACACTGAATGGCTTAGAGACCCCTCAAAATTTACATGTCTGAGAAGTGATTCTGGCCCATTCCCAAAACAGAACAAGACAAAAAACAAAAAATAGATCTTCCCTCAGTTTTTCCTTTCTTAATAATTGACTTTACCATTTTCCAATTTGATCAGGCCAACACTCAAGGAGTCATTCTTGGGGCTCCTCTTTCTTTCACATTCCCTTCCAAGTCCTCGGGGAATGGGATGTGAAGGAAAGTGTCAACCACGTCTCCCCACCTCCACCATGACCATCCTCATCCCTGCCACCATCATCTCCTGCTTAGAGCATGGAAACATCTAACTAACTAACTAACTAACTAGCCTTCCTGTTTCCACTCTTGTCACCCAAGCAGCAGGTACAGTGGTCTTTCAGATCACACGTCTGCCTGAAACATGCCAACATCTTCCCATAATACTTGGAATAAAATCCGAATTCCTCCCTGGGGTCTACAAGCCCTGCATGTTCACACCTGACTATGTCTTCAACTTTAAATGAAGCCCGGCCCTCTTCCCCATCGCTCACTTAGTCTAGTTACACAAGGCTCCCATGTACTCCCCAGATCCCAGCAAGCACACTCAGGTTCTTGTCCAACTCTGTCCACCTCTCTGTTCCTTTACCTTATGCCGTTCTCCCTGGCATTTATCACTACTTGAGACTGTTGTTGATTTGTATATTCACGTGGTCCTTTTCTGTCTGCCCCGCTTGCAGGAAGGACATTTCTGGCAGCAACATTGCCAGCCTTGTTTGTTGTTGTATCCCTAGTGCTAGAGGGGTCCCTCGTGCACAGTAGGTGCTCAATTACTATTTCTTAAATGCACAAATTCAGGGTGTTCAGTACATACACAAAGCAGCTTCCATGGTGTCCCTGCTTGAAGCTCACAGCAGTTCTTTAAGAGAAACAGGAATTTTCCTCTTTACAATGCAATCGCCATATTACAGATGAGGAAATGAGGCCCAGAGAGATTTCATCATTTCCATGAGGTCACATGGCTTGTACGTGTGAGAGCTGCTGGGACACCAATCTGGATTCTAACTCCTGATCCTTCTCCCACTCCACAGGTTTCCTCCAGCCCCCTCCCTACGGGGCCCGCGCAGCGCCGGCTCAGTGTCAGCCCCAGTATCGGAGGTGAGACGGGGCTCGTGAGCTGTGTGCTCCCCGAGGACCTGCTCACCCAGATCCTGGCTGAGCGCATCCAGGTGCGTCTGTGCCCCCCCAACCCCCGCCCCTCCACAGAGCTACGAGGCTCCTACTCCATCCCTGTGCTGGGAGCTGAGGTTCAGATCCACAGCCCACCCACGGCTGCTCAGAACCCAGGGGCCCTGGACAGGAAGGGTTTCTTCGTCCCCAACAGCCATTTGCTTGTCCTTTTGACATCCCTGGTCAGTCCCTGGCCCTGGTGTAGTCTGCAGCCTAAAACCACACACCTTAAAGCTCCAGTGAACTGGTTACATATTTTTTTTAAAAATCAGTCATAATACAGCCCTCTGGTAGCATAGTAAAAACCATCTCATGGAGTCACGGAAAGTTAGAACTTCATTAATTTCTATAAAAAATCATCTTCAATACGTTATTCAGTGAGAAAAGCAGATTATGAAATAATACATAAAGCACAAGTACATTTCTATAAAAGTATTTCTAAATGTGTATCATACAGACCTAGTAAAAACTCCCAAGGCACATGTAACTGGTTATCTTTGGTTAACAGGATAGTGGATTTTTAGTTCTCTCCACACATTTTTGAATCACTTCACAATGGCAGATTGCTTTTAAAGTCAAGAAACACAATAACTGTTTCCTTTTTTTTTTTTTTTTTCAGAATGTGTTGTACAGTTAAAAGAAAACAAGATTAGCAGGAATGGGGAGGGTACCACTGAAGCCTGTTTGCTGCTTATGGTTTCCAGAGAGCTAAATTGTTCACCAGGTCCTGGAGTTGTCCGTTTGCCTAGGTTTTTTCAAACTGGGCCACAATAGTAGTTGCGCATTTAAATAGAATGAAACGGGGCCCGAGCTTCCCAAGAGGAGTGTTAATAGAGGAAATGACTCGTGTTCAGGTTTAATGGCTACTGCGCTCAAGGTGCTGTCCCTTTCAGTGGATGTGAGCCAGGCGGGCCAGTACATGTGCAGGTGTGCAGTGGGCCCGGGTTAAATCTCGGGACAGCCAAAGTGGCCCCATAGAACTGACCTACTTAAAACACCCATCCTGGATGAAACATGGAGTTTGCCTACTTCTTTCATTGACAGTCTTGCTACAAAGAAAACAAAAAAAAACAGCAGTTGCAATAAATGGTGTCTTTAGTGATGTAGTTGATTTACATTCTGACACAAGATTCTTGCCTCATCAAAAACCAGTAGTGATGGGACACCTGGGTGGCTCGGTAGGTGAAGTGTCTGCCTTCGGCTCAGATCATGATCCCAAGATCCTGGGATCGAGCCCCGCATTGGGCTTCTTGCTTAGCGGGGGCCCTGCTTCTCCCTCTGCCTCTGCCCCTCCCATACATGCTCGCTCACTTGCTCTTACTCTCTCTCAAATAAATGAAATCTTTTTTTTAAAGATTTTATTTATTTATTTGACAGATTACAAATAGGCAAGAGGAAGCGGGCTCTCCGCGGAGCAGAGAGCCCGATGTGGGGCTCAATCCTAGGACCCTGGGATCATGACCTGAGCCGAAAGCAGAGGCTTTAACCCACTGAGCCACCCAGGCGCCCCAAATGAAATCATTTTTTAAAAAACCCAAAAAACCCAGCTGTGATCAGCCTCTGCCCAGGGGCGCTCCGTGTGTGTACGACCCTTGAGTAACACGTCAGTGCAGCAGAGGGCGCTCTTCCATGATTCATGGGATGGAGCTCTTTCCCCACCCCGTCGTTACTAACGCTGAGAAAGCTACGAATGGCACACCTGCTCCTGTGGCCCTTGCTGTCTGTTTCTCGGTGCGTGGGAATATCTTGCCTTTCCATCTTCCATCCTGCACCCCCTGGACCTTCCCAGACCCTCACTTTTACATTCCGCTTGCTTCCTCCATTTCCATAGCAACAGAATCAACCTTTCACTCTGCAAATACAGATAATGAAGATCTACCGTGACTGGTAAACTCTTTGGGTATTTCTCTTGTGTTTTCTAACAGCATGTTGAATGTAGCAGGTGGAAGGGTGGTTCCTCGGTGTTCTCCCGGGGGCGCCGTAGGCCTGGTGACCTGGTTGCAGCCCCAGGGAAAGCGCCTGCTGACGAAGGAGCAACCGCTCTCCGGAGGGAGCTGGGTAACTGCGCCCCTGCTAACCGTCTCTGCTCACCATGCTTTCAGCTGAGTGACTGCTTCCGGGGAGTGGTGTTTGACAGCCTCGAGACCCTCTTCGCTCGGAACATGGCCGTGGCTCTCCTCTGCCTTCTGAAGGCCATCGGCTGCCGGGACCACATCTATGTTATCAACATGGCCCAGGATTACACAGCCATGAAGGCCCAGGAGAAAGCCAAAAAGGAGCAAGAAGGTAAAGTCCCATGCCCTCCTGGGCTGTCCCTCTGGCAGAGCCAGGGGCTGTGTGAAATGCTTCTCCACCAGGCTGACCCACCGGGAATATTCCATTCGCCGTGTCTCCCCTCCGTCCTGTAAGGCACCTGACAGACACAGGTGACCTGTTGAGAGACGACAGGCTGAGGGATGAACCCAGCTGGCTCTTCTCATAATAGTCACATTCCCCTTTCCCCCGATATTACAGTGTGTCCCTTCATCTTCTCTATAATCACAGTCAACCTAAGGGGACCCCATCACCGTAAGGTCCCATCCTAACTCAGGTGATTCATTAGCTGCTTGCTTTTGCTTAAGACAGCTGTGCACTTCTTGCCAAGCTGGAGGTGCTGAGAAACCTCACAAGCCCATTTCTGCATCTTAGCGGGCTCTGTCCAGACATCGCAGCAAACACTCTGTACATTTGAAATGCCTAGGCATGGCACCTGGAGTTATTTGATCCTCTCAATGACTCTCTGAAGATCATTGTCCCCCCCTTTACAGATGAGGAAAATGACTCTTGGCTTTGGCTCAGGTCATGATCTCAGGGCCATGGGATTGAGCCCTGAGTCGGGTTCCGCGCTCAGTGGGAGTCTACTTAAGATTCTCTCTCTTCCTCTCCCTCTGCTCTCTCTCCCCACTCATGCTTGCTCTCTCTCCCTCTCTCAAATAAATAAATAAATTTAAAAAAAAAAAGATCACACAGCAAATTAGTAAGGTCTGTGTAACTCTGAAACCTTTGTATTTTCTGTCGCTACAACAGTGACTTGAAAAATTTTTCAGTGACTAAAAAATAGATATACACACATACACAGTAAGGTCAGCTTGAGTTCCTGCTGTAGTCAGAAGCAGTCGTAACAAATTTTGGTCCCCAGGGGAGGAAGCCATGCTGTCCCTGGGAGGCAGAGTTCTGCTCTGGCCTCAGCACTGGTCACATCACAGCCCTTCCTTACTTGGCCTTACCTCTGTCTTCTGGGAAAATCTACACAAATTGTAATGCTTTTCCATTAAGGGAAATAATTACAAACATGAGGTCTCTTAGCTCTTAAACAGAGTTCAAAGACTGCTTCCTTACATTCTCATCCAGAGAAAAATTAGGAAGAATGACCAGGCATCCCCAGCAGTGTTCCAATCTCCAGCTTCCTGGTTTTTCAGAAAGCTCATTTCCAACTTAAAAGAAAATATCTCTTTCATTTTCTCAATTACCTGCGGATTGAAGTTTTTCGCAGTTGCATTATGGGCTCCTCTCCCTTTGAAGATTCCTCTGCCTTTGAAGAAGTCCTGAGACAGCATCCAGTAACAATAATATTGTATTAAAATCTAATTTTTACTGAACATTTATGAATCTGCCAGGCACTAGCCTAAACGCTTTACAGGATTACTTATTTGATCCCCACCACAGCCCGGGAAAGAGAAATCATTATTCTCATCTGTTTCTATCCCTTGGTGAATGTCAGAGAAAGATCTCCAGACACATCTCTCTGAGCCCAAAGCTCAAACCCGGAAGAACAGAAGGTGGGAAGTTGTGCTGGTGAAGTGTGAAAAAGAGGCCGAGAGCCTTCATGCTGGGAGCGAGCCTCGCTTTTGGACCTGGAGTCTGAAGGGTGTGGGAGATGGTGCCCCTTTGTCTGCAAATGGCTTTGTCACCCTGAGGACTCTGGTGGCACATGTTCTTCATGGATAAAGTCAGCAGGTGGCCTGTTCCTTTCCTATCGCTGCAGTGGCAACTTACCACAAACCTGGTGACTTCCAACGCACACAGTTTACTGTCTTGCAATTCTGGAAGTCAGGAGTCCTAAAAGCGGGGTATCGGCAGGGCTCCGTTTCTTTGAAGGCTTCAGGGAGAGAATCTTTTCCCTTGCCTTTTTGAGCTTCCAGAGGCCACCAGCCTTCCTCAGCTCACGGTCCCTACTTCACAGCCTTCTGACCTCTGCCTCCATCATCTCCTTCTCTGACTCTGACCCTCCTGTCTCCCTCTTACAAGGACTTTTGTGGTTATACTGGGCCCACCCAGACAATCTAGGACCGTCTCCCCAGTTCAGGGTCCTCAGCATAACCACATCTGCAAAATCCTCTCTGCCATGCCAGGTCCCACAGTCACCCTTCTGGGGACTGGGATATCTCTGGAACTGCTATTCCAGATGGGTACCAGGTTTGGAGCCGTGTGAGTGAAGCAAGGCCCGCCAGAGATCAGGCACATCGCCCCGGGGCCAGCCCCCTTCCCCTGGTGGGGACCCCTCTGTAGCCTGTGTGGGCTGGGAGCGAAGCCACCAGGGCACCCCACAGCCAAGGCTGGGGACTTACCATCCCTCCCCTTCCTGTCTTTGTTCCCTCCACAGAGCGCAAACACAGGGAGGCACTTGAGAAAGAGAAGGAGCGTCTCCAAAATATTGATGAGGATGAATATGACGCCATGACAGAGGAGGAGAAGATCGTGTTCAATCGAGAGGTTCAGCAGGCCCTCCGCGAGAGGAAAAAGAGGTCAGAATCAAGGGCCAGGCAGGGCGGAAGTGGTTCTCCTGGGAGTGACACACAGCCTGTCCTGAAGGCTGGGGTCACCTTCCAGGGGAGCAGCCATGACCAAGGGAGACCCCGGAGGATGGCCTGCTAAGAGCAGGAAAACACGTTGCCCATCGAGGGTGTTGGTTGCGGCAGCCTTTCTGGGTTTCTCTCATTCCCTCCTTCCTTCTCTCTGGAGGGCATCTGACTAGGGGGAGGTTATATGACGGAATGGAGGGTACTTCTGGCCCCTGTGCTGTCCTGGGGCTCTCCCTAGTTTCCCCTGACACCTGTCCCCTAGGTCCAGCTCATCAATCAGCCTCTGTGCTCAGTTGTCCGCAGCTGGTGACCGAGAAGCCACTCTCTTGACATGAGCTGAATGGTTATCCCCCAGAACTCAGCCATTTCTCCTTCCCCAACCACCATCGTGACCTTTCGTGGTGTTATCCGTCCCCTGAGTTCTGGCTGCCTCTCCCACTTGATCCTCAGCCTGGGTTTTGCCAGAGACCCTGGGCAGGTTCTCAGCCACTCTCTGTGCCCATCGCTGGGGACCACACAGGAGTGACTGGATCCCCTCCATACCACCTGGGGCCCAGGAGACTCAAGCTATCTCAGCGACAGGTTAGGCGAAGGATAAATGTCCTTATCTGCCTTCAGACCTTCAAACATGCCAGGGAGAGAGGGCGGATTTCTTATCTTCCATAGAATTCCAAACATTGGAAGGGGCAGACCCAAGATAATTGCCCTTCTATTTAACCTCCTTCTCTCTTCTTCCTCTACTTCCAGGTTACTCCCACTGACCCCCAAAGAGCTTTTATGTCCTCTCTGCCCCCACAGTGTGCCCTCATTTCTTCATCTGGATGGTCCCTTGTAAAGATGCCTGGTTTTCCAGGGGTATAAAAAGCCTGGCTTTGGGATTCCAAAGGAAAATCTTTTCTTTCTCGTCCAGGTCATTGCTTTCAGGAATTCATTTCAGGGTGCACTTAGAAAATGGAAATCTGATCCTCAAAGCTCAGCAATGATTTGTTTGTCACACACACACACACATGCGCGCGCGTAATGAAGATTTGGCTTCAGTGGGTAGACAGTCACAGCAACCAGGACCAGCCAGGGATTCCTAGAGATGGAGACAGAGGGGTTTTGTATTTTCGGAAATGCTGTCCTCTCCACACTTGTTTGTACTTGGTGCCCTCTTTGTCATTGGCAGCAGGACAGGTACAGCTGAGTCCATAGCAGGGAGGCGGGAGAGAGAGAGAGAGAGAGAGAGAGAAGAGGAATGCAGCTTTCAGATCCAGCACCATGACCCTAAGCTAGCCATTAGGGACTGCTATTTAAAATACAATTTCTTGGGACGCCTGGGTGGCTCCGTTGGTTAGGCGGCTGCCTTCGGCTCGGGTCATGATCCCAGCGTCCTGGGATCGAGTCCCACATCGGGCTCCTTGCTCATCGGGGAGCCTGCTTCTCCCTCTGCCTCTGCCTGCCATTCTGTCTGCCTGTGCTCGCTCTCTCTCCCTCTCTGACAAATAAATAAATAAAATCTTTAAAAAAAAAAATACAATTTCTTGTCTGAACATCGGACATGACAGTGTCAGAAGCTGGGCCTCATCTGAATTGCTTATTTATTCATTTTAGCGAGAGAGAGAGAAAGAGAAAGCGCGCACAAAAGCAGGGAGAAAGGCAGAGGGAGAGGGAGAGAGAGAGAATCTCCAGCAGACACCCCCGCGCCCCCCGCCGCCCTGCTGAGCACGCAGCCTGACACGGGGCTCGACCCAGGGCTCAGTTCCACGACTCTGAGACCCTGACCTGAGCTGAAATCAAGAGTAGGACCTTTGGGGCACCTGGGTGGCTCAGTGGGTTAAGCCTCTGCCTTCGGCAATAGGTCATGATCTCAGGGTTCTGGGATCGAGCCCCGCATCAGGCTCTCTGCTCAGCGGGGAGCCTGCTTCCTCCTCTCTCTCTCTCTGCCTGCCTCTCTGCCTACTGTGATCTCTCTGTGTCAAATAAATAAATAAATTCTTTAAAAAAAAAAAAAAAGAGTAGGACCTTTACCTGACTTCACCCCTCCAGGTGCCCCTGAAAGTTACTTTTTAAAAACTGTTAACATCAAGCTTATTTTTAGCCCTGGCTTTGTTCTCTTATGAAAGAAGATTGGAATAGAAATACAGACTGAGAATTCCTCTTCGTTGAGTTGGGGGGAGTTCATCAGTTTTGCTGAATGACCGTTCAGAGACCCTCCTTTCTTTCCTTCTTTCCTCCCCCTCCCTTCCTCCTTCCTTCCTTCCTTCCCATTTACACAGATTTCTTTTGTTCGTTCTTTTTATGCCCAAGAAAACTCTTCCCTGGTCCATCCATCCAGACCCTCCCAGGCAGAGGAGGGGCTCGGGGCCGGAGGGGCTCTGAACTCTGTTTTCTCCGCCTGGTTTGATGAAGGGAGCTGGAGAGGCTGGCACGGGAGATGCAGGAAAAGAAGCTGCAGCAGGAGCTTGAGCGGCAAAGGGAAGAAGATGAACTGAAACGGAAGGTCAAAAAGCCAAAGCAATTACCAGTGAAGGAGGAACCTCCCGCGAAGAAATCTCAAACCAGCCGGCAGGTAGCAACCCTCACTCGCTCCTCAGCAAGAGGCAGAGCAGAGGGAGCGGTCACTGTAACTAGCCCCTCGAGCCAGCACATGTCCCTTCCACAAAACTGACCTGATACCGTTCGGGTCTCGTGGTGGAGCAGAAGGTGGGAGGGAAGGGGCCGACATTTGCTGAGAGCTGATTGTGGGC
The DNA here is from genome assembly GCF_002288905.1 of Enhydra lutris kenyoni. Lineage (NCBI taxonomy): Eukaryota > Metazoa > Chordata > Mammalia > Carnivora > Mustelidae > Enhydra > Enhydra lutris. Next base: position 9,647,585 of record NW_019154114.1, read on the forward strand.
CAAGAGCTCGGCCTGCACTTTATTTGGCCCCCCTCCCACCCTCTGGGGTTCAGAGACATGAGCCCCACCCCAAGAGAGTTCCGGGACCCCACCCGGTTACATCTGACCACAGTCCTTGCTCTTTCCACTGTCCCCCCAAGTCCCCTAGATGCTGCTGAACAGGCTGCCTTAACAGCTGGCCTCCAGTAAGCCGCAAAGCCTGGGGAGCCCCTGTGTTCAACCAAGAGCTTATCTTGACCACAGTCTAGGGAGCCACTATCAGATTGGCCTTGCAGACCTGTGGCGCTGGTTTATCCACCTGCCAAGCTTAGCAGTCACGCATCTTACCAACGATGGAAAAAGAGAGGGTCGTGGCCAAGCCCCCTCCCTCCTCGGTGAGCAAACGCTCTAGGAGACAGCTGTGCCACGACCAACCGGTCCCCACTCTCCAGGCTGTGTTAGAGATTCAGACAGATATGGAGAAGGAGGGGTACAGTGAGGCCAGGGGACAGCCAGCCCTGGCCAGGTCTGCCTCCAAGCCCGTCCTTAGGAGAGTGCCGTCACCTGGAACGAGGACTCTGGGCTGTCCTGCCAGCTATCATCATTAGACTCGACTCGACTTTATGTCACCAAAGAATGAGCAGAAACCTGTGGAGCCTCCCCAAGGATTTCATCCAGGGGAGAAGAAAATCAGAGCCCACAAAGCAAGTTTAAAAAGAGAAAAAGAATCAAGTTGGTTTCTCTTTGCCAGGTTACGTGAATAAATACATATTTTTTTAAAAGCCTTGGGCACAGCCAAATTCTAAACTTCCGTTGGTTGCCAACAAAGGGCCATAGAGAGGATGTTTTATCAAACACCCCCCAGGTGATCCTCAGAGCCCTGATGTAAGCAGGAGGCACCTGCAATCCTGTGGGGCCTCGGCAGTTTTTTCTCCCTTAAAGAACTGTTTTAAGCATTTTTTAAAAGATTTTATTTATTTATGTGACAGAGATCACAAATAGGCAGAGAGGCAGGCGGGGGGGGGGGGGCAGTGGGGAAGCAGGCTCCCTGCTGAGCAGAGAGCCCGACGTGGGGCTCAATCCCAGGACCCCGGGGACCATGACCTGAGCCGAAGGCAGAGGCCCCAACCCACTGAGCCACCCAGGCGCCCCATGTTTTAAGCATGTTTTATGTGTTTTGCTTTCTAGATTCTTACTTTTTCCAAACTAGAGGTCAAGACGGATGCACTGGAAAGGAAAACATCTGTTAGGGAACATTTAAATGAGAAGGATGATCTAAGCAAGAAGAAGAAGAACCAGCTAGGAGACATCCACCTGCTCGGGCTCCCCCTGGTGCAGGAGCAAGAAGACAGTGAGGGGGACCTCCTGAAGGATGCTGACAGGCACCTGGCCCAGAAGTTTAAGACCTACGAGTTGACTCTGAAGGATATTCAAAACATCCTCATGAACTGGGACCGGAAGCAAGGCATTCTGCTGCATCACGCTGGCGCCGAGGACATGACCCACGAGCCTGACGACCAGCGCCAGGTCCCTTCAGGCGGGCGCCGAGGCCGCAAGGACCGAGAGAGGGAGCGCGCAGAGAAGGAGAGAGCGGAGAAGGAGCGCCAGGAACGGGAGAAGGCCGAGAAGGAGCGTCTGGAGAAGCTCCGGGCCCTGGAGGAGCGAAGCGATGGCGGAGAGGGGGAAGGAGGGGAGGAGGACCACCACGAGGGGAAGAAGGACCTGGGTGTCCCATTCATAACCATCCAGACGCCCGACTTCGAAGGCGTGAGCTGGAGGCAGGCCATGGAGAATGACAGGCTTCCCAAAGGGGATCAGGTACAGACTCTTCTCTGGGATGGAGACGTGATCAATCCGGGAGTGGGTACTGTGCTACTCGCCACTAAAGTGTTCCTTTCTGTACTCCCTTAATTCCATTCATCTCTGAGGTCCCCTTGGATATGAGACAACAGTGGCTAAAAGGACCTTTTTCTAGTTAGTGAAAACACATGGGAATTTCCACAGATCTAAATGACTCCATCTAACCTCATAAAAAACTGCCTATAGAGTTTTGGGGGGTTTTTATTTTGTTTTTATTTAAATTCTAGTTAGCTAACGTATACTGTAATGCTGGTTTCAGGAGTAGAATTTAGGGATTCATTCAGTTACATATGATACCTAGTGCTCATCCCAACAAGTACCCTCCTCAATGCCCAGCACCCCTCCAGCCTACCCCCCACCCACCTCCCCCCAGCAAGCCTATTTGTTCTCTATCATCAAAAGTCTCGTATGATTTGCTTCCCTCTCTTTTTTTTTCCTTCCCTTATGTTTATTTGCTTGTTTTTTAAATTCTACATATGAGTGAGGTCATATGGTCTTTGCCTTTCTCTGGCTGACTTATTTTTTTTTTTTAAGTAGGCTCCATACCTGACGTGGGGCTTGAACTCATGACCCTGAGATCAAGAGTCGCACACTCTAACAACTGAGCCAGCCAGAGAGCCATGCCTCTCTGATCAACTTATTTCACTTAACAATACTCTCTAGCTCTATTCACATCACTGAAAAGGGCAAGATTTCATTCTTTTTGATGGCTCAGTAATATTCCATTATATATATATATATGTGTATATACACACACACACACACACACACACACACATACATACCACCTCTGCTTTCTCCGCTCATCAGTCAATGGACATCAGGGCTCTTCTCCATAATTGGCTCTTGTTGATGCTGCTACTATAAACATTGGGGTACAGGTACCCCTTCAAGTCTGTATTGTAGTATCAGTTGGATAAATATCTAGTAGTGTAAGTGCTGGGTTGTAAGGTAGTTCAACTGTTAACTTTTTGAGGAACCTCCATGCTGTTCTCCAGAGTGGCTGCACCAGCTTGCATTCCCACCAACAGTGGAGGAGGGCTCCCCTTTGTCCACATCCTTGCTGACACCTGCTGTTTCCCGTGTTGTTAGTTTTAGCCATTCTGACAGGTGCGAGGTGGCATCTCATTGTGGTTTTGATGTGCACGTCCCTGATGATGAGTGATGTCCAGCACCTTCTCATGTGTCTGTTGGCCATCTGTGTGTCTTCTTTTTTTTTTTAATATTTTACTTATTTATTTGACAGACAGAGATCACAAGTAGGCAGAGAGGCAGGCAGAGAGAGAGGAGGAAGCAGGCTCCCTGCTGAGCAGAGAGCCCGATACGGGGCTCGATCCCAGGACCCTGAGATCATGACCTGAGCCTTTAACCCACTGAGCCACCCAGGCGCCCCATCTGTGTGTCTTCTTTGGAGAAATGTCTATTCATGTCTTCTGCCTGTTTCTTAACTGGATTATTTGCTTTTAGGGGTATTAAATTTAGTAAGTTCTTCATAGATTTTCAGAGTTGATTTTAAATATTGACAATACTAGTGTTATCTGCTGGCAAGATAGGTGTACTGTGGAAGCAAGAGTCTCAATTACTTGAAAATCTTCTTCCCACAAGCTTCTTTATAGTGACAGAAATCATACTATTAGATGGCTTTTTGTCCCTAGAAAATATTACATTGCCAGAAGCCCCTGGGTGAGGGTTTGGAGGAGATGGTTTTTATAGCATTTTGTCCAGAAATGAGCTTTTTCTGCAAAACACCAGAAAGCAAATATTTCATGCTGCAAGTCCTACAGTTTCTGTCACAACCACCACCATGTAAATCAACGGACACGACTCTATCCCTGTACAACTTAATTTACAAAAGCAGGTAACAGGCCAGATCTGACCTGGGGGCCACAGTTTGCTGATTTTTAGTTTAGTTGATTGGAAACTAGATGCAACCTTAACAAGGAGAGAACAGAGCCTGGGAGGAAGGTTTGGCGGGTGAGAGTTGATGGGAAAACACAGGTAATTCCTCAAAGGGGCGGATCGGGGTGGGACGCGGCCGCACGCGGAGAGTCTCACCGCAGCGGTCTGGGTAGGCCACAGGCTGGAAGACGACTGGGGACACGTGACACCAAACCACTCATCTCGCCGTCCTGCCTCCCTTCAGCCTGAGGGGCGGACTCTTGGCCACTTTTCTCCCCAGAAATATGTTTTTTGAAAAAGAACTTCTCATCTTGATTTATGTTCCAGGACTATAGCCAAGGTTACCTTCTGGCCTATTCTCATTGTCCCCACACCCCAAGCGACAGCTTAGACTGTTGGTTACAGTTCTTTACCCCTGGCTCCATTTAATAATTGGTACAAACTACCCATTCCTTTCCCTCACAGACATTCAAACCCTGGGAGTTAACACTGGCTATGCTTAGGCAGGAAAAGCCTTTGGCGGCCTGACCTGCAGGTCAGAAACCCAGGATTCCACATACACAGCTGCCAGCTCGGCCTAAGTGCCTGCTTGGTCCACAGAACAGACGCTGTGGCGGGCTGTCCAATTTACCGTTGTGACGGTGACTTATGCGGAGATCGCCTGCTTGGGCTGAAGGGTTTCCATGCTGAGATGGGAGCTGCTGCAAAACGTTCAAGCCGCCCGCTCTGGAGGGTGCCCACTCAGTTGAAACAGAGCAGAAGGGGAGAATGCTGGAGGAACGCATTTTCTCTTCGGTTTCTTTTCGACTTCTCTCTTCTTTCCCATCCTTTACCCAATTCCCAGAACCCTGACTTGTTTTCTTTGCCATACTTGACCTGCTCCAACCCTCACTCACTTTCAGCCTCAGAAAGAAAGAACATTTAATGGTAACAGAAAGATTAACATGGGATCTGGAGGTAGATGGACCGACTCTGTACCATTGACATCAGAATCTTAAGAGCTGGTGTCTAAAACATACTGAGTGCCTGCTGTGTGCTCGGCCCTGTGCTGTAATATCGGCCTAGTTTCTGTCCCAGTGGAGTTTACATTAATTTGCAGAGACAGACACAATAAGGGGACTAAGACCATGATAAGAGAAGGATAGGGGGCACGCAGCCCACAGCAAGAGCCCCAGCCTGCTCTTGGGGGCACAGGGGTCGAGAAAGACCTGCAGAGCTGTGTCACGGGCCCTTCACCCTCCTTCCCCGACACATGCCCAGGGCAGTGGCACCTCCCAAGAATGTTAGGAAGAGGCAGGAGAGTCCAAACCTCCCTGTGCTCACTCAGAGGAGCAGCTGGGGACACCCTGCCCTCTGCATCAGAAATTAACCATTGGCTTTTCCTTTAGATCCTGGACGTCTTGGGTCTGGGTTCCTCGGGACCACCCATCCCACCTCCCGCCTTATTCTCAGTCATCTCCTACCCCCTGAAGCGGCTGCCTTTGGCCACAACAGAAATCCTGAAGCATTTCGTGTTTGTGATCTCCCCATCTGAAGAGCTGTCCCTGCTGGAGGAGAAAAGAGAAGGGGAAGCAGAAGCAGAGCTTTCGGGCACCGCAGGCTCTGGGAAGGTAAGGAGCAAGCTAGCCTCTTGTTCTCCTGACTTTGGCAGAACTTCAGATGGGCAGACAAGGAAGATCACCCTCCGCATGGTCAAAAACAGGGTATGGTGTTGGGTGTCACATTCACTGACGTGTTTGCCATTGACTCGTCACATATCCCACCTGGGGACCCCACGTGAGCCTCTCTCAAAATGCCTGATTCTCATCTTCCACCCTTTCTGGTCCCCATGGGATGGTCTAGGAAACTTGTTGAATTGCTCTAAAGCTCATTTGGGAGAAATAATAAGCAAAAGCAGCACTCGCTCACTCTCTCTCTTTTTTCCAAAAGCAGCTCTCTTAAAAAAAGATATTAGAATGTATTGAGAAGCTAAGGTCATTCACACAGTACATGAGAAGACAAGAATCAATAGGGGCGCCTGGGTGGCTCAGTGGGTTAAAGCCTCTGCCTTCGGCTCGGGTCATGATCCCAGGGTCCTGGGATCGAGCCCCACATCGGGCTCTCTGCTCACTAGGGAGCCTGCTTCCCCCTCTGTCTCTGCCTGCCTCTCTGCCTACTTGTGATCTCTGTCTGTCAAATAAATAAATAAAATCTTTTAAAAAAAAAAAGAATAGACACAAGTTAAGGGAACACACAACACTAAGAAAAGAACAGATTTTCAAAGAAGTTATGAGCATGAGATTGGATATTGTGGTAAACTCACTTTTTATCTCTTTGCCTGACACAATAGAGTAAAACTAATTCCAGCTAGATTAAAACTATGAGTAACTGAAATGAAATCACATGTAAGTAGAAGAAAATAGGTATGCAATTAATAGAATAAGTCACAGAAGAAAATAGGTTTGACCAGTAATATGCAGAATGTATGTCTATTAAAAGCTGGAGAAGGGTTATTTATTCCCAGAGAAATATGGTAGCCCCAAATTTGAATCTCTCCACCCAGCTTCCTACAAACCAAGCACATCAGCAAAGAATAATAAAATCACCGGTAGGAAATAAAATCACCAGTAGGTCCCTCCTCAGCCTCAATTTGTTGAAGAGATTGCCTCAAACTTCTATTTAAAAATAAATGGGAAATTATCACCTGAGATCAGCAGCATGAATGGACACGCCCTACTAGAAAAAAGTCCAAATAAAAAAGAAAATGGAAAAGATTGCCCACATCGGAGGTGACGATAACACCCACTTCTTTCCTTAAAATTAGCCATTAACAGAAAAGGGTTAAGCATTCTTGAACTTAACCATTCTAGGAGGAACTCTAATTCATCCCCAGTTGGCAAAGGAAAGCTCTTCATTCTAGAAGAATGGCAGCCAAAACTATAGAAAGAATAGTAAAATTAGAAAAGAAGTAATTAATTAAGGAGCACCAACTGATCTAAAAAGCAGTACTTTGTTGGGAAACAAGATACTACAAGCCAGAACCTCATCCCACAGGGGACTAGCTGGCAGCAAAGGGAAACACCCACATTATGGAGGCCAGGTCTGGCGGGTGCCATTCCAGGGTGAATACAGTGCATCGGTAATCATGGGTTGAGGTGGCTTTTTTTTTTTTTTTTTTTGTCCCTTGTTGTGATGGAGTGTGACATATACAGCACCTTCTCTGAATCTCATCAAACTTTATGCCTAATTTCCAGCTTACAGAAAATACAGGGAATGAAGGAATAAGCGAAATGACGCTTGAGGAATAGTCAGAAAAATTCAGAGTATGGAATATTCTATAGGAATACAGATCTGGTCTGCCCACAAGTCAGTGTGATTGGGAGAGGGCAAGGGGTCTGGAGTAAAGGGTACTAAAAACACATCCCAACAAAACGCAATGCAGGAAACCTCTCTCTGCAGCTTGAAACTTTCTCTGGGCTTCGGCCTCCTCTTCAGGGAATGGGGAGCCCAGGAAAGCACCAGCTCTCCTCTTGGATTCTCCACTGGTGAAGTAGGCTAGGCCCGCCTCTCTGCCCTCAGCAGCTGCCAGCATCCTGAACACGCAGCACACACGTGTTCGAGGCATCTCTGTCTTCCGTTCATGTGTATGTCCATGAGTATTTAAGATCTGTGCTTGTGTTTAATTAAGATCCAGGAGGAGCAGACCACCTCCTCTAAGGGGAGCAGACAGAAACCAAAAGAAAAAGCAGACCAGGCACGAGACACTCAGAAGGACAAACGTCGCATGGCCTTCAACAGGAAGGGCCTCTCTGCGGGAACAGCCGGAGCCATTGCCCCCTTGTCGGACATGGACCAGAACAACTTCGCTGGGCAGTTCTCCCAGGAGAAATTCATCAGGTGGGCCTCTGAGTCACCCAGGGAAGGGAATGTTAGAGCCCCGAATAGAAGGCGTGCCTGTCCTGCCAGCGGGCCCTCCGGATGGCCAGGACTTCTCCCAGGTAGCAGCCCTGTCTGCTCTTAGAGGCCCAAAGGAAGCCTTCTCTCTTTAAAAGGTCTGTGGTCGTTTGCAGGCTGAATCATTTCCGGTGGATCGTGCCAGCCAACGGTGAGGTGACGCTGCGAATACACTTCTCTTCCAACGACCTCGGGAACTTCGACCAGACGTTCAACTTCGAGATCCTTGGAACCCGCCGCCAGTACCAGCTCTATTGCCGAGGTGTCTGCTGTTACCCCTACATTTGCCAAGACCCGAAGTAAGTGTATTTTACCTTAAAAGAGAAAGTTGCTCGAACTGGAACGATACATAGAAGCATGGCCCTTGCACACGGACAACACACAGATTTATGAAGCGTCCCATACGTGTGCACCCCAAGACCCCAGGCTGCCGGGGCTGGACCGTGGGTAGATCCAAGAAGGAATAAATCCGTAGGCCTTGCCTGTTAATAAACAGTATCTACACCTAAAAGAGAGAGAGAGAGAGAGTTGAAAAATATTGAATAAATAAATGAGTGAGTCGACAAACATTTTCTTTTGGCCCCATGGCACTTTAAGCAAGGTAGCTCTTACTGCTAACGTGGAACTGGGGCAGCACCCGGCCCCTCCGGTCATATGGGGCTTCGGTGTTTTGGACATCCATGAAGCCACAGGAATGGCGTGGACCATCAAAGTGAGCTACAGAGAATGTTAATAGGTGCGAAGGCCAGGGAAGCGTCGTCCTCTGGCCAGTTAGTTTGCTTATTTGACAATGAGGCAAACATAAGCAGGTTTTATGTGTACTCTCGGATTTTTTTTTGTCCTGTAATACCACTAAAGGTGTTACTGTCCATGGGGGGACATTTTTCTGAGCTACCAAACACCACTGTACCCCTTATCCATAACATAAAGTCACCCAGCTGGGCAAGCTAGTGGGACAAACCCTGCAGGGCCGAGGCCTTTTATAGCTTATCCACTAAGAGGAGCTTTTTTGCAGTTCTTACTAGGGCCCACACTGAACGAGGAACTCTGAAGCTGGTTAATGTCCACCAGAACTAGTTTTCCACAGAGATTTTCTGGTTGAGCACACTGGCATGGGAAATCTGTCTCAGCTCTACCATCAGCCACTCATTATGAAAGACACCTGGGAATTTTTTCCTCAAGTTCAAGCTCTCATCCCTGGGGATGGTGGAAGGGAGGGAGAAGGAATAAGGGCTCAACTAAGGTCCTCAGATTAAGAATCATTCTGTCTCCAGATACCTGAACCCTTTGCTGAACAGGGAATGTTGGGTTCAGGTCAATATCAAAGGGAGGCATTGAACTTGCACTCAGACAGCCTCTCCTCCTATTTTCCTCCCCTGTGTTCAGAGTGGTATTTCCTCAGCGAAAGCCAGACATGAAGCAAAACGAGGTCATCTTTAAGAAGTATATTATGAACACAGAGAGGTTTTACTTCGGGCCACTGCTTTGCGGAAAATCAAGAGATAAGTACGTGTTCCATTATTTCAAGGCAAATGTCAGACTTCCTGTTGGACTCACGAATGGTACATGCGGGGGTGCTCTGTGGACATAACTTTTACTTTTGCTGCCCCGGTTAGCTCTGAACCACGCGAGAACTGGGCTCTTGCATGCCAAGTTTCTGCTAAGCCACCCAGATGAATGTGGGTGCCATCTTCCCAGATGGAAAAGCCTGGAGTAGGATGAGGTTTTGGTGGGGAAAGAGTAGGACCAAGTGTCTACTTTGGGATATGTTGTTTGAGATGCCTAGGAGATAGAGCTAGTAGCCACACACACCAAGGAATAAGCTCTGCGGTCTGGTTCTCAGGGGACATCCATGGGGTTCAACAACAGAGAGGTCCTAGGAGTCTTAGCAAAGGTCCTTTTGGGGATTTCTGAGGATGAAGCCCGAGCAAAGTGAGTTGAGGAATCAGTGGGAGGTGAGAGAATGGAGACCGAGTGTAAAGGTCGTTCTCTAGAAATCTTGGCCCTGAAGAGGAAGTGCAGGCAGCCAAGGACAAGAGGGGACATGGGATCCAGGAACACTGCTCACACATTGTGGTTCTTACGCTGTTTGGATGCCAAGGGGACACAGGGAGGAGGAGGTAGGCGTTTCCAGAGGAAGTAAGGGCCATTGGTGGTACAGCTCCCTGAGACCACACAAACGGGGTACAGAGATGCTGTTCTTGCCAGGAAGAGGGTACTCCACTGCCCACCAGGAGGAGTGAAGGCGGACAGCTTCAGGTGCAGATGTGGTTGGGCCCGGGAGAAGGTTCCCATGCTACCATCTGTTTTCTCCACAACACATGTTGTGAGGTCATCCCTAACAGGAAGGGAAGCGGAGAGAAGATAAAAATGTTGAGAAAATAGAGAGCAGATGAAACAGTTTTTGTGGAAAGTTGGAGAGGTAGAATAGTAGAGAAACAGAGGAAGGTTGTCGGGCAGAATTGGGGCCCTGGGTGAGGTTGACGGTCACAGGTTTTTAGAGATACCAGTTTTTTTCAGTTATGTACAAACTTCTCACTGTGTAGGCAGGAAGGCATGACCAGAACTGGACCCAGCTCTAAGCACGTCTTAATTCAGTCTGGCATTTATTATGGTAATTAGAGTGTTTGTGTTCATGCTGACTTGGTAGAACTAACAAAGCCTCTTTGTTCTCCAGCCTCCTAATAACTGGAGTTTGGTTCCTGAGAGGCTGGACCAGAAGGCCAAGACGCACAGGGTTGACTGATGCTGGAGTGGATCTTCCTCTAGAAGGGGCCCAGTAGAAGGGCTTCGGAGAGAGAAGAAGGGGGCTCAGGTTGATAAACATGATGGACACTGCAGTCCAGGGTCAAGAGTCAGAGAAATCATTGCTATTCAGAGAGACATGTGTCCTGGCAGCCCTGGAACCGACCAGAACTTGGGGCCAGGCAGCACTGGTCCAGGAGGGGAGGGATTACAGTGGCCCAAAAAACAAGACCCAGTACAACCGGTGTTATTTATTTTCTCAAACCCTGATGAGCCTTAATGTTCTCATCTGCAAAATGGGAAAATAATAGCAGCCGTCCACAGATTTGTGAAACTGAACTGGATAATGAGGACTTAGCACATGGGATTTAGCACAGTAAAGGCCACCACCCCTTTGGTAGTGCCACAGAGAGCACTCTGCCTCTCTGACCCTGATTTGCTCTCTACCGTTTACTGTCCTTCCTTCCTCCATCACCGCATATCCAAAAAGCTTTTCAGACTGTCCCTGGGCACCAGTGGGCACTACGGTGCCTTTGCTCTGCTCTCTGATAATGTGCATCTTCACCAGCATTCCTTGTACTTTCTGTGGTTCCTTTTCATTACCATTAACTGAGCAGCTTCTAATGCCCACAGTGCTCACCTCTATGGCTCTTTCCCCAAGTCACAAGGGAACAGAAACAGCCTTGCAACAGTGAACCACACCAAACGAATCCATGTCAAAACAGCAATGTCTTGTACAGGTCTAGGAGAAGGAGGTAAATGTGATCATCTCTAAGGCAGATGGGAAAGAACAAGCTGCTCTCAAAGGATTATATGTCCTGGGAATATAAGCCCTGGGAGGGATAGAGCCTCATGTTTCTCAGAATTCTTTGCAATAATGGAGCACCTGGCTGGCTCTGTTGATAGAGCATGCGACTCTTGATCTCAGGGTCATGAGTTCGAGCCCCACGTTGGGTATAGAGATTACTTAATAAATAAACTTTTTAAAAAAAGAATACTTTGCAATAATAGCTACCATCTGGGCCATTTGATATCTGTAGCTGTCCTGAAGAGCATTAGGTAGACCATTGCGTGTAATACTCATAGGAGTCATAAGAAGTATTATCATCCCATCTTAGAGATGAGGAGACCAAGGCTTGGCAGGGGTGGGGGAGGGCGGGTCAAGTCCAGCTGCAAGTCTGCACAACTGTGAAGCTTAGCTGCCAGGCCGCTGCCTCAGTGTACCACATTACCCTCTGGCACTGCCGTACGCCCCACAGTTTCCTTTGCCACCTGAACTCCCAGTCCATCCTTACATCCACATCCCTAATCTTTGTTCACTTCCAGGTACAAGTCCTCCTTGTTCCCAGGCAACACAGAGAAGCTGACCATCCTGAACAATTCCCCAATGGTCGTGGAGGCATTCTTCTGTTTTCAGAATGATGTCAAAGCAAACACGTACTTCCTGGAGCCCATCAACATGACTCTGAAACCCAATGAGAAGCAGGTACAGCCACATGGAAACAAGTCCACTGGGGCAAGTCTTTCTTGGGAAATTGGAGGTCGCGGCATTCTTAGCATCAATGTACTGTTTTGATGCTGCCTTTAGATGCTGAATATATGGGCCTACCCTACTGCGGTCGGTGTCTTTGATGACTGCATTGTCTGCTGCATCAAGGAGAACCCAGAGCCAGCTGTCTTCAAGTTAACCTGCCAAGGGGTCCGCCCAGAACTCGAGCTGGACTCCAAACAATTGCATTTTGACCGGCTCTTGTTGCACAGGTCAGAGTTCTGGATGATAACAGGACTGCGATGGGATTTAAAGAACATTTAGTTCTAGGGTGGCCCACTCATCCCGATTTTCTCAGCCCTCTCCTTGTTTTAGCACTGAAAATCCTACATCTGGGGAAACTTCTGGTCCTGTACAAACCAAGATGTTTCGCCCGTGGGGTCCAGGGCCAACCACCCCCCAAAATTAACTGCCAAAATGTGTGCATATTTGCATTTTTCTCAGAAAGAATCACTTTTTCCAAATTCTCTAAGCAGTCCATTGCCCTCAAAGGTTAAGAATCTTTGCTTTAGAAGTTAAAGTACAAGTAAGTGAAACCACATAATAATTGTCTTTCTCTGCTTGACTTATTTCACTCAGCATAATCTCCTCCAGTCCCATCCATGTTGATGGATGGGTACAATCCATACCAAAAGTTGGGTATTCATCCTTTCCGATGGCTGAGTAATATTCCATAGTATATATGGACCACATCTTCTTTATCCATTCCTCTATTGAAGGGCATCTCAGCTCTTTCCACAGTTTGACGATTGTGGACATTGCTGCTATGAACACTGGGGTGCATATAGCCCTTCTTTTCACTACATCTGTATCTTTGGGGTAAATACCCAGTAGTGCAATTGCCAGGTCATAGAATAGCTCTATTTTTAATTTTTTGAGGAATCTCCACACTGTTTTTCAAAGTGGCTGCCCAGCTTGCATTCCCACCAACCGTGTAAGAGGCTTCCCCTTTCTCCACTTACTTGTGGAACATAAGGAATAACATGGAGGACATTAGGAGAAGGAAAGGAAAAGTAAATTGAGGGAAATCGGAGGGGGAGACGAACCATGAGAGACTGTGGACTCCAAGAAACAGGGTTTTAGAGAGGAGGTGGGTAGGGGGGGGAAGGGTGAGCCCAGTGATGGGTGTTAAGGAGGGCACGTATTGCATGGACCACTGGGTGTTGTATGTAAACAATGAATCTTGGAACAGTGCATCAAAAACTAATGCTGTATTTTATGGTGACTAACATAATGCAACAAAAAAAAAATAGATTCTCCTAGAAAAGGAAGGAAGGAAGGAAAGAAAGAAGGAAAGAAGGGAGAAATTAAGGCACAGAGAATACTAGACAAAAACTGGAACTTAACATTTTATCCACTGGCATTATATTATTCTAAATAGAGAATGTTTATTTCTGGGGCTACTAGTAGAGACTATAATGATATGTATCCTGCATTCCTTCATCACTACTGCAAGGCCCTGTCCCCTGGTGAACTCCAGTTAGTGAGCTAAGCAATGACTAAAGTAACCAGAAGGGCATTTTTGGACCTGCCTGAATAAATCAGAACCATTTGAGATTGACAAACTCCTTTTGGTCTCTGCAGGAAAGAATGCAAGGTAATTCTTCTCCGCAACGTCACACCCCTGCCGGTGACCTGGCGGATCACCAGCCTGGATCACCTGGGTGACGACTTCGCCGTGTCCACCATGCAGGGTACCATCCCCAGCAAGGCTGAGTACAGCCTGCAGGTGTACTTCCAGCCCTCCAAGCCTGTCAACATCAAGAAGGTGATCCGGTTGGAGGTGAGGTGTTGCACATCTCCAGACTTGGCCATCAGAATGTGTACATCCTGGGTTCTCTGACAAGCACACACTCACAGACACACACGGAGCCATGTCTCTGTGTTACACGCTCCTTACTGATCCCCGTTTGACAACCACTGACCCACAGTGTCTTGCTCTGCACCCAACTGTAAGCTCCGTGGAGGCAGGCTTGTTCATGGCTGATTGCCCGCTGCACAAACAGCGCGCTCACTCCGCGCAGACGGAGTGAAGGGGTGGGGAATGGTGTTACTATCTCAAAGTAAGCCTGAGACTCCCGATTCCTCACTCCAAAACCCTCTCACGGCTCAGACCACACACCTATCTCGGTACCATCACATTTCGCCCAGGTGCTCCCAGCAGACACCCAGGAACCATCTTGGAGTCCCTCCTTCCCCTAACAGCCTGCCCTCCAGCTGCCTCCCAGCCTATCTCCCTCCCACCCTCTCCTCTGCCCACACTGCCACCGCCCTCTCCCAGGCCACCCATGGCACGTCTCTTGCCTGTATTTGGGCCCGATTCCCGCTGCGGGTCAGTCAGGTCAAGCCCCTTTCCTCCCCGCAGCAGCCTGCTGGCTCCAGCCGCAGTGAAGACGGAGCCCAGGGTCTCCACGGGCTTCTCAGGCCCTTCCCGCCTCAGTCCCTACCCTAGCTTTCACACCTCAGCTCTGTCACTTGGTCTCTTGGCTTTTTCCTGCCTCAGGCCCTTGGCCTTGCCACAACCCTGCCAAGAATGTTGCCCCTAGGCCCTGCGGCTCTACTGAACAACACTGCTCCAACTGGGTTCCGCTAATCACCCCACAGAAGAAATCCCCTTATGTGCCGTCCCTCACCCTGCCTTCTGTCCTCCGGAGCGCCTCCCCCTGGCGGATGTCCTGTTTCTTTCTTTACTTTCTCTTGTGAACTCCATCAGGACAAGGTCTTGCCTGACTTGCTTATCATCTGTTTTCATTCCCAAGAGCTGATGTAACAAATGCCCACAAACCACCACAAACTAAGTGGCTTTAAACAACACACATTTATTCTCTTACAATTCTGGAAGCCAAAAATCTGAAATTGAGGTATCTGCAGGGTCACATTTCCTCTGAAGCCTCTAGGGAAAAACCTTCCTCGACTTTTCCAGCTTCTGGTGGCTCCAGTTCTTGGGCTCATGGCTGCGTCACTCCATCCTCTGCCTCTGTCTTCATATGGCCTTCTTTGCCTGTGTCCTCTCCTCTTCTGTCTTTTGTAAGGACATTTGTCATTGGGTTTAGGGCCCACCAGATAAACCAGGATGATCTCACCTTGAGATCTTTAATTTAATTACATCTGCAAAGACTTTTTCCAAATAAAGTCACATTCACGGGTTCTAGGGGTTAAGACATGGCCGCCATTCAGTCCGCTGCCCCGTCAGATCCCCAACGTCTAGCACAGGCCTGAACGTAGAAGTTACTCAGGAGAATCTAAGATGAACGAACAAACGAATGAATGAATGAATGTATGTCATTGACTTTTGATGCTTGTTGCATCGATTCTGCAACAATGAAGGGATTATCCAAGCTTCTCTTTGAATACTTGCAGGGATAGAAAACTTACTCTCAAAGCAGCGTGATCTTCCTTTGAACAGGTCTATTAATTCTTCCTTGGGCTGGGTTCAGATTTCCAACTGTGACTTCCATGAATTAATCCTGTTTCTAACTTTTGGGTCCACTCAATAGATCCAAGCTCTCTTGTCACCTACCTATGACAGTCCTTAAGGTAGCTGAACACAGATACTTAGAGATTCATTTAATCAACAATTGGTTTTGAGTATCAGAGGGTGGTGGTCAACATTTTAAACACCAGTCTCTACACACACAGGGTCTCTACACAATGACCCAGGCCGCATGGCTGGTGTAGGGTCCCAGCTTTGTCTGCTTCATCCTTCTGTTGGGTCATGGAGCCTCCAGGGGTTCCTGTGTGGGGGTGTGGAGGAGGCAGGCAAGATGGGATACTGGGAGAGGTCATGTGACAGATGTTTACCAGCTGGTATGGAAACATTTCTTTATTTTAGGGATGATATGGCATCCCTGTGTGTTCCAGTCAAAGCAGACACAGTGGGTTTCCCCTCAGGCTCCTTAAAGTTGTCTAAGGTTTCTCTTCCCCAGATTCCTTCAACATCTACATGAGGAAATGCTTTGCTTTCTGGTCCCCTTGGAAAGTGCTCTGGTGAACTCATTTTATTTTATTTGTGTACCTCTTAAATTGTTCATCCTATTTCCCTTAGTTACAAAATTTAACCTCTACCCTCTACTCCAATAAGAAAGCAAAGGAAATAGAATGTTCTAGGTGCATGGCATCTATCAGGAGAAAGGTACTGTGTAAATTTTGGAAATGGTAATCCAGATTGTTTGTCTTGTTTTGCCCTCCTGCTGCCAGTCCTTTTGGTCATCTCTGTCAGAGGCTGAGCAGCAAAATAAGGTAAAAAGTGCGTCCAATTTGCTCTGTGGAACGTTGGCAAAATGCTCAATGAAAGAAAAGATGGAAATTCTGAATTAAAACTTGAGTTTGGTGACAGCTACCAATTTCCCACTTGACACCAAGCACAAGTCATGCAGAGCTGGTGACTTTATTTCTCAACTTGAGGCACCACCGGAAAGGCAGGGGTATCCAGGAGAGCTACCCCCCATGGCCAACGGCTCTTCCCCTTGATGAATGGACAGTTTATCACCCTCTTGTTTGTCTCAGGAGTTAAAAGTAGGGTCCAGCTGACAGCTGACAGCAGTTCAGGTGCTCCTCGGGACAGGGAGGGAGGGGACAGTGAGCAACTGGGGGATGGAGGCAGGCTTGCTTTTTTTTTTTTTTTTTTTACACTTCTAACTTGAATAGTAAAGGTGTTCACTTAAATAAAACATTTGAAATTTCCTGGAGAGAAACACTAAACACTTATTTTATATGAAAATCTAGTGCTTTTTCCATAGGTTGAACCAGAAACAAACAGAAGAATTCGGATTTATAAAATCAGTAAAGCAAGGGTGATTGACAACGTGCAAGTTTTCTGTTTCAACGGGCAGAAAAATGCTCTTCGGGTTTATTGTATTTAGAAGTTCCAAAGAACACTTTGCTTTGTATGTATACTCACAGCCCCCAACTTCAACAATGCAGTGAAAATCACGCAAAAAACCTCATAAGTGGACAAGATGAAAAATGCAGTCGCTTTTCCCCATTCTTATATTGATTGTCTACACTGGCGTTTCCCAAAGGATGTTATGAGAACACCAGTCATACCAAATGGTCACTGAAGACAAAAGCTAAATACATCTTTAAAATATTCTCTACCACATCTCCTGCTTCATCATTTCTGCTGCGTGGCACGTAGTTCCAGCTCCAAGTCCCCCATGGATCTTGCTTTTACTGAAGAATCCCTTTTACCCTAACAGGTTTTAGATGCAGAAAATCTTGTTGGAGTGGTTCAGATTGAAAACATCTTGGTCTTTGCAGAGTCTTACGACGTCGCCTTGGACATCACCTTCCCCAAAGGTCTGTTGACCCCTTCAGGGAAAGGGTATTTAGAAGTTACGTCTTTGAGTGCAATGTATTTCTTATGTAGAGGAAGACTAATGGTTGTTGGGGAGGGCGTGGAATTTGAGCAAATAGTGATGCAAGCCCTAGAGTAATGTCAGCAACATGACTACGAATCTTAGTTTTCTCCAGCTAGAGATGACAAGGGGTGGCAATAATCACAAAGTTGGCAGAGCTCTTTTCCTACCTGCATTAGTCTTCCATCACTGCTGTAACAAATTGCCACAAATTGTGGCTCGTAATAATACAGATTTATCATCTTACAGTTCCACGGGTCAGAAGTCCAAAACTGATCTAACTGGGCTAACATCAAGATATTGGCAGAGCCACGTTCCTTTCTGGAACTCTGGAGGAGAATCCATTTCTTCACCTTTTCTAGCTTCTAGAAGCTACCTACATCCTTGGCTCATGGTCCTTTTTTCTCCATCTTCAAAGCCAACATCGTTGGGTCAGGTCCTTCTCACACCATCATCTCTCTTGTTCTCCACTTCTATTTCCCTCTTCTACTTGTGTAATGATTACAGTGGGCCCACCCGGAGAATCCAGGATACTCTTTCTATTTTAAAGTCAGATGATAGATAGAGTCAGCTGATGAGCAACCTTAATTCCATCCATCATCCCCCCTTTACCATAGGACCAAGCAGATTCACAGGTTCATATGCATATTTACAGCATATTCATGGGGATAAGGACACGGACACCTTCTGAGGGCACAGAGCATTATTCTGCCCACTGCACTGCCTTCACACCCAGGTTAGACCCTCCCTGTTGGCATGCAGTTTTCCATTATTCTTGCTTCTTCTGCTTGCCCTCCTTCTCAGCAAGATTCAGAGAACATGAAAGCTGCCTGTTTGCCTAGATGTCATGAGTCTTATGTACAAGGATATTTATTGCAGCATTATTTGTACTAATGGAAGATTAGAAAAAACCTAAATATCTATTAAGAATGAAACGCTTTTGGGGCACGTGGGTGGCTCAGTGAGTTAAGCCTCTGCCTTTGGCTCAGGTCATGATCTCGGGGTCTTAGGATTGAGTCCCGCATCGGGCTCTCTGCTCAGCAGGGAGCCTGCTTCCCTCTCTCTCTCTCTCTCTCTCTGCCTGCTGCTCTGCCTACTTGTGATCTCTCTCCCTCTGACAAATAAATAAATAAAATCTTTTTAAAAATGAATGGAGGGGGTAAGAGAAGAATAAATGAAACAAGATGGGATTGGGAGGGAGACAAACCATAAGTGACTCTTAATCTCACAAAACAAACTGAGGGTTGCTGGGGGGAGGGGGGTTGGGATAAGGGGGGTGGGGTTATGGACATCGGGGAGGGTATGTGCTATGGTGAATGCTGTGAAGTGTGTAAACCTGGAGATTCACAGACCTGTACCCCTGGGGATAAAAATATATTATGTTTACAAAAAATAAAAATTAAACAAAATGAATGGAGCACTATTGCCATAAAAATAATACTGTAAATTATAGAACAGCATATCATGGTGTATTATATGACCATTAAGATCACATTTACAAGGAGTTTTTAATTATGTGGGAAAATGCTTATGAGGCAGTGCTAAGTAAAACAATACAAGTTTATATGAATTATTCTAACTATGTTTACTATATTCTTGATGAAATATTTTTTAGCTACTAGAAGTTTTAACTAATGGAAAGCATGAAGGGAAGGACAGCGGTCCTAAGATGGAGGGAGCTAAAGTAGGTGCCAAAGCAGAGTCCATCGTTTGTTTGCTGAGACTCAGTTATGGGCAGTTTTCTCAGCTGCAGTGTTTTCAGAAAATAAATTTTCTGAGCTTGACACCATGGATTTTCCATGGGAACTTCAACAGGAAGTTCCTCTGCTTCTGATTCCCACACCATCTAATCCTCCTCCCCACCCTGGTCGCTGGTCTCTGCAGGAGCTGAAGGAGGCCTTGACTTTGGGATCGTGAAGGTCATGGAAGAGGTGAAGCAGCCCCTCCAGCTGAAGAATCGTGGGAAGTATGAGATCATGTTCAGGTAACCTGGAATCCATCAGGCATATGTGGAGGTCATCCACCTCCACTCATGGGGAGGAAGTGCTGTCTGGGAGATAAAAACAGAAACCTGACTGAGGAAATCATAAGAACCATCTCTGTTTGTAGCCTCTCTCAGGCTTCAAATGAATGAAATTCCAACTGCTAAGAGCAGAGGTTTTCACGCTGCTCTCAACCCTGTGGCTTTACAGGGACCCTTGAAGTCCCTCTCAAAGCACCCGGAGCCACAGGGCCCTGGGGGTGGGAGAGAGACTCTGAGGGAGAGGTTGGGAAGAAGACATGCTAGGTGAGGGGAGATCCGGGGATTGGAGGGAGAGACTGGAGGTGGAGACCTGGCCTTCAGCTGGCCTGTCCTCCTCTTGGCTCCAATCTGTTTCATAAGTTGACATTCCATGCAAGATTTCATATGAAAAGAGGGCTTTTTCCAATTTTCTTTTTTTAGTTTTGAGAACCACTGTGTTATAGAACCCAAATGGTGGCCTGGCGGAGTGGAGCTCCAGCTTGTGCTCATTTCTCAGGATGAGAAATGAAGGACTAAATAAGAGATTTCTCAGAGAGGAAAGCGTGGTGCTGGGTGGGGGGAGGGAGGAGGTCACTCAGGTAGGGCCACACAACCCTTGGGGGCAATGCCAGCAGCCATGGCCAATCTGTTCTATGGAAGATGATCCTTCTCCTGGAAGAATTTGCGGTTGATAAAGGGACTTCCCCTCACAGACTTAGAAGAAATTCTGTGCATTCACCTTAGCTTCACTTCAGCTGAAAGAAGGCTGAAATGGGAGAAGTCCCACCTCAGGGCTACCATTCCTAGACCCATGCATTGAAATAGATAACTATAAATAGAAGCTTAACAAACCTAGAAGAAAACCACTGACCCCTTGGAATTAGCGCTGAGTGGGATCCTGCTGGCTTCTGAGTTTTGTTGTAGGTTATCACAGAACGTTAGTTCTGCTCTTCTAGATTACATGGACCAGTCACCCTCGGGATGGAGCAGGTGATCAAAATTCATAGAAAGAATTTGCGGGAAAGTGAGGAAGCTCAGGCACCAAGCATGCAGCCATGGTGTGGCCATGTCTCCTGGAGCGTGGGGGTGACATTTAGGTCCCCAAAGAAACCCCAGGTGTCCCACCTCCGCTTGAGTTCCTTGCTCCTGTTGCAGTCCCTCTGCCATTCTCATGAGTCAGTTGCTCTCTGTGGCTTCCCACCTCGTTCCCACTAGGCCATGGCCTCCCTTTCCACATACCTCTGCTAAATGGCTTCTGCTCCCACTTTCTCTCTGTCTTTAGATCCCCTGGCTTCTGCATCACTGTTCCCTGTGTATGTGCTAATATTCAGTCCTAGAGAGGGGAGGAAGGGAGACAGAGAGAGAAAGGGAGAGAGAGGGGGAGTGATAGACAGACAGAAAGATGAATTCATTTAGTTGGTCCATATCCAGCATCAAGTGTCCCTGTTGGATAGAGATCTCCTGCAAAGGCACCTCTTGACCTCAGGCTAGAGATGGCTATCTTTGCCTCAAGCATCACTCACTGGCCTAGTCAGTCCTGGCTGCAGAGGGGTGCTCATAGAGCACAAAGCACAGTGGGCACTTCCAGACACAGTGCTTAAGCAGACATGGCTGGCACTCAACCGTCTGGAGTCTCCTCTCTAGTATCTTGGGTTCCCCAGAATGATTTCAACTGGCCTTTCATTCTCATCTTTCAGCTTTTCTGTGGACTCCTTGGGGATTTTGGCAACCAATGTAAATTCCATGATCTCTATCCAACCCAAGAAGGGCTCATTAACCTCAGCGGAAAAGCCCACAAATGTCCAGGTGTTATTTCGTGCAAAAAAGGAAGTGAAGATTGAACACCAACCAATTCTGCGCTGTCAGGTAAAATAGCTCAAAGGGAGGATTCACTCAGTGACAGGATTGTGGGACTCATGTCAAAATCAATAAATAAAGGCTACCTCGCCTAGCCCATGCTCCAGGGTTTGGTTATGTGGGGGAGTGTGCAAAGTCATCAGCAACCAAGAGTGCCAGACAGGCAATAGAGCCATGATCTTTGGAGAGCTGAGTTCAGACTTCAGGTGCAAGAGAAGAGTGGGGAAGTGAAAGAGGAGGTCAGCTCAGTCCACGTCGATCCATGGCTAATACCTAGTAAGTTTGATAACAGTATTTTCTAATACTGTTGGTGCAATAATATGAAGAAAATGAAAGAAAGAATGAAATTGGCTTCATGGCAGTAACGAAAACAGAGAATGAAGTAGACAGTCCTGGAATTCCTGAAGCATAGTGGCTGACATCTTCCCAATCCTTCCTCTCTTTCTAGATTATTGAACCCAATATCACAGAAGGAGGTGAAACCATTGCCAGCATCCCAATCAAGTTTTCTGTGAATGCGGTGTACTCTAAATACAACATCAGCCCCTCCTCCATCATCAACTTTGGGGCTTTGATCTGTGGCACTCGGAAAAGCACCACCTTCAGCATAGAAAATCAAGGTGTTACTGACTTCAAGTACGCCCTCTATAGGCTGACCGGGGAGAGCCCCATTCATCAAAAGAAAGTGTAAGACAAGTCTGTACTTATCTCGTGCCATTCTCTGGTTTATTAGTGCATTTTATTTTATGAAGAGCTTTCAAATACTTTATCTAAATTCACCCAATCCCCTTTTCGTGGGGTGAGGTCACTAAGGTTTAGAAATGGCTTGTCTGGGGCACCTGGGTGGCTCAGTGGGTTAAAGCATCTGCCTTTAGCTCAGGTCATGATCTCAGGGTCCTGGGATGGAGCCCCGCATTGGGCTCTCTGCTCAGCAGGGAGCCTGCTTCCCCCTCTCTCTCTGACTGCCTCTCTGCCTACTTGTGATCTCTGTCTGTCAAATAAATAAATAAAATCTTTAAAAAAAATAAGAAAGAATGAAATGGCTTGTCTAAGATTAGGCAAGAAATCACCAGTAGATCTCAGTTCGGAACCCACATCTCCGCCTTCAGATTTCATATGCTTTCTTACTGTCACTCATGTGATAGATTTAATTGAACAAATATAAAGTCCTCCATGTGGGGTTGTGTCTGTTGTCCTGGTGCTTCTAACATGCTGCAGGACTCACAGTAAGTCATTGTCCTATTTATTGTCCTGTAGGATGTGGAGGGACTAGTAGAACCACAAACTAAGTCAAAAGAAATCAGAGCTGTCCCTCACATGTGAAGTGGCAGAAGGTACCCCAGAAATATAGACAAGGGAAGCACACTGCTGCCTTCTGTCTACTGGGCCCTGCTTTGACCTTTTCCGCATGAAGGCACTGTCACAATAGCTCTCTTAGTTGTTCCAAAGGCAAAACTCTGTATTCTTCACAAGGCAGCTCTTAATTCTCTAAAACACTTCACCTTTGTGCATACTTTTGGCTTTTGATGACCATATCCTTTTCTTGGCAATTAAGTATAGTTTTACCAATTCCCAAGGCTCTTTGTCCTAATTAATTGACTCCCTAATTAATTAATTAGTTTAAAATTGACTTTCCAGTTAATTGGTTTTTTTTTAAGATTTTATTTATTTATTTGACAGACAGAGATCACAAGTAGGCAGAGAGGCAGGAAGAGAGAGAGGAGGAAGCAGGCTCCCCTCAGAGCAGAGAGCCCGATGCGGGGCTTGATCTCAAGACCCTGAGATCATGACCTGAGCCGAAGGCAGAGGCTTTAACCCACTGAGCCACCCAGGTGCCCCAGTTAATTGTTTTAAATCAGACATACCTTGTTTGTAATTGTTTTGCATTTTTGTAGATACCCTCTTCCATTGTGGCTAAGTTTGAACATATTAGGAAATGTTGGGCTAAGCTATCTAAAATCTCTTTCTAAAGAGAAAAAAAGCCCTAGCCTTTTTTTATTTTTAGCCTTTATAATAAAAGTTGGTGCATGATTCTTGCTTATTAATACTAATGTTTGCTTCACACACACAAAAATAAGTCTCTTCCTTCCAAATTTAATTTCAACTTAATTTATGCAACTTTTTTAGCATTTATTTTATCATAATTTAATACTATTTATAAATATGATATATTTGTATTTGCTTTATGTTGTTTTAGTTTTAATTTGTTTTTCATCTTAGTGTGTACAAATTCGTGCAAAATACTCAAAGGGGGTTGAAATGTAATTGTTCTGGTCATTGAGCAAGTAAATGCTGAACTATATAAAACTCTCAAAAGCTTAAGATTGCACCTCTAATGCATTGGATGTTGTAGGTTAACTGGCCTCCAGAAAAACTAATTACTGAATAAACTAGCTTCAGGTGAAGCAAACAGAACTTATGTTCGAGCTATTGCCTAAACTCAGTTTAAAAACACCATGATTGGGGCGCCTGGGTGGCTCAGTGGGTTAAGCCTCTGCCTTCGGCTCCAGTCACGATCTCAGGGTCCTGGGATCAAGCCCCACATCGAGCTCTCTGCTCAGCAGGAGCCTGCTTCCCCACCCTCCTCTCTCTCTCTGCCTGCTGCTCTGCCTACTTGTGATCTCTGTCAAATAAATAAATAAAATCTTAAAAATAAATAAAAACACCATGACTATAAATGTGAAGAAAAGGGACAGAATTTAAGCTTTTATTTGACTTCTCATTTTTTTAAAGTAAGATCAGATTACAGATTTTTCTACAAATGATTTTCTATAAGTAATTGTCACACACTGCTTTCCAGAGAACTCAAGTAAACACTTAAACATTATTGTTTTGCAGCAATTTTCAATGTCCTTATGAATCATATTCAATAAGTCCAATGACTTTATAATTTTCTTATCATTGTTGAATGAGGTCTGCTAATGATAAATAAGCTGACTTTCCCAGATGCCCCCTTGGCTATCTCTCCCATTCTTGGGAGAAGAGACCATGCAATTAGCTGACAGATCGTACTTAATGTCACCGCCCCAACCTGAGGGTGTCCTCTTGCTTCTTTAATCAGAGTCAGCCATGTCAGACGTGCAAGATCCCGGGAAAGTGAGAGCTACTACAAGCCTGGCCCTTCCAAATCAACCAAGTTGTCTGATGCAGTTCAGAAAGAAGTAAATGTCACAAACCAGGTGAGCACTCTTTTCCTTGTCAAAGGAACCCTATAAGGCTGCCTTCCAATTAGTTCCCTCCTGCCTAGTTCTTGCCACAGACACCTCCCTACACTAGCAAGATCTGAGCCTACCGTGGCAGGAATACTAGCTCTCTTGAAATATCACTTTTATTTTCAGGCAAAGCATTGACTTTTCTTTTGATATCCTCTTTTGTTTTAAAACCTTCATTGGTTCTCATTGCCTTAAAATTAAGTTTCATCTCTTCATATATGTTTTAATCATGGATCATCTATTTATAAGAAACAAAGCCCATTTGGACTGGCTTAAATAAAAGCAGGTTTTAAGACTTCTGCTATAGTAAGATGAAGTAAATATACTTCATCTTTCTTGCCAGAGTGATGTCAGAGAAGCCCCACTCAAACAGAAGATCTAAATAAGATTCTGAGTCTGATAATAGCTGAAATTCCCAGGTTTCAAATCAAAATCATGCATCATACCAAAAACGAGGAAGATCTCAAACTGGAAATAGGCAATAGGTGCCAGTCTTAATATAACTGTTAGAATTATCTGACAAAAATCGTAAAGCAGCCAACATAAAAATGCTTCAAAGAGCAATTACAAACATGCTTGGAACAAATGAAAACATAGTTAGTTCTCAGCAAAGCAAGAGAAGATGTAAAGAACCAAACAGAAATTTTGAAAGTGAAAAAATAACCAAAATTTAACTCCGTTGATGGGTTCAAAAAGAGGATAGAGGGGATAGAAGAAAAACTCCATGAACTTGAATACAGAACCATAGAAATTCCTCTCTCTTTTTCCTATTGCCCTCATAACAAATTACCTCAGACATAGTGGCTTAGGACAATACAAATTTTTTAGCTTACATTTCCGTAGGTCAGAAGCTTGACATGAGACTCACCGGGGTATTGGCAAAGCTGTATTCTTTTCTGGAGACTTTGGGAGATAATCCATTTCCTTACCTTTTCCAGCTTATAGAGGACACCTGTCTTTCTGCGTTCATGATTTCCTTCCTCCATCCTTAAAACCAGCCCTAATGGATCAAGCTCTTCTCACATCACATGACTCCAGCTTCTTCCATAGTCACATCCCTCTCTAACTCTCTTAGGTTTGCTCCTTCCACATATAAGGACCCCTGTGATCACATTGGTCCTGGGATAAATATGGAATAATCTCCCCATCTCAAGATTCTTAATTTAGTCATATCAACAAGGGTTTTTTTTTTTTTTTTCCATGTAGGGTAACATATTCGCAGGGACCAGGGATTAGGATGTGGACATCTTTGGGAAACCATTATTCTACCCAATCTAAACAAGAGAAGAAATAAACTCTGTTTTGAGTTCTATTGAAAAATCTATTTGAGTCTAATGAATTAAAAAATGAACAGACCCTGAAGGACCTGTGGAAAAAATCTAATATCCCTGTCCTCAGATTTCCAGAAAGAGATAAGAAATAGGGTTGTTTTTTTTTTGTTTTTTTTTGTTTTTTTGTTTTAGATTTTATTTATTTGACAGAGAGAGATCACAAGTGGGCAGAGGGGCAAGCAGAGAGAGAGAGAGAGGAGGAAGCAGGCTCCCTGCAGAGCAGAGAGCCCGATGCAGAACTCGATCCCAGAACCCTGAGATCATGACCTGAGCTGAAGGCAGAGGCCTAACCACTGAGCAACCCAGGTGCCCCTAGGGTTGGTTTTGTAGCAACATGGACGGGACTGGAAGAGATTATGCTGAGTGAAATAATTCAAGCAGAGAGAGTCAATTATCATATGCTTTCACTTATTTGTGGAACATAACAAATAGCATGGAGGACATAGGGAGTTAGGAGAAGGGAGTTGGGGGAAATTGGAAGGGGAGGTGAACAATGAGAGACTATGGACTCTGAAAAACTATCTGAAGGGTTTGAAGAGGTGGGGGGTGGGAGGTTGGGGGAACCAGGTGGTGGGTATTAGAGAGGGCATGGATTGCATGGAGCACTGGGTGTGATACAAAAACAATGAATACTGTTATGCTGAAAATAAATTAAAAAATGATTTTTAAAAAAAGAAATAGGGTTGGGCTGGGGCAGTTAGCTGGCTCAGTTGGTAGAGAGTGTTTTCATGTGACTCTTAATCTCTGGGTCATGAGTTTGAGCCCCACATTGGGGATAGAGATTATAAATAAATAAACTTTAAAAAAAGAAAAGAAAAGAAATAAGGTTGAGCTGAAAAGGTACTCAAAGAAATGATGACCAAAAGCTTCCCAAATTTAGCAAAAGATGTAAACTTATAGATTCAAAATCTGGGCAAATCCCAAATAGGACAAACCTAAATAAATCCACACCCACACACATCATAGTCAGACTTCTCAACACAAAAGACAAAAAATCTTAACACCAGTGAAAGAGGAATGACCTTACATATAGAAAGGAAACTATTTGAATGACAGCAGATTTCTTATCAAAAACCATAGCGGCCAGAAGAAAATGGCTCAACATTTTGCAAGTTCAGGAAGTAGACAACTGTGAAGCCCGAATCTTAGATACAGGAAAAATATGCCTCAGAAATAAATGGAAAATTAAAGTATTCTAAAATGAAGGAAAATTAGTTTGTTACCAGCAGGTCTCTCCCAAAAGACTGGATAAAGGAAGTTCTCTGAACAGAAAGTAAATAATAAAAGAAGGAATTGTGGAGGGAGCTAGCTGGCTCAGTCAATAGAGCATATATGACTCTTGATCTCAGGGTCATGAGTTCAAGCCACACATTGTGGGTAGAGATTTCTTGGAAAAAAAAGTCTTGGGTGGCTCAGTCAGTTAAGTGTCCAACTCTTGATTTTGTTTCTTCATGATCCCAGGATTGTGAGATGGAGCCCCATGCTGGGGCTCTGCACTCAGCAGGGAGTCTGCCCCTCCTCTCACCCCCTCAGATAAATAATGTTTTTTAAAAAGATTTTATTTATTTATTTGACAGAAAGACACACAGTGAGAGAGGGAATACAAGCAGGGGGAGTGGGAGAGGGAGAAGCAGGCTTCCTGCTGAGCAGGGAGCCCAGTTTGGGGCTTAATCCCAGGACACTGGGATCATGACCTGAGCCAAAGCCAAACACTTAACGACTGAGCCACCCAGGTGCCCTAAATAAATCTTTTTAAAAATCTAAAAAAAAAAAAAAAAAAGAATTATGAAACATCGAGTAGGAAGTAAAATCATGGCAGGCAATTATGTATGTAAATTCGATAGACTTCCCTTCTCCTCGTGAGTTTTCTAAATAATGTTTATCAATTAAAGCAAACATTAGAACACTGTCTGATATGACTCTAAATGGATGTAGAGGAAATATTTTAGACACTTATGAAAGGCAGAGAGTTAATAAGCAATTGATCGACAGCATGGTAAATACTATAATTGAAGTGTGTATGGAGGGAAAAGCTCCAGAAAGGTGAAGGAATAAGTTCTGTTGTTCCTGGTAACTGTTGCAAGTCACTGAAGGCTTCCTAGAAGCCTTCCTAGTGCATTGTGGATTATGTTTAGTTACAAGTAACACCCCAACAGTAGTGGTCTAAACAGATAGGATATGGGGTTTTTTTTCTTTTTTTATTAGTTTAAGGGTAGAATTTAGTGATTCATGAGTTACATATAACACCCAGTGCTCATTACATCAAGCGTCTTCCTTAATGACTATCACTCCATCCCTCACCCTCCTCCCCTCCAGCAACCCTCAGTTTGTTTTCTAAAGTTAAGAGCCTCTTAGGTTTGCCTAGGATATGTTTAAATAAGTTAGGTAGTTGCTTGTGTTGGCTTAGAGGCTCATTGAAGACTATGAGTCTCTTGACTTTTCCTCATGGTTCCAAGATCATTGAAGACTGTGAGTCTCTTGACTTTTCCTCATGGTTCCAAGACAGCTGCCGCAGCTCTAGCCAGCACATGTGCATTCAAGGCAAAAATAAAGAGAAAGTAGGTACTCTGCACTTTCTGGACATCAGTAATTGTTGGCTGCATTTGGATTGAATTCTCTACGTATTGGTTTTTATGTCTTCTCAAGTATTTTCCTCTTCAACAGAAGCCTTCTATTTAATTAACATGCATAATTTTCTACATATGTTTCTATAACTCTCATCCCTTCTAACATATGTATCTTCAGGGTTGGGGTTTTTTTGTTCATTTTCACTTGTTTGTTTTGCCTTCTTAGCCCACTGTATTTTCTTTACTCCCAGTGAAGCAGCCTCTCTCTAATACCCTACCTCTTCATTCCAATGACCCTGTCTGCTCTCCTACCTTGACACTTCACTCTCAAGGTCACACCCTGGATCTCCCATCAAAGGAAACTGAGGTGCTTCTGAACTCTTGATTTCTAAGTTTCCTTTCTCTGACCACCATTCCTTTCTCGCTACTCACTGTTTTGAGTCTACCCTTTTCTGCTGTTCTTTGCCTTCAGTGTGACTTTGTTCCTTTGAGACAACATTCAACCATATTCTTATTATTCAAACCTTCTCCTTCTTACCAATTTATATTCCTACCAACAGTGGACAATAATAAATTTGATACTAACCATTCAAACAGGCATGAGGTGGTATCTTGTGATTTTGATTTGCATCTCCCTGATGATAGGTGATCACCTTTGTTGATGGATTTTATGAAAAACCTTGCAATGAGGGAGATTACCCTGGATTATCCTCAGCCCAATGTGATCACGAGGCTCTGGTAGTGGTTGAAGGAATGGGGAGATGTTGGTCAAAGGGTATAAACTTATATATATTATATATATATATATATTATATATATGTTTATCAATTAAAGCAAACATTAGAACACTGTCTGATATGACTCTAAATGGATGTAGAGGAAATATTTTAGACACTTATGAAAGGCAGAGGGTGAATAAGGAATTGATTGACAACATGGTAAATACTATAATTGAAGTGTGTGTGGAGGGAAAAGCTCCAGAAAGGTGAAGAAATAAGTTCTGTTGTTCCTGGTAACTGTTGCAAGTCACTGAAGGCTTCCTATATATAGATATTATCTATATATCTATATATATATATCTATATATATTATATCTATATATATCTATATATATTATATATCTAGATATTATTTTATTATATATTATATATATTATTATATATTATATATATATTATTATATATTATATATATAATAATATATTATATATTATAATATATTATTATATATCTATATATATATTATATATATTATATTATCTATATATATATTATCTATATATAGGAAGCCTTCAGTGACTTGCAACAGTATATATATAATATATATATATATTATATATATATAAGATGATTAGTTCTGAGGATTTAATATTTGCTTGGTGACTCTAGTTAACAGAACTGTATTATATACTTGAAAGTTGCTGAGAGAGTAGATGGTAAATGTTCTCATCATACAAAAACAGAAAAGGTGATTATGTGAGCTGATACATGTTAACTAACATTATTGTGGTAATCATTTTGTGGTATATTCCAGTATCCAATCAGCACATTGTAGCCTTAAACTTATACAATGTCCTATGTCTATTATATGTCAGTGAAGCTGGGTGTGAGGGGAAGAACCTAGCAACCAGAGGAGTGTGTGATAGTATCCCATTTTCTGAGCCCTAATTCTGTGCCATATGCTAGGGGAAGTGCTTCACACACATTTCTTCCTTTGAAGCCTCCAGCGATTCAAGGTAGGGGCTTTAGCCCCATATCATAGATAGACAGACTCAGAGAAGTCACTTGCCCAAGGTCAAACAGTTAAAATCTAGCAGGGATGGGATTCAGACTCATGAGTATCTGACTCAGAAATCACAGCCTTACCCATCTGTGCCCCTCTGCCAGGAGATTCCCATCTGGTACGACTTGTGCAATGTGGAGTATGTCTGTTTCCTTGAGCTTGCACTCTGTCACAGCTGGTCAGGAGGAATGGGCACAGACGGAAGCACTGAGGGAGCCCATCCCTGAAGATTCCCAGGGCTCTCTCTGTCTCCAGGAGAAAGCTGGGGTTCAGAGAGAGCCTGTGAGGAGAAGCCCCATGGGTCCCTCTCGACGCTATCTTACAGCTCTGGTAGAAGAGCTCTGATTGTTCCACCCCCTCTGCCTCCACCCCTCCCACCCCCTCCACCGTTCCTGCAGGCGCGTTTCACCCACGGCATGTTCACTGTGTACCCCGGATTTGGCTCCATCCCTCCGGGAGGAGTGCAGGCCATCACTGTCGACTGCGTGGCTGACCCCGTGGGAAGGTGTGAGGAATTCATAGCGATCGATATATCTGACCGAGACCCAAGAGACCAGCCTGCTGGCATTCCTTACAGCTTGCTGGCCGAAGCCTGTCTACCAGGTACTGGGCACTCAGATTGGACAGCCTCCCCCCTTAAAAGGCCCTCCCCCTCCCACCATGCATGTGGTTGGCACATATGGCCACACTGCTTCCTTTGGGTCCTTAGAACTTTCTGTAGTATCTTTAGCCATGTTTTTCCTTAAAGATTTGCAAGGCATATACCCCTAAAAGATGTTCAGCTTTAAACTCCTAGTCTTCCTGAGTTTGGTCCAGGATTCTCAGACAAATAGAATTATCTGGGAATCATGATGTAATGGGATATGACACAGGACCTGGGAACAACAAATCCGGCCATTCCCTGTGGACAACATATGCACAGAGAACAAGGGTCAGCGACTGCACATACTCTAACTTTAACTAAGCAGGATTCAAGTAAAGCACAGAGAGAACTCCTCTTGCTTTGACTATAGGCACTGCACAGCCTCGCGCCATGGGCCAAATGCCCACCCCAGATCCTGGATCTAACCTCTCCTTACCACTGGGAGGAACACAGGGTTGGGGTCTGACAGCCAGCAAGAACAGTGCAGAAAAGGAAGAGAAGATAGAATTTGCGCCATCACTCCCACCCCCTTGTGGGAATTCCCCTACATCTCCTCTATCACCACCCTCCGTCAGAACACTAACCTTCACACTAGCCATTACAGAAAGCAGGAGCTGGGCTATCAGGCCTCGTCTCTCCTTCTCCCCAGCCTTTGTGACCGACAACAATGCCGTGATATTTGAGGAGCACCAGATCTGCAGCAGTGCCACTCTGCTCAACATCCTCCAGACCATAGAGAGTGGGGGGCTCTTTGTGGAGGACGAGAACAAGTTCATCTTCTGCAACGTCCTGGTGGGTCATCGGGCCAAGGCTCGTTTCAAGATCAGCAACGTGGGGAAGATCGCGTGTGATGTGAACGTCGTAGTTAAGCCCATCTCCAACAAGGTAAGCAGCCCCAAATGGCGCTAGCCCACCAGAGCTGGCATGAAGCCTTGGAAAGAGCTCTTGAAAATCCTGCTGTAGAACTGCTAGAGCTGAGTGGGGACAACCTGGCTCTCAGGCCCTGCCAGAAGTCAGATGAGGTCACTGGGTAGTTTCCCAAGAAACCGGACATTTGTCCCCATGGGTGCTTCCTCTGGGTTTTAAAATGGTCCACACCAATGAGCAGCTCACTCATCCATCCAACACTCAGCTCTGCGTCTAATAGATGAAACATTGTGGCGCGAGCCAAAGCCAAGTGCCGGCTGGGGCAGGCTGCTTCGTGCTGCCCATTTGTCTGGAAATGAGGGTTTGGGGGATGTCAGATGATCTCATCCCTTTCATGACTTCTCTCAGGCCCTGGTGACATCCAGTCATTTCTCTCTGACCTTTTTCTGGACATAAAGGGGCAGCTTTTTTCCTGTCCTGCACTAAAACCATAAAAAGGGAACAAGCCTGATTTCTCAAAGATAGGTTTTTACCAGGGGATTTGCAGACATTTATTTTCCTCCTCCCTAATTTGCAGACTATCCCCTGAAAAGAGCAAAGAAGCCTTAGTGCTCTCAGCTTAAAATCAAGAGGGGATAGTCAGTCTCGAATCCCACTGGCCAACCTTAAGAATTGTCATTCTTTTGAGGCCTTGCCAGGATCCCTAAGTCCCTCCAGTCTTCCCCAAAACCCTGCCACAAGGGGGGGACAGAGAAAATGCTGACACACGCTGATCCCTGCTGTCCCTCCCCAGCTCATTGCCCGAATCACTGACATTTTTGAAGTGGAACCTAATAAGATGTGTGTCGCCAGCCGCTCGCATGCCTTTGCCACGGTGACCTTCACCCCGCAGACCATGCAGACCTACCAGTGTATCTTCGAGGCTACCTTGGATGGCTTGCCCAGGTACCAGCTCCCCTGGCCCTCCCTGCAGGATGAGGAGGGAATTCCGTGCCCAGCACGCCGGGCTGATGGGCCTCCCTCTTCCGGTTCCGCGCAGCAACCTGACCAGGAACCGCAGCCTCGCGTTTGATATCGTCGGGGAAGGGACCCTGCCTCGGGTGATCGTGGTGCGGCCGGTTCTCTGCAACCAGCATGGAAACCCCTTGCTCCTCTTCAAGAGGCTTCTGCTCGGTCAGTCAGAGAAGCTGCCTCTCGTCCTCAAGAACAACGGCACCATCCCCGCCCAGGTACTGCGGGGGGCTAAGCGTGGGCCGGAAAGGGAGAGGAGCGACTCAGAAGTCGGCCTTTCGGCTTTGAGGTCTCTGCCATCCCTGACCTGTGAGGACTTTGTTCCTCACGCATTAACCTGTGTAAGGCGTGGGGCACGCAGAGCCGAGTCAGCCAGAGTGTCTGCCCTCAGGAGTGTGAGAAAGCAGAGCACACAGCTCGCCGAGAGGTCCGGCGTGAAGCGTGTGCAGGGATACACCCTGAGCCGAGCGCGGACGACTGTGGGTATTCTTGGAGTCTTCTTAACCTTCCATTTTTTCTGTAATGAACATTGCATTTTTAATAAGGAAGAAGCAAAAGAAACCTCAGTAAGGGTGAGAGATGCCACATCTCAGGGGACTCTTGGTTCAGAAATTGTGTTTTCATTTTTATTATTTTTTTTCTGTTCACATCCGTGTTTTACCAAAAAAAAAAAAAAAAGTGATAAACTGTATAAGGGTTCCATGAAGAATTGGAAAATGAAGAATTTTGAGAATGATCTACTCCCATCTAGGGGAATCAAGGAAAATTTCACTCTAAAATGACACAGAGGCTGGGCATTGCAGGACAGCTGGGTTTCAGGAAGGGCGCGTGGCAGGGACTGCATCCCAGCTGGAGGAAGAAAACTATTCAGGCAAAGGCACAGAAGCAAAAAATGTGTCCAGCACACAACAGGAACTAGGAGGCCCCCAGCAATGTGAGAGCGCAGGGGCCGGAAGAGCAGTGGGAGATAAAAATAGAAGGGACAGTAAGGACAACTCATAGGAGGCTTTGGAGAGAGAGAGAGAGAAAGAAAGTGAGAGACAGAGCAGGAGCAGCAAGGGAGGGGAGAGGCAGAGGGAGAAGCAAACTCCCTACTGACCAGGGAGCCTGAGGTGGGGCTCGATCCCAGGACCCGTGGATCGTGACCTGAACTGAAAGCAGACACTTAAGGGACTGAGCCACCCAGGCGCCCCTCATTGTCAGGTTTTGTTGTTTATACAGTTAAGGCTCATTTAGATTCACCCACATTGGTCACTTTCATTGTTCCCCCTCTTACACAGCACCCCTTCCATCTGAGCTCCTCTGCCTCTACCCGCTGAAGAACCGCCTGTACTGTTCCCTCAACGCAGGCTGCTGGTGCTGAATTCTTTCAGCTTGTATTTGAAAATCTCCATTTCCTCTTCATTTTTAATGTCTTTTTTTACTGGCTGTAGAACTCTCCCTCAGCAGTTGTTTTCTCCCAGCCGATGAGAGCTTTCATTCCAGCGTGTTCTGGTTTCCACTGTCTCTGCTGAGACGACAGCTATGTCTAACATGTCCTGTTAAGGGGATCTTTCTCCTCTGACTTTGTCTGGCATTTTCACTTTGTGTTCGTCTTCTGTGGTTTCACTAAGACGTGACTAGGTATGGATTTCTTTTCATTGATCCCTCCCGGAATTCACCTGGCTTCTTGATCCTGCAATCAATGTCTTAAATCAGTTTTGGCATTTTTCTCTGGGCTCCATTCTGGATAATCTCTTAGGACCTGTCTTTAGCTCATTAACTTTCCTTTTAGCTGTGTCTAATTTTTATTATACCTTCCACTGAGTTCTTCAGTTATTATATTTTTTGGTTCTAGAAGTTCTATTAGGCTGCTTTTCAAATGTATGTAGTCAGTTTGGAAGATTTCTGACTTTGTGCTGAAACTGTCAGACTTGGCTTTATTTCTTGAGCATCGTAATCACACCCATTTTGCCGTCTATACCCGGTCATTCCAAAATCTGGATTCCCTGTGGGCCTTTTCTGATATCTGCTATTTCTGCTCATTTTTGCCCATGTTGTCCTTTCTCCTCATGTGCCTGGTTATCTTCGATCCCGTGTTGAGTATGATACCTGAAAATTATTTAGAAGTAACAACACTAAAGATGATGTTCCTTTTCTTCAGAGATAATTTTCATTTGCTTCTGCCAAGTACTTTGAGACATTAGAAACTTAGGATCACCTAAAACTAGTTTTAGGGCTTGAGATTTCCTGGACTCAGAGCAGGATTGCTACCCGGGGGTAGGGGCGAGCTGGGTTATAGCCAACCTATCTACCTTTGGTCCTATCGGCAGGTTCTTTGAGGTCACAGAAAATACCCACCTTTCACAATACTTTTGCCCTCTTAGCACCAAGAGGCCATCAAAAATACAACTTGAGCCTCCCACCTACCTCTTCTAAACTAGCAAACACTCCAAGTCAAAAACAGCCCAGAAATGTAGGCTAGACTTTCTGGATTCCTGTGCTTTCCCAGATCTTGGTCTGGATGCTTTTCATTACCTTCTTAGCTCTGTGATGCTTTAAAAAATGTGTTTTTCCTGTTGTTGTTGTCCTGTTTTTTTGTTTGTTTTGAGTCTACATTACCTAGTTTCCCATTGCCCTGTATGGTTTCCATTATTGTAGCTTTATAAAATGTTCTAGCATCTAATTGAGTAAATTCCTGCTCACCCATTCCCCATTTTTCTAATTTTTCTTGACAATTTTTACATATCTGTCTTCTCAGATGAACTTTAGACATCATCTTTTAATGTTCTTCAAAAAGTCCAATTAGGGAGCACCGGGGTGGCTCAGTGGGTTAAGCCTCTGCCTTCAGCTCAGGTCATGATCCCAGGGTCCTGGGATTGAGCCCCACATCGGGCTCTCTGCTCAGCAGGGAGCCTGCTTCCTCCTCTCTCTCTGCCTGCCTCTTTGCCTACTTGTGATCTCTCTCCCTCTGTCAAATAAATAAATAAAATCTTAAAAAAAAAAAAAAGAGGTAAAGACTTAAAAAAAAAAAAAAAAAAAGGTCCAATTAGGAATCTTGTGAATTATTTGGGAAGAATTTCTACTGTTAGAGTTTTTAGGCTCTCAGGAGCAACATTTCAAATTCCAATCCATTTATCTAGATTTTTTTAATGTCAATTTTTGTCATATAACTCCTCCATATATTTTCTTTCTAAGATTGTTTCTAAACATATCATTTTTTAATCTCAGAAGCTTCCCATGTAGTACCACTATTTCTTTATTCTTTTTGCCTCATTTCTTATATCATTCGATCGTATTTATGATGGTACCAGCGTGACTGTCTTCTAAAACTGTCTGCTGATTTCTCAGACCTAAAATCAGAAATATGACTTTTGTTTTTGCATCCACTATGGTGGTCCAGAAAATATCCCTTTTCTTCACCTGAGCCATAGGCCTACTTTGGTTTTCTTTTTAACTCGGCAGGCAGCTCCATATGACACTATCAGGCAACTGATGGATTAACACCTAGGAGACACTGGTTTTTGGGAACTCTTATCCATGCAAGCCTTGATAGAATGATGAGTATTCATTTCCATTGTATTACTCCAGAGTATATTTAGCGACTGCCTCTGTCAGCAGCAGAGGCCTTGGCAAGCCCATCTTGACACTACATAGCTTGATCATCATAAAGTCACCCCCAGTCTCTGGACCACCAGTTCCTTACTTGTTTAATAAGAGCTGAACTAAGCTTTCCTTTTCCTCCCCAGGTCTAATACTTATTTTATTTCCCTTTTAGTAAGAAATTCAAAAAAGTGAGCACTGGGCACAAGGACTTTTTGAATACTTTCCAAACACCACCATATCTCTATCCAGACTCAAAACCCATGAGCCACCTGTAAGCTTAACACTCGTCCTTGCTTTCTTTATGCCAGCTGCATGTCGATCTGAGGGACCAACTAGGTGTCTTCTCCCTGAAAGGGATCCCCACCACCTCCTACATCTACATCACAGAGGAAAACAAACCACATGCCAAAGGTAGGTAGAGGGAGTGTAGCTTCTGCAGGGCAATGGGTCCCAGGAGCTGTTTTATTAGGGAACTAATAAGGACCCAGCCACAGTAGGATACTCAGTCTCATCACCAGGGACCTCTGTAGGTAAGACTCACTCCCACATAAAGCTGCCCTCCCTTGAGTCAGGATCTCCCTGGTTACATCTTTCTTTAAACTAGTTCTAAATCTCATGTCTCTCTCTTTTTTTGCAGCAAAGAAAGCTCACACGGCCTCCCTGGTTGTTCCTCCTGGAAACACAGCTGGATTCGATGTTGTTTTCCAATCCCAGAAGGTTGGGAGAATGAAAGGCACCATCCACTTGTCAGTGGTCGACAACCAGTATGAGGAGACAATCATCCACATGGTGGGAGAAGGTTATGAGGATGACATCACCTTGGGCAACATCCATGGGCTGGTGGTTTCCGGCAGCCCTGAGACCCCAGAGATCTCTGAGATCATTGAGGAAAATAGTATGGAAGACTTAGTAACAGGTGAGAGAAATGGAAGTGAGGTACTGACAACTGTTGGCCCAGGCCATTTTAAATAACAGCTCAGCCAGCTTCCTGGGAATTTGGGAGAGCATCTCCTCTTCCTCACTGTATGCCCCTTCATTTGTGGCTCAGACAATGCCTTCAATCACGTGTTCCCTCAAGGGACATTTCTTGAGCATCATGAAATGATGCCTGAACCAGGCACTCCGCTGAGCCCTGGAATTTTAAAGAGTAAGAAGAGAGTCTCCGCCTTGGGGAGCTTAGAGTTTTAGCTAATTCCAGTTTAGCTAATAAGTGAAATTCAGAGTTCACATTCCAGATTAGCTAAGTGAGCATGTATCGCTCTAGTTTTCCCCATTTCTTTCAGCTGGCTTATATCAGCATTGTCTGTTTCATGTACCCTAGACATCCCGTGAGAAATTGTGGGCTTCTTTAATTAAAGAATGTGTAGGTTTGTGCCACCTCTAGAATGTCATTCTGTTGGTTTCTGAGGCCCTGCAGCATCAGGAGCACCTGGGAGCTTGGTAGAAATGGGAATGGCAGGGCCTGCCCCAGCACCACGGGCTGACCGAAGCTGAGTCTACATTTTAGCAAGATCCCTCAGTGACTTGTGTGTGTCTTAAAGCTTAAGACGGGCTCCTCTGTGGTCCATCTCGCACTTCATTTAGTTGACTATGTTCTTTGTGGCAGAAGAAAGTTTATTTCATCATTATTATCAAAAAGCACTTGTTCATCACCCTAATTATATAGCTAATTGG
Source organism: Enhydra lutris kenyoni (assembly GCF_002288905.1). Classification (NCBI taxonomy): domain Eukaryota; kingdom Metazoa; phylum Chordata; class Mammalia; order Carnivora; family Mustelidae; genus Enhydra; species Enhydra lutris. The sequence goes on from NW_019154114.1 coordinate 9,685,438, forward strand.
TATGAATTGAGTTATAAACACATTCTCATCATTTTCTAGAAGCTTTATTACAATTGGACAGTCTACATGACGTGACTTAAAATCAACACTCCTCACACATACGGCGTTTCACCTGTTAGTGGCTACCAGGTGACATCTCTCTTGTGAGGGGCCAAGCAGGAGCCAGCATGAACCCCAGTTCAGAAATCAGATTTCACCCTTACAATAGGGTTACCAGGTTTAGAAAATCAGAATGTAAGAGTCCCTGTTAAATTTGAATTTCAGATAAAAAGCAGAGTTTTTTTTATTATTTGTGTGTCCCCAAATATTGTATGGGACATATTGATACTCTAAGTGACTCATCAATTATTTATGATTCAAGTTTAACAAGGACTTGTTTTATCTTATTTTAACCCTTAATAATATTGTTTGAGCAAACAAATGGAGTAAGCACCCTATATTTTCTCTTAGAGGTGAGGGCCAAGGTAGATGGATGGATGTGGATGGATGGATGGATGGACGGACGGACGGACAGACCGACAGACGGACAGGCAGACGGACAGATTGACAAATAGATTTCCCAAGGAGGGAAAGTTTAAGCTAAGGGACTCCAAATTTTTCCAGAATAATCATTAAAGAAGGGAGGGATGCATGAGGGTAGGGCCCCATGTCTTTCAGGTGCTGCCTCCTTAGGGAAGTGAGCCCTAGGAGGAGGCCAGGGATGACTCACAGACCTTCTGCTTCTGTCCATAGCTTCTCTGGTGGACCACATCCAGTTTGGGGACTGCCACATTGGAAACAGCTATAATGTGAGCTTCACAATCACAAACCACAGCCAAGTGAATGTGATACGGTTTGAATGGCCCCTTTTAGCTACAGTTTCCTTTTCCCCACAGGTGAGTGAAAGCTATTCACTGTTCTCTGGACTTCCTTAGGCATAAGCCAACATCAAATTGATTGTCCATCTCTTCCCATGAATACACAGGATGGGATAGATGGTTCTCAAGCTGAGAAACAGCCCAAGAACTATCCCTTACTCAGACCAGATGCCAGAGGACACTGTTCATGTCTCCTTGGGTCTAAGAACAGAGAATGAGGTCTGCTGAGATGGTTGCTAGGCTGGTGTTGAGGAATTCCATGGAAACCCGTGTGGATGAATACAGGTCCCATCTTCGTGTCCCCGAGTATAGACCTGTGTCCCCCAAAGTGTATGTTCTTTAGAGCATTAGTCCTGCAAAAGTGGTTCATTGGAAGCTAAAATGGGGGTAGTAGGTTCTGTGAACAACTGAGATTTAGCAAATTTGCATATTACGTCTTTCTCTTAAAGGTGCCCAGTGCTATTCAGCACACTAAAACCTAGTTAACTTTGTTTTACCTGGAATTTTCTGGCCCCTTCTTTTAGCATCTCACAGCACACATTTTATAAATTGCTGACCAAATCTCGACGTCCCACAAGGCCTAAGAGAATGTGGTAGCAGATCTAGCCTCTGGCTAGTTGTTTTTCATAGTTTACTGTTGAGTTCCCAGAACAGTATATACACCCAGACATGTCCACTGCTCCTGTTCTGTTTTGGTCACCAAGTCTGTTCACACATGGACAGGGGGAGAGGGCAAGGAGATTTAGGGACCCTACTTTGTCACCTTTATTTTTTTAGTTTTTTTGTTTAAGTGGGTTCCATGCCCAGTGTGGAGCGCAACACAGGGCTTGAACTCATGACCCTGAGATCAAGACCTGAGCTGAGATCAAGGGTTGGACTCTCAACTAACTAAGCCACCCAGGCACCCGCTTTGTCACTTTTGAATCTTTGCATGCTCTCAGGGAGTTTGGCTTCCTGGAGGGTTGTAAAGTGTCAGTCAAAATAGGCAGAGATGAGCTCAATATAGTGCATTTAGTGCCCCACGTGCACACACACTCCTGCATAGATGCCCCCACCACCCATGCACACATTTGTGCCTTGGGAAAATGATTTTGTTCTATAGACCAAATTAAATTTCCCATTTATCTGGTATACTTCAGTGAATCGCAGCTTTTCTGGCCTCAGGACTCCTTTGCCCTATTAAACATTATCAAGGGACTCAAAAAAGCTTTTGTTTATGCGGGTTATATCTGTTGATAGTTGCCATATTAGAAGTTAAAACTGAGACTATCTGAAAACATATATTTATTCATTTTTAAATAATAAACCCATTTATGTTAATATAAGTACGACTTTTTCACGAAGATGGCTATGTTTTTCAAAATACAACAGTTAGTGAGAAGAATGGCATTATTTTACAGTTTTACAAATCTCTTTAATATCTGGCTTAGTAAAAGGAGCTAGATTCTCCTATTTGCTTCTCATTGATCTGCCGTAATATTGTCTGTCATGTATACTCACAAGAAAATGAGAGTGAAAAAGTCAACTAACATCTTAGTATTATGATGAAAGTAGTTTTGACCTCATGAACTTCTGAAAAGGTCATAGGGGTCCCAGGGATCACCTGACCACACTCTGAGAACTGCGAATATACTGAGTGCGCCTGTCCCTGGTCCATACGGGTCATATCGATGAAGAAGCACAGGTAGTTTAGAGTGTGGTATCTGGCGCCATGCTGTCGGGGACTGAATCCAGCTCTTCCAGTATTCATGGGAGGACCACGAACAAGTTACAAGTTTCCTTGCCTGTACAATAGGTGCAATGGCTCTACATCTCCCCGGGTCATTGTAGGGATTAGCAGAATTGTGTAAAGGTTTAAATTGTGCTCAAAGCAAGTAACAGTTTAACAAATATTAGCTGCTTTCATTTTTAGGCTTGTATTTCTATCTAAGAACCTCTTATACATCTTTAAGACCATCTACATAGGCAGGTTTGAATGACGTATTTTTTGCCAAGATTTTTGGCTCTACCCCTTCTCTAGAATGTCACCACCAGGTATCGAAAGTCCTTAAGCTCAGATTCCCAAAAATGCTAATACCAGGGTCTTCCCCAGATGGGCCACCTCCACCCTGGGTGTGCCAAGGACACAGTGGTGACCATGAAGTCAGACGTGCCCATCAATCTGAAGAAGATGGGGATCAAGTGTAAGCTGTCCAGGATCACGTTTCCACTCCCTGCAGAGCAGGTCCCTGACTGGGATGACCGCATGCGCACAGTTAAGTGGGTGGATATGCTCAGAAACCCACCAGGGACTTTGACTACAAAACGAAAGGTGAGTGAGGACATCAGGCACAGATCTGACCAGGCCTAACAGGGCTAGGGGCCTGCTGCTCTCTACTTCAGTGTCTCATCATTGCCTTCCAACCAAAAAAGAAAAAAAATGTTTCCCATTCTACTTGACCTTGATTTCAGAAGTGACAACTGAACTTGCATGCCCGCCCACACATCTTGATCTGTCCAGCTTTGGTTTCAGTCTGGATGCCTCACGCAGCAAGTCCTCCCACCTTTTTCAACAGCACAGGGCTTCACCTTTCGGTCAGTTCCTCTTTCCCTCGGGTGTCCAAAATTAGATTAGACTCTTTGGTTCATGACAGAATCTCATCTGTGATCCAAGCATGCCCCTCTTTTAATCAGTTCTTGGTTGGTTTCTTTTGCATAGTAGAATAAACAGAGATGAACTCACAGCAACACAGGAAGTAGAACATGGAATACGTGTGTGCTTCTCAGCCATTCCTTCCCCCTGCCTCCCCTCTTAGATGTAATCACCATCCTGAATCTCGTTTACTTATTCCCTTGATTTTTGGGTCAAGAGAGGGAACACAATCAGGGGGAGTGGAAGAGGGAGAAGCAGGCTTCCCCCTGAGTAGAGAGCCCGATGCGGGACCCTGGGATCATGACCTGAGCCAAAGGCAGACGCTTAACAACTGAGCCACCCAGGCATTCTAAAAGGCATACTGTTTAGTTGTAGTTTTTCACTTTAGTTTTTTAAAAGGGTTAGATTGCATGTGATCCGTATTGTCACATGTGGCTATCGTGCACCCAATTTCACTGCTCTATAAAATTCCATTATTATTTATCATTCATTCTTCTTTTGAAAATTATTTGTGATTTTGCTATCATGCATAGTGTTTCTATAAACATTACTATTCATGTCAAGTGGTGTTCATTTGTAAAAGTTTATATTCCTAGAAGTGGAATTGCCAAGCCATAGGATATATGAATTTCAGCTTTCCAAGGCAATGCCCAAATGTTTTCCAAAATGGCTGTACCAATGTATACTCTTACTGGCAAAGGGATCTCACTGATCCGCATTTTCTCCACAACTTGGCATTGCCAGACCTCTCGCTTTTTGTCATTTATGTGAATGAGAAATGGTCTCATTTGGGAGCTACTTTGCATTTCCCTAACCGCTGATAAAGTTGAATATGTCTTCATATGATTATTGGCCATAATAGTTGTCTCTTATATAAATGCCTTTTACCTATTTTTCAATTAGCTGCTTATCCTTAATATGAGTTATTTTATTTTTTATAAACTCTACTATTCCTTCCTACTATTTGTCTGCAAACATCTTCACAAATTTAAAGCTTTTTACTTTTTTTGATGTATCTTTTTTTTTTAAGATTTATTTTTATTTATTTGACAGACAGAAATCACAAGTAGGCAGAGGCAGGCGGAGGTGGGGGGGGGAAGCAGGCTCCCCGCCGAGCAGAGAGCCCGATGTGGGGCTCGATTTCAGGACCCTGAGATAATGACCTGAGCCGAAGGCAGAGGCATCAACCCACTGAGCTACCCAGGCGCCCCTTGATGTATCTTTTTTTTTTTAAAGATTTTATTTATTTATTTGACAGAAATCACAAGTAAGCAGAGAGGCAGGCAGAGAGAGAGGAGGAAGCAGGCTCCCTGCTGAGCAGAAAGCCCGATGTGGGGCTCGAACCCAGGACCTGGGATCATGACCTGAGCCGAAGGCAGTGGCTTAACCCACTGAGCCACCCAGGCGCCCCTTGATGTATCTTTTGATGAACAAAAAATATTCTTAAGTTTAATATAGTCACATCTATTAATTTCATTTTCTATATTTATTATTTTTGTGTCTTATTTTTAAAGCCCTTCCCTACCAGGGAAGAAAAAATACGCTTTTTTTTTTTTTTTTTTTTTTTAGGTTCAAGAACTTTGCTGTTTATATTTAAGCCCTTGGCCCACATGGACTTTATGTATGCTGTGAGGCAAGGACCCAATTTCATAGTTTTCCATCTAGATAACTAACCTTGCCAAACCTTCTTTTTTGTTTAGCCTTTCTGTTTCCTAGCAATCTGCCATGACTCCCTTGTCATCTAAACTTCATACATACCTAGGATGTTTCTTGTCTTAGTATTCTGCTTCATGGTTGATTTGTCTATCCCTATGCCAGTTTTACCCTGCCTCAACTTCTATAGCTTCACAGCCAGCCTTGTTATCTGGAAGGGAAGTCCCTTTTCCATACTGTTTTGTTGTGAAGTGTTTTAGTTATTCTTGGTCCTTTATTTTTCTATCTAATTTTGGAATCCACTAACCAAGTACTATGGAAACATGAATGGAAGCTTGATTGGAATTGGATTGCATCCATAAGTCAGTTTAGGAAGAGTTAACAATTTTACAATATTAATTTCTCCCTTTTATTAACAGATTTTATCTCTTTTGTTAGATCTTTAAGATTTTTTTTAACTACACTTCAGGTTCTTTAATAGTGTTAGGACTCTTCAGGCTTTTGGTTTGTTCTTGAGTCAATGTTATTAAATTATTTTTCTAGGAATTTGCCCTTTGACTAAGTTTTCATATGTATTTTCATTAAATTATTTATAATATTTTCTATCATTTGTTTAAATCTGTAGGGTTGATGGTGATGTCTTCCTTTTCATTTTTGATATTGGTTATTTGTTCTTATTCTTTTTTTTTTCTTGATCAATCTCACTGAAGACTTTTTAAGTCATTCCAAATAAATAAATTTTGGCTTCATTGGTCCTCTCTGCTTTCGATCTATTCTTGATTTCATTAATATCTCTGCCTATCTTTATGACTTCCTTTCTTCTGCCTTTTTCTGAGTCCATCTAACCAAAAAACCTCATGTCTCTGCAATCCTACTACTCTCAGTAATTTGTTTCCTTCCCCATTTAGGAGTCATTTAGGTTTGCCTGAATCATTTATTCTGGAACTTGAGTTTGTGTGTTGGTGTTCATTTGCACAGGTAAAATATAGTACCATGCTCCCCCACAGCACTTTATTCCTGTGGGTTAACTGGCTCCACCTTTGTTACAGGTGATAGAGACAGACCCTGAGCCCGCCCACTCTGTAGTAGAAGAGAACTATCGAGAACTGCATCTTCAGATCAGTGCCAATGTGAATTTTGCTTCGTATGCATGCCACACAAGCAACGTGCACTTTAAAGAAACGCTGGTTTACCAGACCCGAGTGTTTGAGTGAGTCTTTGAGGGCCCCCACCCTCCCAGGGATGCTTTTTCATTCCATCATCTGCCCACTCCTTCACCACACATTTCTTCAGCTTCTCTGACAGCACATACCAGGCAACAGAGCCGCTTAGCACTCACCAGAGTAACTCTGCAGGTGCAGTGAAACCTTCAGACCCACAAAGCTATGGAAGTTCCCACTTGAAGTCAAGATATAGGCCAGGAAACACAGTCTGCCGGCGGGGGCGGCATCCTGCCATCAGGTCCCCGGTGGGGACCATCCTGGCAGCAGCAGTCTACACCACCAACGAGGAATAGTTCTTTTCTCCCCAACCCCAGGTCACAGTTCGGACAATATCCACACTGACGGCAATGGGTCTGTCTCACCTTAGAAGCCCCACAACCTAGAGAAGGCAACACTCCTCATAACCATTCCATAGGTACAGCTTCTAGGATCTCTGTGGGGGACATGCCCAATTACAAGAGTCACTACACTAAGAAAACCCCAAAGCTATATCTTCCCTCCAGGGTATCATAATTCCCTCCAGACCAGATGCAATTTACCAATCAGGGGTCATTTTTACTATAAACAGGGTTGCCTAATAATGCAACTGGTATTTCTCCTTTATCGTGTTTCCAGGGAAACAGAGCTAGAAATTTCACTTGTAGCCAAAATTGTGCTCAGAAGGAAAAAGAGTTATGTGAACTCATGCACAGGAATACAGGATGTCGTGGTGCCCCATCTTAAGGAGCTCATGGTGGGTGGGGGGAGGATGGGTGAAAATAGGTGAATTGATAGTTGCGGTGTGGTGTTGTGTGTGTGCTGGAGAGTACCTAAAACAGCCTGAGATGTGGGGACAATCAGGAAGCAGAGGGCTCATCAGGGAAGGCGCCCCAGATGAAGCGGTGCCCCGCTGAATTGCGGAAGATGAACAGGAGGTAGCCAGGTGAAGAAGTGAGTGAGGAAGGAAAGGGCCTTCTAGACAGAGAGAACAGCACAAATGAAGACAGACTATTCTTTAAGAATTACAAGCACAAAAATGTGAACCACCAATATGTTTCAACTTTGTAAGAATTAGTAATTAACTTCTTCCACTCATTTTGCATTGGTTACACTTTACATGTTCTCCCCAATTTTTATAGAAGCAAAAGGGATAAGGCAGGAGGCAGGACCTTCTGCTGATACCTATTTCTCCTAAAGTAGGGGTTGGCAAACTTGGCCCATGGACCAAATCCAGCCAGCTGCCTCTCATTGTAAATAAAGTTACTTCTGGCCAGGGCCATGCCCATCAGTTTATGCCCATTGTCTATGGCTGCTTCTGCACTGCAACAGTAAGCGAGTAGTTGCTACAAAGCCCTATGGTACACAAAGCCAAAAAAAAAAAAAAAAAAATGTGCTGTCTTGCCCTTTGTTAAAAAAAAAAAAAAAAAGCCAATCCCAATCTAAACCAAGAACTCTTTTTAATCAGAAGTATTCTGTACCACCAAGATTTCTCCACTTTATAAAATTTTCTTTAAGATAATGACCAGCGCTCATACTTGTACACAAGAAACACAGGCCCCTGAGGTCCAAGCACTTGACTTTGGGCGTACCTGCATGGTCTACCTGGATTGGATAATGGAAACCTAATTCTTACACCCTACTCTTAACACCCTAGCACACCCCACTTGCAAACTCTCAACTCCTACCACTTCCCTAAAACTAGGATAGCACTGTGTTTCTTTCTCTAGGACAATCATTTTCTTGTGACAGACCTCATCCTTCTGCTGTGATTGTGATCAAGTTTAAATGTGATTCCAGAAAAAAAGATTCTATCTCCTGTTCTTGTCTTAGATGCAGGGAAACTTGAGGCAAGAAAGGGCTCCACTAATTCAGAATTTGAGACAAGTCTCAGCCAGTGAAGGAATCTCAGGCAGGGGTAAAGAAGCCTCTGACCACAGGGACATTGTTTCCAGTGGAAGATGCTTCAGGAAGGGAGGGACTATGAAATTTGCACCTAAAGGAGGTACTGTCATGGGAAACACATTTTGATTCCTCTCTCATGGAAATGTTTCAGGATTACAGCAATGCATGCAGAGAGCTCATTGTGTAGGGTACTTACTGGTGGTGTTCCAGATGATTTTCAGTACTAAACATTTGGATAGTTTTACTTTTAGTAGCTATGTATATATTTTACATGTTTTAGAAGAAAATGTAACTAGCATAGCAAATGCATGATGTTGGATAAAATGCTTAAAACTTGCCTTTTGAAAAAATGTTTAAGAAACATAGTGATGACTTAAAGAAAGAAGTTAAGTAACAGTATAGATGATGGGTGGACAGAAAAAAAATCGCTGACAGCACATTTCTCAAATCCATTCTCTGATACTCTGGTTTCTCTTCAGATCGCATAAATCTTTCGCCTTTTTCAAATCCATTCTCTGATCTATCTGCAGGTTTGAACTGGTTAATTCAGGAAGCGTGCAGCTGGAATTCAACTGGGTCTCAGAAGAGACTACAAAGGCTGTCAGTTTTGCAATGCCAGATAACCAAGGTAAACACAATGACAGGCAAAACCCAGGGCTTGAACTGAGTCCCCAGTTAATAGGAGAGCCTTGTTCATGGAGCAGTGAGCACTGCCCCTATAGCCCCCAACCCCGTAGCCAAGGAGAAGCAGAGAAAATGTCTCATGGTGTCTGCAGAACAAAAAGGGTCTGAGAAACTCAAGAGCTGTCCTCTGTCCTCCTGGAACCTGAACCTTGGCCATCCACTAGGCCACCACCCTGACCACAGAGCCCTGGGAATCTTGTTTTTCAGGCCTAGCCTCTTGGAAGATTACAGACCCTTGCTGAAGCTATGAAATGTTTCCCCAAGAAAATACACACCCATACCCAACTTGATATGTATAAAGTCCTCAGAAAAGGGCTCAACACTTGGTGGACAGATACTCATTACTATTGTTGCTTGCAGTTTTGGAGATTCACAGACCTTTTGAATGGGACCCCAGGTTGTGAACCCCTTTTTTTAAAACAATGATTCTCCAAAAATTAGGTTCGCAGCCCATTATTCTTGAAGCAGAATACCTAGAGACATCTCTTTGACCCACCCCCTTGAGCCAAAAGGAAACAGCTTAGAAAACTTGTAGAATTAATAGAAGTATTTTCAGGAGTCTCCTATGAGAGATGTAAGCCAGTTCCTTACCCCCAGTGCCCAAGATTAAGCATACCTGCTAGAAGAGGTGAGCCCACAGACCCCACAGAGGGTCCCTCTGGACCTGTGAGTGGGCTGCCTTCCACCTGCTCTCCCACTGCAAACGCAGAACATCACTGGCTGTCTCTGTTTGCCCCCAGGTTCCTCTCAAAAAGACCAGCTTAGCCAGGGCACGCTGCACACGGTCAGCACCCTGGAGAGTGCCACTGACCACTGGAACGAAGTTTCCCTCCCACCCTTCTCTGTGGAGCCGTCCTCAGGCACTGTGCCTGCAGGCAAGACTCAGAAGCTCAAAGTGAAATTCTCCCCGCTGGAGGTTGGAGACTTCGAGGGCCATCTTTTCTGCCTGTAAGGAGAAGTGCTCCCCAGAACAAAGTTTGGCATCTCCTGTCCTCTCTTTTGTCCCACCACTACCACTATTCTTTCTAGCCTTGGGCCCCTCCACAGCATCCAAATGGTCATATTTTCTTTTTGGAAGATTCAAAGGGGCCAGGGCTTGGAATATACAGAGAATTGGGCCTTTTGTATCACTCACCAACACTCTGTAGACTCTTCCTCCTGCCCCATTCCCCCTTCCCAGCCACATACAGGATTCCACTGAGCAACAGAATGGCTGACAGATGGATGGGTTCCAGTCCTTGGGCACGCATGAACTTAGGAAAACTTTCTTGTATGTTTTCTGAGACTTGGTTTCCTCATGTAGAAAGCAAACAGCAATACCCACCTTGTACTATCGCCATGAACCTTAAATAAGTCAATTCAAGTGAAGACTTAGCAGAGAACTTGGCACACAATTATCCCATACACATACCTGGTGGTGGTGGAGGCGTGGACCTGACACATGTTGGTGAGGAATAGAAGGGCCCACACCCAGTTCCAGAAAAGCCAATCTATAACTTCTAGCACTGAAAGCTCCTGATAGGCTAACCACTCCCAGGAAAGCTCCATGCAGAACACCCACCTTACAGAGGACTGTATGAACCCCAGCATGGGGTAGACAGACCTACATGGGCCATGAGAGCCTTGTGGAGCCATGCAATCCACCACAGGGACCCTCCCCCATATCTTGGCTGCCTGAACTTGGTGCTGGGGCTAAGTCTGATCACATCCACTCACCTTCTCCAAGGCTCTCAGGATACTCTTTTAGGATTTTTCTGTCCATATTCATACCCCAGTAGGTGCCTATGAGAGGACCCGGAGGGTAAAACTCTCTACTCAATTTACAGCAGGGAAATTTTGTCACCACTGTTGGAGGGATAACCTGAGGCTGTACTTAGATACAGAAAAGGAGCCAGAATTCAGCCCCTCCTCCTCAGCGCATTCACATGTCCATCCACTCAACAGTTAATGAGTCAGTACCTACCACGTATCACGCACTGTTCAGGGACTGAGATTGTGTTGTTGACCAGGACAGTCTCTGCTTTCTTGGAGCTCACATTCTGGTGGACATAATAATTCATTTCCAACTCTGAAAGCAACAGCTGATTTAAAAATAAGTAAGAATAACTTTATCCTCTCAGGATTCCCAACTTGCCGCCCGGGGAGCAAGGTCCAGTCCTAACAACAAAAGGGCGGAGCTTCTTGCCCTTCTGCCATTTTGACCTGAAACATTCTGACTACATCAGCGGTCATCGGCGCAACCCAGACCTCCGAGGGCCTGGTGGTGGGGCTCTGGACCCTAACACCCGGGTGATTGAGTTCACCAGTGTGGGCATAGGAGGGAAGAGTCTCCGGTGAGTTGCCTAGGTTTGCATCAGTTGAGTTCCTATCACTCAGTCCTTCTAAAGAATGGGGAGGAAGAATTCAGGGAAGTCAGTGAGACTAAATCCTAAAAGCGGGCTTGAACTACTGGGGTTGGACTTCAGAAAACTGCTCTAGTAAGGAAGCTGGATTTGGTTTCCTTAGTATCAACACTGGGGAAAGTTTGGAAGACATAAACACAGAATCCCTGACCACCCCCTTAACCACAGAGGATCAGTGGGACAGAAGCACCCTGGGCATCATTTTTACTCCAAAGTCCAGTTCGCTAGCCATAGTCTGGAGCCCCAGCTGAGATGCAGTTTTCATTTCTATGTTAATGAAGTGCCCAGATATGTTCTACTTCCCAGATAGGGAGGCCTGTGCTAGAGAAGATCGTAAGAAAGTTTGTCTTATTCCTCAACCCCCCTCCCCCCCGTGTCACTCTCTGTGATCAATTCCTCCTCGGCCAGGACTTTTACAATCCTGAACCCCACTAATACCACCTACACCTTCTGCTGGATCTCCGAAGAAACTGAAAGTCTCCAGAACCCTCCAGCCTTCACATGCCTTACAGAGAAGGGCCTCATCCATCCGGAAAAGAAAGCTGAGGTGTGTATGTGAATGAAGACCGCCTGATGAAAGACCTTACTCTCTCTCTCTCTCTCTCTCTCTCTCTCTCTGTCTGGATAGCAAGTGTGCTGTAGACCACAGGTAGAGTGAGGGAGCACAGCCTGAGGGTGCATGAATTAATAAGCATTTCTTGAGTGGCATAGACAGGAGGCCGTCCTCATGAACAAGACATACCTGCACTCCCTTGGTTGGCCATGGAGAGATGGAGAGTTCTAGCATTTACAGTTTTAAAAACTGAAAGTATTAAAGCAGTGAAGGGGATCTGGGCACTTGTGGCTGGGGACTCTAGGACCCATAGAGTAACAGGAAGGCTTATTTTTTCCCCCAAGGGACTGACAGTGGTAAAAGTATACAGTGTGTTTTCACTTGGTCAGGCCAAAGGGCAAAACAGAAAAGTGAGTCCTGTCCCACAGCTCAGTCCTCATGTTCACGCAGTGGTGTGGGGACTAGAGTGTGGGGTCAGACCTAGGGAAGCATGAATTCATTGGCCAAAACAGAATGATAGACCCCATATCCTATAAATTCCACAGAGAATCTCAGGCAGAAATAGATCCATGAAACAGAAATGATGAATTCAAATGCCTTCGGGCAGGTCCCACAAATGAATGGAGCAGGCCCAGGGGACAATGACGAGGAATGCTGAGCCCACCCCTGGCTGGCTGCTGTGCTTCTCTGTCAGGTGACCACACACAGACAAGTGGCCCAGGGCTGCCGATTTTCCTGAACTTTTTGGGAAAAGCCAAAATTCCATATTTCTCTCAGATTCTCTCTGTTTTTACATGCCAGACAAAGACATGGTGTGAAATATGGTGGTCCAGCCACCAGAGGCTGTGGGGAGGGGGGTAGACCCCCTCAGAAGGACCTGTGGGCAGGGTCCAAACAGACATTGATATTTCTGGAGCAGCCATACTTACATGCCTTCACATAGACAGCAGAAAGGGGGAGGGGGTGACCTGATAATGTCAGCCATAGTAACCCCAGCACCAGGAAGCCTCCAAGGGCACGTGGAACAAGCAAACAGAAACATCTTTTACCCCTCTGTTCCCAACTGCCTTCTTAGATTACCTTCCAGTTCACACCTTCCCATCTGGACATCACAGAAGCCTTCTGGACTTTCTTAATCCCTGAACACAGCATCACCATCCCTTTCCTACTGGTGGGCAAAGCCACCGATCCTCTCATCAATCTGGACAAGTCACACCTCAACTTCAGTTGTCTCCTCATTGGTAAGCCTGCCCTGTTGGTTTATGTGTGAGTTGGTGGGACCTGTGAGGGCTGACCCAGCAATGAGCAGTCTCCAGGAGCAGACTTGGGTGGCAAACTTGTCCTGGTGCCTGTCAGACGTTCTCTATCACTGTTCACAAAGCCAAGAAATATTTATTTCTCCATCTAACTTCCACCAGGTATCTTCTAAATCCACACACTAATAGCCTATGAGAATTCAGGAGCCCTACTGAGGATCCTGCTCGTTAGTTTCCTTGAAGGCCTGGACTGACTGTGTCCATTTCCAGAGCCCCGTGTCATCCCTGTCTTACTTGCACGTGCCTCCAGAGGACGTACTGTACTTGTTTGCCTCTCAGTCTGCACCCCAGTGATCAGATTTCTCTGCCATCTTTTCATGCATTTATTCAGCTCAACAAATATTACCGAGCCCTTGTATGACCCAGGCACGGTTCTGTGAGCTGAGAATGTCGAGGGTAAAGCCAAAGTCCCCACCCTCCCGGCGGTTATATTCTAGTAATAGAAAGCAGACCAGCAAGGGACGCCTGGGAGACTCAGTGAAGCACCTGCCTGCGGCTCAGGTCATGATCTCAGGTCCTGGGATCAAGTCCCACATTGGACTTCTTGCTCAGTGAGGAGCCTGCTTCTCCCTCTGCCTGCCTCTCCCCCTGCTTGTGTGCTCTTTCTCACTTTCTTTCTCCCTCTCTCTCTGGTTCTCTCTGACAAATAAATAAATAAAATCTTAAAAAAAAAAAAAAAGAAAAGAAAGCAGACTACTAAAAAAGAGAAAAGAATAATATATAGCATGTCAGATGTTAAAAAGTATTCCAGAGAAGAGTAAAGCAGGGTAGGGAGAATAAAGATGCCAGTAGGCGGTGGGAAAGTGACATTTGATCAGAGACCTGAAGGAAATAAAGGAAGTGATCACCAGGTCCCTTATCACATGGATGCAGGATGTGTGTGTGTGTCTGTAAAATACAACTAAAGGAGAGGATTTTTAGTAACTCATTAGATTTTTATATTTAGAAAAATAATATACTTCATAATAAGACAATAAGTCTATTATATAAGGAAAATCTATTTTATCTCCACCTATCCTTTCCATCAAAGGAAGCTCATGTTAACAGCTTATTATGTAATATTTCCATACATTTCGTATACTGATACATATAAGTATGTGGGAGGAGACTGTGATGTTCCAGAAGGTTTCGAACAAATAAATGGGCAGTAGAGCATAAGAATAATAACCATCCTCTTTTTTAAAAAAGATTTTATTTATTTATTTATTTGACAGACAGAGATCACAAGTAGGCAGAGAAGCAGGCAGAGAGAGAGGAGGAAGCAGGCTCCCCGCGGAGTGGAGAGCCCGATGCGGGGCTTGATCCCCAAACCCCGGGATCATGACCTGAGCCGAAGACAGAGGCTTTAACCCGCTGAGCCACCCAGGTGCCCCAATAACAGTACTCTGGACTATAGAGAACAAATGGATGGCTACCAGAGGGGAGGGGTAGAGGGATGGTGAAGAAACAGGTGATGGGGACTAAGGAGTGCTCTTGTCCTGATGAGCACCAGGTGGGGTATGGAAGTGGTGAATCACTATATGACACACCTGAGACTAATAGAACAGTGTTAACTAACTGGAATTAAAATTAAATTAAATTAATAGAAACAGCAACAGCAAGGCGAACAGAATTTAATCTGGGAATGCAGAGGTGGTGCATTTCAATATAATGATTATATCAACAGATTAAAGAACAACCAGGTGATCATCTGAATATACACTAAAAAGTCATTACAGAAATTCTTAACAAAAATTCTAATTGTAAGATAGGAAGGAATAGAGGGGAAACTTAAATAGAGAAGACTATCCAGGGGAACCTGGGTGGCTCGGTCAGTTAAGCATCTGACTCTTGATTTCAGCTTAGATCATGATCTCAGGGTCACGAGATGGAGCCCCGCATGGGGCTTTGGGCTGAGAGTGGAGCCTGCTTGGGATTCTCTCTCTCCCTCTGCCCTTCCCCACAACCCTGCTCACACATTCGCTCATGCTCACTCTCCCTCCCTCTCTCCCTCTTCCTCAAAAAAAAAAAAAAAAAAAAAAAAAAAAAGACGAACCAAAATCAAGAGGCAGATATTATACTGTAATTAAACACTGGAACCACTTCAGTTAAAAATCAGGAATTAGGCAAGAATGCTCATTATCATCATTATTATTGAATACTTTCTTTGTGATTTTAGTTAGCAAATACAATAAAACAAGAAAATTCAAGAATTGGCATAAACATTAAGGAAAAAGAGACAAAACTATCTCATTTGCTGTTGCTGGTGACTTCTTACATAGAAAACCTCCAGAGGCTCTAGAGAAAAGCAAAACAAACCACTAGAATCGACAAGATAATTTAGTAAGCGGCTGGATGCGAGACAATTATATAAAAATCAATAGTTTCTCTTTCTTTTAGCAATAAGCACCCAGAAACAGAAAAAAAAATCCATTCGATATTGACAAAACCTATATAATATCTAAGGATAAATGTAACAAGAAAAGCACAGGACTTATATGAAGAAAACTATAAAATCTTATTAAAATGCCCTCAAACAAGATGTAAACATTTACCAGTTCTCTCAAGATTAAATACAAATTTAATCAAGTTCCAATTAGAATTCCAACTGGTGTTGCCAGATAAAATACAGGATGCTTAATCACATTTGAATTTCAGATAACAGTGAGTAATTTTTTAGTATAACTATGTCAATACAAGTATGTGTCATGCAATATTTGGGACATACTTATACTAAAAAATATTTCCTAAATCTGGCAGCCTTAATCCCAAAAGGATTGGGGGCAGAGGGAGAATTAGATGAAATGATTCTAAAGTATATGTAAAAAAATAAATGCTCTATAATAGTCAAGGAAATTAAGAAAGAGCAAAATAGTTACAGAAGATGTATTCAGGCCCTACAGGACTCTCACAACATACTTGAGCTCTGATTCAAAAGAGTGTAATGCAGAGACTATCTACAAATATATGGGCCTGCCAGGGAGGGTGAAGCCCTCATTACCAAAAGCAGGAAGGCATTAGTTCCAAAGGAACAGAGAGAGAAAATGACGTCATCAGAATCACCTCGGACAGCTGTGACCAAGGCAGAGGGGTCACCCAGCAGGAGCAGGAAATTGATGGAATAAAGTTCTAGAAGGAGAGAGGTGAATCTTGCCAGGGGAAGCAGGTCCCTTGTAGAGCAGAAGGAAGGGAGGTAGTCAAAGACTGAGGAGCTTGGGAGAAGAAAGAAAAGAAGTTGAAAAGTTTTTTCTGTGAAGGCTTCCTCTTGCTTGAGGAGCAGTATCTGCTGAATGCTTCAGGAGCAGGCGTGAGGGCTTCACTCATGGCTGGTGTTTCTCCCACAGGCAGAGAAGCCAGGGAGACCGTGCACATCATCAACAAGGAGGAGCAGGGGTTCTCTTTTGCCTTCCAGGACAACTCCCGGTACTCCGAAGGTTTCAGCAACAGCCTGGTCATATGTCCCATGGAAGGTTGGATTCCGCCACAGTCCAGGTAAAGAAAAAGTCCCCCACAACTGCACACCCCCACTATAGCAAGGGTTCTAGACCTGCTAGCCAGGAGAATCCATTTCCCCCAGAGTGCCCTGTATCACATCTCTTCCAACTCTAAAATTTATATGAACAATCCCACCCCTGTCCTCCTTATTTTCCATTGTTCATTTTCCTGATAAATTGTAGAGCACTGAGAACTTTAAGACCTTCTTCTCAATATTTTTCTCTCATATTTATATTCTTTTCCTTTTTTTCTGTTATATTTGTGAATTCATAAAGCAATGTTCAGCCATGACTGGCAAATCTTCAAAATTCGTCGTAATTTGGAATGACAGTGCTTTTTCCTCATGGAGCATGTGCTAACCCATCAGGCTCATATTCTTTAGCAGGTTATAACAGGTTGGCCTGGGCAGCTAATCTGCTGTCTTCTTCCCCAACCAGGTTCCCGGTTGATATTTTCTTCACACCAAAGCAGGAGGGAGATGTGAACTTTAATTTGATCTGCAATGTGAAAAAGAAAGCTCACCCTCTGACTTTAAATGTCAAGGCTGAGGGATACACTATGAATGCGGAGGTCAAGTGCAAGGACAGGACTGGCTTGATCACTCTCCTGACTCCCAAAGAGACTAACATTTTCAACTTCTATGAGGTAAGAGTGTGAGAGAGCCTTGATTGATTCTCTCTCTCCTCTCTCTCTCTTTCTCTGTTTCCACACTGGCTGGGAAAGGAAGTACAAGGGAATGTTAGCTGTAGCTCTCTGTTTCAAATGCCAGGGAGACCAGAAGAACAGCACATGCCAGAAGCATCTCCACCCTCAGAATGCATATAGTTTTGATGTGAAACTTATTTTATCTTTCAGGGGGTGGAGAGATGGTAGGGAAGGGAATAATACTTGATTTCAACATACAGGAAGGATGTTTGTCCACTAAGCGTTGTCTAAAAATTACATTGCCATCTTACACTTCAGGTATGAGCATCCCCCCCCCGCCATCATTTAGTAGCTCTTGGTGGAATATCTGAATACATTAAGCCCATGAAACTCAGCTCACTAACATCATCTGTCATCCCTATCTCCCAAATGATATTTTCCCCCAACATCTTACATATCCTAACCCCAGAGAAGGGAACCATGATTTGCATTCTGTGAACATACTACTCTGTTCTCTGTCTCTCAGGTAGAGTTGAACGAATGTGTCCAATGTGAACTCAGCTTTATCAACACTGGAAAATTCAACTTCAGCTTCCAGGCAGAGCTATCTGGCCCCAAATCCCTATTGCAATACTTGGAATTTTCCCCCATTGATGGCAGTGTGGATGTGGGGCAGACTGCACATGCCTCCGTGTCTTTCCAGCCATTTAAGAAGTGTGTCTTGAAAGGCCTGGAACTCAGAATCAAGGTGAGACCATTTAACATTGTCTGACCCTGAAAGAACTCCCAGCACTCTGTCTTGACAGAGTAATTCTCCTGTATGTTCCTTGTCTTCTCCACCCTTCCAGAAGCTCCTGGAGAGTGGTCATGTTGGAAACAGTCTCACAATCTCTAGTATAAAGGGCTCATCCACAGTTGAGGCGCCCAGTGAATAAGTGTCCATTGCAAAGCAGTAGGCCATCCATGCCCTGGAATCCTATGCAGCTATTAAAATGAATAAGGGAGATGGGTGGGCGGTGCAGAGGAAATAAGAGAGACAAAATATGTATAACATTTTCCAAGATACATCACTGAATGAAAAACCAAGGATTCATGATGCCCGCAGGAATGGCAGAGAAGGACCGCTGGAGAGCTGCTCTCACATAGTGATGAGTACACTGGCAAAAACTATCAAAAGCAATTCTTTTCAGAACTCTTAAAGTTAACCAAGGGCTAGCAAGAATCCTAGGATCATTTATTCAAGAAAAATGACTGAATTGTGTGTATATGCCTCATTTTCTTTATTCACCTGTCGATGAACATTCAGTTGGTTTGCACAGCTTGACTACTGTAACTAGTGCTACACTGAACGTGAGAGTGTTAACACCTCTTCAAGAT
This sequence comes from Enhydra lutris kenyoni, assembly GCF_002288905.1. Classification (NCBI taxonomy): domain Eukaryota; kingdom Metazoa; phylum Chordata; class Mammalia; order Carnivora; family Mustelidae; genus Enhydra; species Enhydra lutris. The sequence continues at coordinate 9,704,135 of NW_019154114.1, forward strand.
CCTGACTTCAATTCTTCTGGGTACCAAAGCCAAACAAAGACAACACAAGAAAAAAACTACGGGCCGATATCCCTAATGAATACAGGTAGAACAATCCTCAACACAATACCAGTAAATCAAATCCAACAATACACTGAAAAGATCATACACTACAACCAAGTAGGACTTACCTCTCAGATGCCAGGATGGTTCAATATACAAAGACCAATTAATGTGATATCCGACATTAACAGAATAAAGGATAAAAATCACATGATCATCTCAATAGAAGGGGCAAAAAGCATTTGACAAAATTCATGATAAAAACTCTCGACAAACTAGGATTAGAAAGAAAGTACCCCCAACATAATAAAGGTCATATATGAAAAGCTCACAGCTAACCTCATGCTCATCAGTGAAAAGCTAAAAGCTTTTCCTTTAAGATCAGGACCAAGGCAAGGATGCCCACTCTCACCACTTCTGGAAGGCCTAGGCAGAGTGATTAGACAAGAAGAAGAGAAAATGTATCCAAATTGGAAAGGAAGAGGTAAAATTGTCCCTGTGTGCAGACAACATGATCTTATATATAGAAAACCCAAAATATTCCATTAAAAAATCTGTTAGAATTAGGGCTCCTGCGTGGCTCAGTTGGTTAAGCCTCTGCCTTCAGCTCAGGTCATGATCCTGGGGTCCTGGGATCAAGCTCCACATCGGGCTCCCTGCTCTTTGGGCAGTCTGCTTCTCCCTCTCTCTGCCTGCTGCACCACCCCCCGCAAGCTCTCTATAAAATAAATATATAAAATCTTTAAATTAAAAAAATCTATTAGAATTAATAAAATAATTCAGTACAGTTGCAGAACACAAAGTCAACAAACACAAATCAGTTGCTTTCCTATACACTAACAAGAAACTATCTGAAAAGAAAATTAGGAAAATAATCTCATTTACAATATCACAGAAAAGAATTCAATTCTCAGGAATAAACTAAGGTGGTGAGAAACTTATATACTGAAAACTACAAACACTGATGAAAGAAATTAAAGACACAGACAAATGGAAAGACATCCTGTGTTCATGAGTGGAAAGCCTTAATGTTGTTAAAATTTCCATGCTACCCAAAGCCTTCTATAGATTCAGTGCCATCCCTATCAAAATCCCAATGACACAAATACAGGAAAACAATTCTGTGATTCAAATGAAGCCACGAAAGACCACAAATAGCCAATCAATCCTGAGAAAGAAGAACAAGGCTAGAGGCATCATTCATCCTGATTTCAAAATAGGTTACAAAGCTACCATCATCAAAATAGCATAGTACTAGCATGGAGACAGACACATAGACCAATGGAACAGAATAGAGAGCCCTGGAAATAAATGCACACATATACTGCCAACCAATCTTTGACAAAGTTGCCAAGTACCCACCATGGGAAAGGAGAGCCTCTTTGGCAAATGGTGCTGGGAGAATTGGAGATCCATATGCAAAAGAATGAAACTGAGCCTTTTACACCATGCCCAGAAGTCAGCTGAAAATGGTTAAAGACTTAAACATAAGTCCTTAAACCATAAAGCTCCTAGAAGGCAACATCAGGGGAAAGTTTCATGAACTTGGTTTGGCAGTGACTTCACGGATATGACGCTAAATGCACAGGCAACAAAAACAAAAATAAAAAGAAGACTCTCAAACTCAAAAGCTTCTGCACAGCAAAAGCAAGAATTGACAGAGTGAAGAGACATGGTCTTTATTCATATCCTTACAGAAAGTGTGACTGACAGGGAACCAGGGAGTATGACAATTGGAACCCAAGGTCAGTTGCTGGCCAGTCCATAATTTAGAAGGACATGAAGTCACAGTACAGTCTAAAAAAAAAATTTTTTTTTTTCATTAGAAAAGAGTAAAATTCCTAGTTTGGAACTCAAGGGCGATGTTGCAGCCATCTTACCTGGGAAGAGGCAGGCATCCCACCTCAAAAGGAGCCCATCACTTTGGAGAAACCTCTTTTTCAGAACTTCCATGTCTTCCTGAAGAAAGAAACATCACACACACGTCATAGTACCTTCCTGCTCTAAATGGCAGAAGAGTTGAAGGTGGTCAATTTTAATCCTTTCTAGGCAATCAGTCACAAAATATAAAGACTTTAAAAGCCTTAAGCTGTTTTTCAGTTTATAAAGTTGTTTATGGAAACTTGTGCCAATTACTGTTATAATGCTTCTTCTAATGATGTTTAGGATAAATAGTGGATATTTTGATTTAAATAAATTTTCAGCTTCCAAATTTCATATTCTTAAGTTTCTGAAGAGCAAATTAAGTTCATGTCCCAATAGGCACCTGTGTCATCTTATTGGGGACCCAGGGATGATCCATACTGTTTCTATCTTCCACTCTTTCACCCTTGACATAGGGCACTTTGACTTCCTTCATTCTTGTCCTTTCCTGGGCGCAAGGTGGCCATTCCCCCCTGTAGCCCTAGGTCTGCATTCAAAGTGCAAATAAGAGGGAAGAGCCTGAAGGCAAAACAAACAAAAAACCAACAACCAAGCAACTCAGCTCTCTCAGCAAGACCACCTCTGTATTCAAAATAGGACACCCTCTTGTCCTTTTCTGTTTATATCTGACGACCAGAACTATGTCTGAGGACCACCCTTAGTGTCAAGGAAGGACAGGAACTCAAGTGTTTTCCCCTGGGCGGGCACATTGGCAGCTAGGCAGAGTCCTGCCAATAGGGAACCCCTGGGAAGCAGATGGGGGGCAGTAACCAGCAGTTACCAGCAGTGTCCACCATACCCCTGCCTTCCAGCTAAATCCTCGCTGCCAGAGCCAATGCGGGGTCTGATTGCGACTGTCTCACTTTGCTTTCCTCAAGTAAACAAACTTCTAACCTGTGAATCAGATTCTCTGCCCATGGAGTCCTAGTGTCTGAATTTTTTTTTTTTTTTTTTTTTTTTTTTTTTTTTGGAAAATCACCAACTGCTTTCCTCCTTCACCTGGGGACTCGAGGAGCCCTTTGCTCACACTTGTAATCCTGCTCCGCCTGCCATTGCCTCCCCACAGATCAGCCACGGCCCGACATTTCTGTGCAGCCTCTCAGGCTGTGCTGTGAGCCCCGCCGTTCATTTCTCCTTCACCAGCTACAACTTTGGGACCTGCTTCATCTACCAAGCTGGGATGCCCCCATACAAACAAATCCTGGTTGTCACCAACAAGGAAGAAACGTCTATGAGGTAAGCAGTCTTCCCGGAGCTTCCAGACGAGTCTGTAGCTCCTCATGGGTCATACCGGTGAAGTGCTTTCGAAACAGAAAAAGATTATGGGGGAAGAGTCGAACACAGCTAGGCATGAATCCCGAGTCTCCTTTCCCCACCACTACTACTTGGGTAGCCATAAGCTGCTCTGCTGAAAATCTTGAAATGAGGAGGGCAAATGCCTGATGAGAGGTTCAGTGGCTTCCATGTATTTTCCCCACATAATAGATGTGGAGACCAAGGTTTGAAGGGTTTAAAAGTGAATTTCTCAGGCCATTACTTCGTAGTGAATAACAAATCTATACTGAGCTTTTAAGTCTTCTGATTAAATTCTAGCCTCTCTGCACCATCCCGGTGTGGAATGTTCCAGTACGGGTTTCTGGGCCTTATTCCAGACCTATCAAAAAAGGATTTCCAGAGACTAGCCCAGAGACCTGTGTTTCCTCAAGGCTTTCTAGGTTAGTACTATGCAATAGAACTTTCCTGGACACTGGGACTGTTACATGTCTGTGCTTCCAGTATGGCAGCCCACGACTCCATGCGGCTGCAGAGCACATAAATTGTGCCTGGTGCAACTGAGGGACCGAATTTTTAGTTTGTTAAATTTTAATGCATTTGAATTTGAATTTGAATAGCCACATGGGTCTAGTGGCTGCCAGCCACTAGATAGCCACTAGGTAGATAGCACAGGCCTAAGTTTGAACCCCAGCTCTTTCCTAGCTGTGCGAACTTGGGCACATGTTCTCACCTCTCCTCGCCTGAGATGGTGGATAATAATAGAGCCTCCCCTATGGGGCTCTCAGGAGGATTAAATTAGCCCCCAGAGAGAGCCCTAAGAGCAGTGCCTGGAACATAGGAGAGGCTCAGTTATGGTTATCTGCTGCTGCTGCTGCTGCTGCTGCTGCTGCTGGGACGCTGATGGTTATCATCCTGAAGGGGATGTTACAAGAGTGTCATGTGATTGGAAATGCTCATTAAAACTCTTATCTACCTGCACTCTTTCCTGCATGATTTAATTCAATCGGAAAGGCATTCAGTTACGTTTATTGGCCTAGCAGGACTCCTTCTCTAAATACCTGGAAGACAGACAAGGAAGTACTGAAATGGGGAGGTCTCGTGCCTTCCTTCCCACAACTGGACATAGAGCGGACATGGTCTTCGAGGACGCCATGTAATTGGGCGATTAGTGATAATGAGAACAGATCGCCTTTGTGGAGTGTTTTTCCTCCGTGCCCTGCTTAGTGACTGACTCAGTCACTCTATTCCATTTAATGCCCCCCAACAGCCTTACGAGGTAGCTGTCACTATCCCAGCTTTACAGATAAGGCAATAAAGGCTCAAAGGGCGAGTAACTTTTCTCAGGTCTCATGGCTGATTAGTGGTTAAGAGCCCAGATCCAAACTCCTGTGTATCTGACTCAGAACACACACTTCTCTCCTCTGTGCTTTGCCCCCCAGTTACTTAGGAAGCTTTTCTCCTCCTCCTCCTCTACCTCCTTCTCCAATTTTTCCTTAAAGAGAGAGAGAGAGCACTCTCACAGGGTTGGGGTGGGGGGAGAAGGGCAGAAGGAGAGGGAGAGAGACTCTTAAGCAGGCTCCATGCCCAGCATAGAACCTGATGCAGGGCTCAATCTAAAGACCCTGAGATCATGACCTGAGCTGAATGAAGTTAAGAGGCAGACACTTGACCTACTTGGCCACGCAGGCACCCCAGGAAGTATTTCCTTCCTTTGCATGGAACAAAGGGCCATGGCACTTTTGAGTTTGAGGCCCAGTTCTGCCAGGATCTCAGGGTGTGATTTGGGGTAAGTAACTTGATTATGCCAGGGAGCCATGGCCTGGACCACTGCTAAGGTCCCTTCCAACGGTTACCTCCTCTGACTCCAGGGCAGAGGGCAGGAAATCCATCAGTACCCAGCTCAGAGAGATAAGGGGACAGAATCGGTCTTTCTGGGGGACTTAAACATGTGTTCTGACCTCCAGGAGCACAGGCTGGTCCTGGAGATCCTCTTCCTTTGTAGACAAAATGGAAATATGAGCACCCTCTATCTTCCACATCTTCCTCCTGATTTTCTGCAGCTTAGACTGTCTGTATACCAATACCACATACCTCGAGGTAAACTTCCGCGTCGATGTGATAAAGCCGGGAAAGACACTGGAGATTCCAATCACCTTTTATCCTCGAGAAAGTATCCAATACCGAGAACTCATCCCCTTTGAAATCAATGGGCTCTCACAGCAAATAATTGAAATCAAAGGGAAAGGCACCGAAATGAAGGTAAGAGACCTTGATGAGATCCCTCAGGCTTGGCACACTCCTTTTTGCCCTCCCAGCCACCTGTGCCCCCCTGAGCCCATTCTTCCTCCCCTCTCCACCTGTCTGGCCCCCAAGCTCCTCTGTCAGAGGCCAGCCAGTCCCACTGAATGGTGAACTGTCAAATCTGACTCTTCCTCAGACCAGACTCCAGTGAATCATAGGCTACAAGGAATCACGGGCACCAGAGAAACATTCTTTTTCTTGGAGAAGTTTGAGACTATCAGATGCATAATCCCGAGCCCGTCCTTCTCCTCTTACATCAGGGTGTGTTTTGTTTTCAGGTTTAATAGGCTAGATTTGTTTTGGATAGCAATTTATTTTGGCTGTGTGTGCAGATGTGCGTTTCAGTTGTGGAGCATCTTTCCTTAATGCCACATTGAGTAATGTTCTCTGCCAGACACAGATCCCAGGATTACGTTCCACTGAGGGCGTGGCTTCTAAGCAGCGCTCCTAATGAAAGTCCTGTGCTAATCCCTTTCTCCCTGGTGTCTGGTAAACCTTTGAGGTGTCTGTTTGGTGAGCATATTTGCATTTTACTAGGACGTTCTGGAAGATGGAAGCCTTTCCCAGATGCTCAGAAATGCACGGGACATTTCTGCCACAGACAGAGAAGATGGGGGAGGGCTGGAAGGGAAGTGTCCCTGACAGCCTTCCCATCAAGCTAGAGGAGGCCCAGGACATGACCTCCTGGTGTGTCTGCACCCAAGCTGGATGGGGCGGGGCGGGGGGTCTCTTCTGCTCTCGCCACTCATTCAGTCACTCACTTACTCTGTACCCACTGTGTGTAGGTCCTTTGGGGGAAATCCCAAGGGGACCTCCAGGAGCACAGGCTGCTGCTAGGGACTCTCAGCTTTGGAGACCGAATGGAAATGGCTGGATATCAAGAAAGCTGAGGAGTAGGGGGTGTGCACTTTAGGGACTGAGCAAATGACAGTGACCCACGCAGGGTCTGCTGCAGAGTCCTGCGGGCCAGGCCCAGGCTGACCTTGATCCATCCCGGCCAACACCAGGATCAGGTCCTTGTGAGGACTTGGAAGCATGTCCGCCGCAGCACCTCTGCAGCCGCCATTGTAGTCTGAATGCTCAGCTCCTCTCACTCCTCCAGGCTGTCCCTCCCGCTGCCTTCCAGCCTGTCTCCAGAGAGACGCAAGCCAGAGCACTCCCAAAACATGCGTCTGAGGGGGTCACCCCATGTTGTCCTGGCTTCCCGCTTCTCCCAGCACAAACCCTGACTACCTGCCAGCCTGTCTTCTTAGGGCAGCCCTCGTTCCCGGCCACAGGCCTTGACTGAGCCACTCCTCTGACTCAGGGCCTTGCCACAGAGTGTCCCCCTGCCCCCAGGGTGCCCTCCAACCTCACACCACCCCGACTCAAACTGACTAGATCCTGCCCTTCCTTTAGCTCCCCGGTGCAGTGTAGACATGCCCTCTCAGGGACGCCTCCCCAGACCCCCCAGCCAGTTCAGTCTCTGTAGTGTGCTCTCAAGGTACCCCGAGCATTTCCTCCACAACCCTTCACCCTGTTGTAATTATGTAGTTGTGTAGGGAGCCGCTTAGGGGTTCCTTTATGCCCATGAATGTCCACTCCCCATATGAAGACACCACGGGAGATGAAGCACCCCTGCCTCACCAGAGCGGATGGGTCACCCCGGTTACTCTTCTCCGTAACCAATGAAACCCTCCATCCCTGCTCTCTATTCTGTTCCGCAGATTTCAGTGCTAGATCCAGCCAACAGGATTGTGAAGTTAGGAGCTGTCCTGCCGGGACAGGTAGTAAAGAAAACGGTTTCCATCATGAACAACAGCCACACCCAGCTCACATTCAGCCTGTCGGTCCTGTTCTCAGTTCCAGAACTCCAGGAACCCAAGGTTGGTGCTCAGGGCTCCCGGCGGGCCCCTCTCTCGCCCCGATGGTACCGATGACCGTGCTCACCATGCTGACCACCCCCACTTCTCGCGCACCTGCAGTGTGCCCGGCTGTTCCAAGAGCTCCCTGCGTGCCACCTCAGAGTGTCCTCCCAAAAGCAGTGTGGGGCTGGTGCTTTCTTTATTCTCACTTTACACAGAAGGACACCAAGGCTTAGAGAGGCTGCACACTTCCAAAGGGCAGCAAGTGAAAGAGAAAGGGACATGATTCAGTAGATCTGGATTCTCATGAACGTATCTATCCTGTAAAAGTCACAAAGAAAACCATTTCCCCATAATCTCACACCAAGAAACAATCACTTGCCAATGACCGCCTTCTTGTCGTATGTCCACCCAGTGGAGAGACAGCGAGATTGAGCTCTGGTGTCTCTTCTCACAAGGGTTCTAGTCCCGTCATGGGGCTCCCATTCTCATGACCTCATCTAAACCTAATTATTCCCTAGAGGCTGAACACCACTCACGTATGAATTTGGGGGGTCACCATTCAGGCCGTAGCAAGGTCATGTGACATAGACAGGTCTGGTGGAGTTTCCAGTTTTCAGGGGTCACTGACCCAGAAATAATACCTGAAAAGCCTAGAAACTGCAGAGGCCAGATGTGAGTTGGGAAAGGGCAGCTCACAGGACAGCTGGGGCTGTTGGGAGGCCTCACGGTGGAGGGAGGCCTGCACCGAGGCTAGGGTGAGAGGCGAATGCAGGCAGACAGGTTGGGGAGAGGTGCGCTCGCAGGCAAAGCTCCGTGTGCTCCGGAGACTCTGCTTGCGTACGTCCAGGTGGGAGGTGGTGCAGCAGGAGCACCTCGAACCGTCTGTGGGTGGCCACGAAAATGGGCTGGGGAGCTAACCAGAGCAAGAGAGCCGGTGGGCATCTCACCCCATGGCCATGCTGCCATCCAGAGACAGGGTCGACTTGTTGCTTCCATTTCCTCATTCATCTCAGGCGACGTCCACAGTGCCACTGGGCCAGGGCCCCTGACCTTTGGGCCAAGCCACTTTTGTCTCTTTCGGGGATGAGTGACCGGTACTGGCCCGGGGGCCTTGGGCTTGGCCTTCAGTGTCATAGTGTTTGCAGAAATCACGAAGATCGCGGCCCCGGTGCAGTTTCTAGCCCATCTCACCCCAGCCTCCGCAGTCCTCCGCTCTGCACCCCAGGGGAGCACAAGCGCCAAAGGAGCCTCAGCTTCCTTAGAGCTGACTTTCATTCATTTCTGCCAGGACAGAGCGGGAAGGGGAGACAATATGAATTTAAACAGCAGTTCCCAGACTCTAGAACACGTGGGTCAGGGCATTTTTGATGATGCGAGTTCCAGGCTCTCCCAAAATTCAGTCGGCCTGGGGAAGGACCTAGGAATCTGCATCTGAAACAGCACACCAGGGAGTGTGGTGCAGAGATCACAGGGAGCCCTCCCTGGAAAGACATCAGAGCGTTGAGCATTTTCCATTTCCTCTTATCGAGCTCTTTCCTCCACGGGAGAGTAGGGGTCATGTGCTGCAAGGGGCTGGAAAGAGAATTAGCATTTGTGGAACGCCAATTACCTGCCATGCTTTCCTACGGATGATCAGAATCTTCACATAGAGTAAGTCACAGAATGCTTAAAAACTTGCCAAAGGGGGCGCCTGGGTGGCTCAGTGGGTTAAGCCGCTGCCTTCGGCTCAGGTCATGATCTCAGGGTCCTGGGATCGAGTCCCGCATCGGGCTTTCTGCTTGGCGGGGAGCCTGCTTCCCTCCCTCTCTCTGCCTGCCTCTCTGTCTACTTGTGATCTCTCTCTGTCAGGTAAATAGATAAAATCTTTAAAAAAAAAAAAAAAAAAAAAAAAACTTGCCAAAGATGACCCAGCCAGCGGGAGGGAGCAGAATGGACTCTGACCCCTGGGCTGTTGCAGCCCTAACAGCAAGACCCAGAAACGGATGCCTCCAACGCCCCCTGCCCTCAGCCGCTGAGTCTCACTGTGCTTCTGTCCAGGTCCTCACCCTGATACCCTTCCACAACATCACTCTGAAGCACAAAGAGGTCTGTAAGCTGGAAGTCATCTTTGCCCCGAAAAAGCGCATCCCTCCCTTCTCTGAGGAGGTGTTAATGGAGTGTATGGGGCTCCTGCGTCCTCTCTTCCTACTGAGCGGCTGCTGCCAGGCCCTGGAGATCTCCCTGGACCAGGAGCATCTCCCCTTCGGGCCAGTCGTGTATCAGACACAAGCCACGCGTCGCATCCTTATGTTGAACACGGGTGACGTGGGTGCAAGGTAGGAGAGCGGCGTGCCCACCCCGAGGCCAGCACAGCCCTGTAACACTGGCTATGCCCTCAGTCTGGACAGGACATCTGTGTTACAAGTCTGGCCACTTGTTACTTCTATCCCCTCCCTTTGCTCAAGATGTGACAACGGTGGTCCCTCACGGGTGACTGCTGCTGCCAGGGAGACGAAAATTAATGTCATTGAGAACATTTGCTTGGTCCTGTTCTATGCCCTTCACGTGGCTCCTCTTGGCTAATCGCAAGCAGTTCCATCGCTGATCCATTTTACAGATGAAACAACTGGATTACTTTACCAAAATCATGCATTTAGCGAGGACTCACACTGTGCAGGTGCAGTGCTGAACATTCTAGCAAATAAGCTCCCATTAATTATCCCAGGCCCCTTTAAGGTCCTCTGCTGACCCCATTCCACAGATGAAGGTGAGGCTTAAGGAGGTTAGGTGATTGACCTGAGGTCACTTAGGCAAGAAATGACAAAGACGGGATTGGAACCCAAGTATATCTATGACCGTTGTCTTCTCCAGCCTCTTCCCCCTGGCTAGCAGGCACCCACCCCAATCACTACTCAGGCTTGCCACCATACCCGTGCAGGCAGGCACTGCATACCTGCAGGGGGCACCCTCGCCCAGACTTCAGTGAGAACAGCACCCTGAGGGCGTGGTGTGGTGCCCCTGCTCGCCAGTGCTGGAAGCACCGATCTGTCCCCCCCGCCCTCTGTCTCCTGTCTGGCCCCCAGAGGGATGACTACACAGGCCCCTCAGGTCTCAGCACCACCAAGAGCAGGTGCAGCGCTCACAGGAGGGCATCACCTCTGCCCTCCTGGATCTGACCTGCAAGACAGTGCAGGGAGTGCTGATAGCCACGGTCTCAGGGAGGGTTCAGTCCTAGCCCAATCCCTTCCTAGCCATGTAATCTTAGGTACACACGTGTTAGTGCGTTCATGCACATGTCCCCCCACGAGCCACTCGTGGGCCATAAAATAATATGCAACCCCTTCCCACCCTGCTTGGTCCGAGAAGCTGCTGAGCCCTCCTACCCAGGATTGACCCGGCTCTCGCCCCCACCTGCCCCTACCACACTCAGTGATGGTCTTCCTCGCAGGTCCCAGGGCGTATTCAAAGGGGGTAAACGTCCCAGCTAAAAGCCCAGGCAACGTCTCTTGATCTCAGCAGCATTGAAGACACCCCCAGGATACTAGTAAACTGTCTTTCTTGTCTCTTTTTGTCTTGGAAAAGGTTTAAATGGGATGTCAAAAAATTTGAGCCTCATTTCTCCATCAGCCCAGAAGAAGGCTATATCACTGCGGGCATGGAGGTTTCTTTCGAAGTGACCTACCATCCCACTGAAGTGGGCAAGGAGACTCTCTACAAAAACTTGCCCTGCTTCATCCAGGGAGGCAATCCCCTGAGCCTGACCCTCTCTGGAGTCTGTGTGGGACCACCTGCAGTAAAAGAGGTCAGTAGATGCTGCTCACAGATGGGCCCGCAGCTGGAGGGGTCCTGGCAAGCTCTGCAATTAGAAACGAGTGACTCGTTCAAACAGTCCTCGGTGCCAACACCAGACATTCAGACCTGTTCCCTGGCCCCTACCACAGGGCTTTTGCATATTCTGTTCCCACTGCTGCAATATTCATTTTCCCTCTTCATTTAGTTCATTCCTATTCACTCTTCAGCTCTCAGCTCAAGCATCACATTCTCAGGGAAGCTTGCACGGCTGTCTCTGGCTAGATCGACTTCTCTTACAAGCTCTGTAAGGAAAGGGTACACACCTTTCTCTCCTCTCTCATGAAAAAAAGGGGGGAGAATGGGGCTTGGGTTAACCCTCTGCTAGCCATGTTCACAGAAATCTGAGAGTGGACTCTGTTCCACTTACGGTAAAAACCACTTAGGCTAAAAATGACACCCAGTCTTCATCTCTGTAATCCCATTATTTCAAGAGTGTTATGTAAATGGAATCATACAGGGGCACCTGGGTGGCTCAGTTGGTTAAGCGTTCTGCCTTTGGCTCAGGTCATGATCCCAGGGTCCTGGGACAGAGCCCCATGTTGGGCTCCCTGCTCAGCGGGAAGCCTGCTTCTCCCTCTCCCACTCCCCCTGCTTGTGTTCCCTCTCTCACTGTGTCTCTCTCTTTCAAACAAATAAATAAAATCTTTAAAAATAAATAAATAGGGGCACCTGGGTGGCTCAGTGGGTTAAAGCCTCTGCCTTCGGCTCAGGTCGTGGTCCCAGGGTCCTGGGATCGAGCCCCACATCGGGCTCTCTGCTCAGCAGGGAGCCTGCTTCCTGCTTTCTCTCTCTCTGCCTGCCTCTCTGCCTACTGTGATCTCTGTCTGTCAAATAAATAAATAAAATCTTTAAAAAAAAATAAATATAAATAAATAAATAAATAAATAAATGGAATCATATGATATGCTATGAACATGTCTCTACAAGTCTTGGCAAGAACATATGCTTTCATTTTCTTGGGTAAATATGTAGGAGTGAAATGCCTGGGTCGTAGCGCAGGCATATATTTACTTTTTTAGGAACCTACTAAACTGTTTCCCAAAGTGGTTGTGTCATTTTACATTTCTACCAGCAATGGCTGACATTTCTACTTATGTTACATCTTGCCAACACTTGGTATAGTCAGTTGTTTTAATTTTAGTCATTCTAATAAATACATGGTGCTGTCTCCTTGTGTTTCTTAATTTGTAGTTCCCTGATGACGCATGATGTCGAGCATCTTTGTGGGCATTTATTTGCCTCCATATCATCTCTGTTGAAGTATCTGTTCAAATTTTCCATCTTTTTAACCGGGCTTTTGGTTTTCTTCTTATTGAGTTTTGAGAGTTCTTCCTATATGCAGGACACAGACTTTACAATTAGATCTTCAGTCTGTTTTGAGTTTTTGTATGTAGTGCAAGATATGGATCAAAATTCATCTCCTTGTATGTTTTGGGATATGGACATGGTTGAAAAGTGCACCCTTTCTCCACTTGAAATACCTTTGCACTTTTTTCAGAAACCATTTGACCATACAGGGGCGGTCTCCTAATCTATTGACTCTCCTTACCGCCACTGCCACAGTGTCCCTGTGGCTACATTCGGTGGTCAGTTCTCAACTGTTGACCTCTTAATAGCATTTGAAACCTTGAACAAGTCCCCTGAAGAAGGATCCTTCCAACACTTCCCTCACTTGGCTCCTAGGATACCACCCTTTCCTGGGTTTCTTCCTACCTTATTAGATGCTCCCTCTCATCTCCTCTTCTGATTTTTCTTAACATGGGCGTGTGCCAGCCAGGAATTAGTTCTTAAATTTCTTCTTGTTTCTAAAACCAATTAACTTCTTGACAATCTCATCCAGTTTCTTGGTCTTAAAAAAATAAAACAAAACAAAGCAAAACACTGCCGTACCCTCAACTCCCAAATATGTATCTCCGAACTCTTCGTTCTTCGAACTCTTCGTTCGTAAGTTGCGCTGCCTGGCTGAGGTGCCTGCTTTCTTCCAGGTGGTGAACTTCACCTGCCAGGTGCGCTCCAAGCACACGCAGACCATCATGCTTTCAAACCGTACCAACCAGACCTGGAACCTGCACCCCATCTTTGAGGGTGAGCACTGGGAGGGGCCTGAGTTCATCACCCTGGAGCCCCATCAGCAAAACAAGCCCTATGAGATCACCTACAGACCCCGCACCATGAACTTGGAGAACCGCAAACATCAGGTAGACGGAGGCTTCCCCCACCCCCGTGGGTTTCCCTGTGTGTTTGGAGGGGGAAGAGTGGTGCAAAGAGGTAAGGGGTGCCTGGGTGGCTCAGTGGGTTGAGCCTCTGCCTTCGGCTCAGGTCATGATCTCAGGGTCCTGGGATCGAGGCCCACATCGGGCTCTCTACTCCGCGGGGAGCCTGCTTCCCCCCTCTCTCTCTGCCTACTTGTGATCTCTCTCTCTCTCTCTCTCTCTCTCTCTGTGTGTCAAATAAATAATAAAATCTTTAAAAAAAAGAGCTAAGGAGACAGAGTTTGGGGGCTCAGGAATGTTTAAATAGAAGGGGACACCTCTAACAATGTTGGAATAATAGGGAATCATGCAGATTATTGAGTCCAAAGCCTCCCTCAGTGCCCACATGTTATCATGTATAGGAGATTCTCTTAGAATGAGGGACACAGTTCTGGGCAGAGTCCTGGACTAAGCATCAAGCAATTAAGATTTACCTTAACTGCACAAATTTTTATCACCACGGCTGTCATCAAAATAAAAAAGGAAAGAAGCTGCAATCACCCACCCTTAAAAAAGGAGAACTATTCTCTTCTATCTTCACTACCAACCCTCACTCAGATACTGCCATAGCTGCCATCAGCATACCCAATTTCGCCTTCTGTTTGTTTTCACTTTACATTATATCATGAACATTTTTCTGTTTCACTAGTTTTTGTGATCCTCATGTTTAATGATTGTCTAATATTTCTTTGAATGAGAGTTCCAAAATTTATTTGACATTCCCCAGTTGTTGAATATCAAAGTTATTACCAAATTTTTATCAATATTATAATTGATTTTAATGTGTGTGTGTGTGTGTGTGCGCGCGCACACACGCAGCTTTTTCCTCTGCAAGGATTTTTAAGTTCCCTGGGATAAGGCTGCCGGCTAGCTCAACTGGTAGAGCCTGCGACTCTGAAGTTCCTTGGGGTGGAGTTCCTGGTTCAAATACATATGAACATGTTTATGACTCTTGAAACATACTACCACGCTGATTTCTAAGAGTTATGCTTACGTGAGGGCCTCTGTTAACCCCAAGTCACTACTATGCCTGAGCGGTAGCTAACAAGGGACCTTCTGTGCCATTCTGACCACGCTTCTCCTCCTCAGGGCACCCTCTTCTTCCCCCTCCCCGATGGGACTGGCTGGCTATATGTGCTACATGGGGTTGCCGAGCTCCCCAAAGCCGTGGCCAACATCTTCCGTGAAATACCATGTAAGACGCCCTACGTTGAACTCCTGCCAATCAACAACTGGCTTAACAAGCCCCAGAGGTGAGGGAGTGGGGCGAGGGGTCAGAGTGGAGGAGATGGAGGGAGGACATCCACTGTTAGCCTGGCCTTTCCACTGGTCAGCGCCTCCAGAAGACACGGAGGGGCTGAAAGATTCAGAGACGCATTTCATGATGTGGCCAGGCACTTCCTGACCTCTAAGCTTCCAGACACCCAGGGCTATTTGTGCACAGCCAATTACCTAAGTCTCCTAGACCGGGTCCTGGCATGAATTAAGTGCTTGGTAAATGTTAGCTGTTATTATTATCAAAATAAGAATTGTGGTGGTTATTATTGAGTGCTCTACCATATCACCTAAGCCACTGGCCAGAGAAGGACGTCCCTTGGATCTTTAGTTGCAGTGGGAGTAGAGTAGAGTTCAAGGGCTAGAGAAGCTTGAGGACCAGCAGCCTGGTCCCCTTCTTTGACAGAGAAGGAGCCAAAGGCTTGGAGAAGAGAATTCCTTACTGAAGGCTGCCAGGTAGCATAGTGGATGAAGGTCCAGACCTAAGTGTGAATCCTGGTTCTACCAATAACTAGTCATGTTATCTGAGCATGTTTCCTCTTGGCTTCTATCTCCCCATTAGTCAGATGGAGGTGATGACATCATATGTACCTCCCTGTGTCACTAGGAACACATGTGGAGCACTGATTCAGCACCCGGCATGTAACAGGTGTCGATAAATTGTAGTTATGGGTGTTGCTAGAGACAAAGTGAAGACCAGAACCCTGGACCCATGTGCTTATCACAAAGTCAAGAGTAGAAATAACACCTTTCCTTCATTCCTTTGGGCAGATGGTCTCATTTTCTCTATCCTCTCTCCATGTGCTCCTGTGTCCCCCCCTCCAGATTCCGGGTCATTGTGGAAATGATAAAACCAGAGAAGCCAGATCTAAGTGTCACCTTAAAAGGCCTTGATTACATTGATGTTCTGTCTGGCTCCAAGAAAGACTACAAGCTGAACTTCTTTTCCCACAAGGAGGGACTATACAGTGCAAAGGTATCTACACATTAAAAGCATTTCCCTGGAGCCCCCTGGGGGTTTGCCCCTGAGGATGATGACCCTGGTGTTAGGGAGTGAAGATGTCCTCCCACTGCCAGCCTGTCCTTATCCTGTTGGGCTAACCATTTAGTGACCTGGCAAAGGCTTTCAGGACTCCCAGCCTCTTTATGATGGAGCCAGACTGCAGGGCCCTCCATCCATCATGTGGACCCACACCAAACATGCAAGGCAGGAGAGTCATGAAAATCCTTGAGCAGTAAATAAATCTGGGCCAGCAAACACTGGACCACAATAATAAGAAAAGATCCCTTTTTCTGAGTGCTGATAGTGACTAGCACCGTACTGAACACTCAATACACACAGCCAGTAATGTCAGAGCCAGGATTCATTCAACTCAGAGCCACCACGGGGTCTTTCATGCATCAGTCGTTTCTCCTAATTCATTCATTAGTGCAACAAGAACCTATGAGCATGTCTGCCACATACTATCCTGAGTGTTGGCAACACAGCAATGATCAAAAATAGGCAGAGTCTCTGTCTGCAGGGAATGCACAGTCCAGTGAAAGGAGAAGGGCATTAATGGTACTGTGAATGTATAATCACAAAATGAGATATGTGCTTTGAAGAAAAGGAGTAAATATGGATCAGTAGCTCACAGGAGAGGTTAGGGCTGAAGATAAATATGGAAATTACTTATTTATAGATAATATGTAGAAATTACTCATTTATACTATGGCTTCTAGTACATTTATAGATAGTACTAGAAGCCATGACTAAGAATGGAAAAAGCGAGGAAAAGATTTTAAAGTGAAAAAAGAAAAAAACCTAAGAATGCGTCTCCTCCCTCCAGAAGAGATACTGGGAAAACCCATGCAGTAGGATGTCATCCTCTCCTACAAACACTGAGGTGGGCTGCTCCTCTCAGATCACATTCACAGGCTAACAGAGTACCTTAAAACCAAGGTCTCATGAAACATCTGAAGAAAAAAAAAACACTATAAATAGAAATACCAGCTCAAAAAAGAGGAACCCCTAAGATAAAAGATGTATTAAAGCAAACAGAAGATTTTTAGTGAATATTATTAATATCCTCAAAGAGATGAAGATAATCCCACCCCTAATAGAAGAACAGGTTATTGTGGGCAATAATCAATTAGAGACCTGGAAAATTTTAAAAACAGTGTGTTTTAATAGAAAACCAAAGAGAAAGGCTGAATAGTGTAATGAACTCTGAGGAAGAGAGAACTAGTAAGTTAGAAGATAGAGCTGAGTAATAGCACAGACTTTAGCACAAAGACATGGCAAGAATGGAAGGAAGTAAGAAGTGCTGGAGAAGGCCTGGCGAGGTTGGATCCCTCAGGCATTGCTGGCAGGAGTGTAAATGGTGCAGCTGCTGCAGAAGACGGTCTGGCATTTCTTAAATGGTTAAACAAAGAGTTACCATGTGACTCAGCAATTTCACTCTTAAGTGTATACCCACGATAAATGAAAACATATGTCCACACAAGAACCTATATGTAAATGATCATGGCAGCATTATTCATAAGAACCAAAAAAAACACCAAGAAACAAACCAAATGTCCATCAATCCAAATAATAATAAATAGAATGGAATATTATTTGGCAATAAAAAGAAATGGAAATGAAGTGCCAATACATGCAACACATGAGTGAACATTGAAAACATTATGCTAGCTGAACAGAGCCAGTCACAAATGGCCACATATTGTATGATTTCATTTATATGAAATGTCCAGAATAGCAGATCTATAGAAAGAGAAAGCAAATTAGTTGTATCTATGGCAAGAGTGGATGAGTTAGGAGGAAATGGCGAGTGATTGGTTATGGACCCTGAGTTTCTTTTCAGGGTGATGAAAATGGTCCAAAACTGATTGTGGTGATACTTGCATCACTTTTTGACTATACTAAAAACCACTAAATTGTGCACTTTAAATCAGTGGATTATATGGTATGCAAATCACATCTCAGTAAAGCTGTTTCAAAAAAAAGAATGAAAGGAAATGTGAGACATAAAATATAAATCAAAGAGTTCTAATATCCACCTAATAAGAAATTCAACACCCAAAAATCAAATAATCCAGTTAAAAAATAGGCAGAAGACAAAAAGAAAAGACTTCTTTTCCAAAGAAGGCATCCAGATGGCTTACAGACACATGAGAAGATGCTCAATGTCACTCATCATCAGGGAAATACAAATAAAACCATAATGAGATACTACCTCACAACTGTCAGAATGGCTAAAATTAACAACACAGGAAACAATGGGTATTGGCAAGGATGTGGAGAACAGGGAACCCTCTTGCACTATTGGCAGTAACATCAGATTTCTCATGGTAACTCTGAATACAAGAAACGGGGAGGGGCACCTGGATGGCTCAGTAAGTGTGACTCTTGATTTTGGCTCAAGTCATGATCTAAGGGTCATGAGCTTGAGTCCTGCGTTGGGCTCCACACTGTACATGGAGACTGTGAGCCTGCTTAAGATTTTCTCTCTTTCTCTCCCTCTGCCCCACCCCACCCCCATCTCATGTGCATATGTGCATGCTCTCTTTCTTCCAAAAAAGAAAAGGGGGGGAGGCGATGGAGTAAGCTATTCATATAACTTAGAGTGATGTTCAATCTAGAACTTTTTCCAAACAAAACTATTATGAGGACAAAATAAAGACATTTTTAAAGATGCAACAACTCTAAGTAACCCACTCATATATATAAATATATTACTTGTTTGAAATAGGTACTGTAAAATTAAAAGGTTTTGAATTAGCAAAATTTTTAAAAATAAGTAAGTGAATGCAAGAGGAAAACATAAGGTTACAATGAACAAAGAATCAAAATTCAATTGATAGGTAATTTCAAATAATTGTTGAAAAGCAATCTGAAATGAACATTTCATATGGCCTCAATATAGGAAATAGCCAGGAGAAGAATAAGACAATGAAAAATATTTTCTCATTCAGTGGGAAACAAATAGGGAAATGAAAGATGTTCTTTCATTCATCAGAAGGGTAGGGAAAGAGTAAAGATAGTCATAAACTATATATGTGAACAGAAAAATATAAGTAAATATATGTTTTAAAGCATTAAGTAAAAATGATGGTGAACCCAGATCACAGAGTCTCTTTACAATAATATGTATTAAAATTAACAAAAGTTCTTTAAAAATCAAAAGCACTTCTTCTGACTATAATGGAGTAACTACTCTTCCCACCATAAATGATCATAAAACTGGACAAAATATCTGAGGCAAGTCTTCTCAGGCATTGACAACAGGCAGCACAATACTGCAATCCATCAAAGAGAAGAAAAGCTAATGAGATGAATCTCCATAATTGTCCTGGCTCACTACCAAGGGACAATTTCCTGACTGCAGTGCAGGGAGCTGGAGTCTAAGCAAAGCACAGCTGCCCTCATTGAACTGAAAATGCAGAAATCAGAGTTTGGTATGGTTGAAATAGCTGTTCTCTACAGGGTGGGAGAGGAGTGGAGGGAGTAATGCGTGGAGGGGCAGAGTCTGGGGGTGGGGAGGGGAGGGAGACCGAAGTCTGTCTGGAAGCCCCCCTCAAAGTATTTGGCTCAGAGTTGTC
This sequence comes from Enhydra lutris kenyoni, assembly GCF_002288905.1. NCBI lineage: Eukaryota > Metazoa > Chordata > Mammalia > Carnivora > Mustelidae > Enhydra > Enhydra lutris. The sequence continues at coordinate 9,723,465 of NW_019154114.1, forward strand.
CTGCACATGCACAAGATGAGACTACATGGGATTCATCAGAGAACAGCTTCCAAAAGAGTTGATAAAGGAACAAAGATGCATTAATCAGTGCTGGGGAACTTTAGAGGTTTAGCTCAGCCAGAGTGAAGAGGTTGCATGAACATCTCACCAACATCCTAAGAATCCAGTTGAAATACCAGAAAGGCCAAAAGAAAGGACCATGCCCTTAGGATAAGTCCTTTTAGATCTTTAAAAAGCCTAAAACTAAGCACCTACAAGATCAGAGAGGACAAAATTTGGAGATTGAATCCCACCAAGTTGGAAGGTCTTGAGAAACACCTTGAGCTTCCCATACATCTGCTCTAACAAAAGCTACACAACTTTAAGGTGATAGGTCAATAAGTCAATGACTGAACTGCCTCCTAGAATAAAATCAACACTCTTACAAGGAAGATAACAGAATCCAGAATCTCTAAAATGATGACCAGCAACATCCAGTGCACCAGCAGAAATTACTAGACTTGTGATGAAGCAGGGAAATGTGACTCATAGTCAAGAAAAATGCAGTCAATTAAAATGAACTCCAAGATGGGTGAGATACTGGATTTAGCAAACAAAGACCTCAGAGCTATTATAAACAAGTTTAGAACTAAAAGAAAATATTTTAAATAATTAAATATGGGCAGGTAAGGAATCTCAGCAGAGAAATGGAAACTATAAAAAAAAGAACCAAATGGATATTCTAGAATTGAAAACTACAATAAACCAAAATGAAAGTTTCACTGGATGTGCTTAATAGCAGATTGAATAAAAAGATAAAAGATTTGCCATTTGCGATGATATGGATGGAACTAGAGGGTATTATGCTTAGCGAAATAAGTCAATTGGAGAGAGACAACTATCATATGATCTCCCTGATATGAAGAAGTGGTGATGCAACGTGGGGGGGTTGGGGGTTAGGAAAAGAATAAATGAAAAGAATAAATGATCGGGAGGGAGACAAACCATAAGAGACTCTAAATCTCGCAGAACAAACTGAGCGTTGCTTGGTGGAGGGGGTCGGGAGAGGGTGGTGGGGTTATGGACATTGGGGGGCATTTGTGCTGTGGTGAGTGCTGTGAAGTGTGTAAACCTGACGATTCACAGACCTGTACCCCTGGGGCTAAAAATACATTATATGTTTATAAAAAAATTTAAAAATTTTTTAAAAAGATAGAAGATTGAATAAAAGGAACCAGTGCCTTGGGAACCTGTGAGAAAATATACAATTTTCTAATACATGAGTAATGAGAAGAGAGTGAGAATAGGGCAGGACCGTGAGAGATTGTGGACTCTAAGAAACAAACTGAGGGTTTTGGGGTGGGGGAGGGGATGGGTGAGCCCAGTGATGGGTATTAAGGAGGGCACGGATTGCATGGAGCACTGGGTGTTATACGCAAACAATGAATCATGGAATGCGCTACATCAAATACTAATGATGTATTGTATCGTGACTACCATACCACACACAAAAAAAGAAAGAAAACTATTTGAAAAAAAATTTGTGAAACTTCCCTGCTATGATTTTAAAAATAGATATATTTACAGATCCAAGAAACTTGGCAAACCACAAGCAGGAAAAATACAAAGAAAACCATGATATATGAGAAAACCATGTCTGTGCACATCATAGTAAAACTGCTGAGAACCAAAGATAAAGAGAAAAACATAAAACAACCAGATATTTAAAAATCTGTTACAGGGGAGCCTGGGTGGCTCAGTGGGTTAAAGCCTCTGCCTTTGGCTCAGGTCATGATCCCAGGGTCCTGGGATTGAGCCCTGCATCAGGCTCTCTGCTCACCACGGAGCCTGCTTCCTCCTCTCTCTCTCTCTGCCTGCCTCTCCACCTACTTGTGATCCCTGTCAAATTAATAAATAAACAATCTTTTTTAAAAAGTCTTACATATGGGAGACAATAATAAAAATGACCACTGACTTCTCTTCAGATATAATGGAAACCATCTGCAAAATGCTGAATGCTATCAACCAAAAATTCTCCATTCACTGAAAATATCCTTTAAGATGGAGATCTCTTCAGATAAAAGACATGAGAGAATTTATTGCCAGCAGACTTGCATCACTGGACAACACACTAATAAGGACTCTTCAATCTGAGGGAAAATGATACCAATAGAAATCTGGGTCTACTGGCACCAGCAGCTTGTCGTGTCTGCCACAGGGGTGAGGAGACAATGTTCTGCAGTCACAAGGTTGGGCTCTGGAGTCACGTCAACCTTGTTCAGATCCTGGCTCTGACACTTCTCTCCGCATGGGACCTTGGCAGGATACTTAACCTTGCTGAACTTCAGTTTCCTGGGGAAAAAAACAACTATAACAAAACAAAACAACAAAAGAAAGAAGGGACACAGCGAGGGGAATAATAATGCTGCCTACAAGTTGTATACATTAAACAAGTACTTCTAGGGCCTAGCACACAGGAGTGGTTCACTAAATGTTAGATGCTGTCGTTACCATTATTGGTATTTCTGTGGGTTCCAGCAGCAACTGGCAGAGGAGTGAAGCCCACTACAGCATGAACCTCTTGAGGTCTTGCTTGTTTTCCGGGGCCAGCTAGCTGTCCCCCCGGGACACCTTCACCTTCAGCACTAGACAGTGCTGCTCTGGCCTCTTCTGAGCAAACCCGGGCTGTTCCATCAGCTCTCACCTGGGAGGAGCCAGAGCAGGACCCTGCAGGAGAAAGGCTGGCTGGTGGGGGTGCAGACCGTGTAGGAGTACGGGTGTCAGCCCGGGACCAGCTTCATGTCCCCAGGCCATGTTAGCAAAGAGAAAGAGCTCCTTGAGACAGCAGGAGCCCCTCCACTAACCAACCCCCTGCCCTGATTCCTCCCCCTCTCCCTGTGAACCCAGGTGATCTTCCGAAATGAAGTGACCAGTGAGTTCTTACACTACCTGGTGAGTTTCAGGGTCATCCCTTCAGGCGTCATCAAAACCATCGAGATGACGAGCCCCGTCCGGCAGAGCACGTCAGCCTCCATCAAGGTGGAGAACCCCCTGCCCTATTTGGTGACCTTCTCCACGGAATGCAGGGTGCCTGACATCAGCCTGCCCTCCCAGTTTGTGGTGCCTGCCAACTCCGAGGTACGGTGGCGGCCAGCTTCCAGGGGCTCCCTGATACCTGTGACGGGCGCCCTGCCTGTGGGGGGTTGCATCCTTGAGGTTGGGCCCACCCTGACAGTGGTTGGGAAGGCAGGGGACAGTCCCTCAGTCCCACTCCTGATCTCCTTTTCCCCCTTCTGCCTGAGTCCTCACATAAACACGGGCATATGAGCACTTTGGTTCACATATGTAAAAGGGACTTACTATAAAGACTCGCCTCTGTCATATGTTTGTTTGTTTTGTTCAAATTACAACTATTTTTGGTTTTTGCTAATTACAAAGGTAATGTAGAATATGTGTGGTGAAAGGGAAAGCAAGGGACATCACGTTATGGAGTTACCAGCATGTGTACCGTTCATACACACACTTGCTCATGCACAGACCCCTGCAGGAGGGAGGCACAGGAAGCCTGCACCTGGCTGGGAACACACGGCCTGGAATTCTGAGCGCATGTGGCGAGGAACTTTCTTTTGACTCTTTTGAGTCTATGGCTCCAAACTCTCACTGTCCAGATTCCTTCAAAATCCCTTCTATTTCTCCAACTTGAGCTTAGTCCCTGTGTCCACTCCAGTTCTTCCTTCCCCTTCAGAACCCAAAATCTGTTTTGTTCTTCAGAGAGTCGCCATGCCCTTTCATTTTGTCTTTAAATTTTTCATCATAAATTATAAAAAATCTATGCAGGAATGTATAACACAGATATATACTTAATATATATATTAATAAATATATACTTAATATATACTTAATATATATGTGTAACATATACATATATATATTAAAACATGTTTACTTAACTACAGAAGAAATATCTGTATAACCAATACCCAGTCCACGATGTAAAAAATTGCCACCACCCAGAAACCTCTGTCTCCACTCACAGTACTGTCCCTCGCTCCTAAAAGTTATCACTGTCCTCATTTTATAAATTTCTTGCTTTTAAGCCATATGGCTTAGATTTGCCATTTTTGAACTTTGTACAGAAGAAATCGTACAGGGTGCCTGGGTGGCTCAGTGGGTTAAAGCCTCTGTCTTCGGCTCAGGTCATGAACCCAGGGTCCTGGGATCGAGCCCTGCATCGGGCTCTCTGCTCAGCAGGGAGCCTGCTCCCCCCCACCCCCGTGCTCTCTCTCTGCCTGCCTCTATGCCTACTTTTGATCTCTGTCTGTGAAATAAATAAATAAAATCTTAAAAAAAAAAAAAGAAATCGTACTATAAACACTCTTTAACATTTTATGTTTTTTGCTGTTAATGTCTTATGTCGTGACGGCCGTCATGTTGACGCACACAGCTGAGGTTCATTCATGCCCATCGCTGTATAATATTCCATCACATGACCATACCACAATTTAGATATCCATTCTACTGCGGCCAGACACGTGTGTTGGTTTTAGCATTTGGCTATCATTAAAAATGCTGCCACAGACCTCACCACACACGGCGTGTGTCTGTCCACAGTTGTGCACCTAGCAGGAGAATCACAGGGTTGTAGGGATGTAGGCTTGTAACTGCCAATCAGGAGATAACCTCCAGTCAGTAATGAGATTTGACCAACTTTTGGCACTGTCACATTTTTAAAGGCTTACCAATCTGATAAAACTTGGGATAAACTAACAGTGCCTTGTAGTCTTAATTTACCTTTTTACAAGCAGATTGACCTCAGTTGGGTAACAGCCTGTGTGGGAGATCTGCCTCCTTGCTCATGAGTGAGAATGGACCAGTTTTCCTTTCTTGTCTTCTTGCCCAATTTGAGCATCCATTCTGCTAGCGATGGAAAAAGAATCGGGGATTTCCCTGCTGTCTCGATCCCGTGAAAGAATTTATGAAAGATAAACTCACAGATGAAGCTACTGAGCCCTGGTGACTTCTTTTGGGGAAGATTGTCTGCTCCTGACTTGGTTCTTCAAATGAGTTATTCAGCTGTTTAAATTTTCTGGTCCTTCCTGAATCAGTAACAAGAACATGCTAATTGATCCGTATATTCAAAATATTGACACAACATCGTTAATATCCTCTTACCACCTCTTCTATATATCATATTCTTTTCTCATTTCTAATATTGGTTATTGTGCCTTCTATTTCTTGATCTGTTTTGTTAGAGGTTCCTCAGTCTTATATCTTATATTCAAAAAGGCATCTTTTGTACTCTTTATTGTACATTTGTTTTCTACTCTTTGTACTCTTTATTTGTACTCTTTATTGTACATTTGTTTTCTAAGTTGCTTGATTTCGGCTTTTAATCATTTCCTTCCTTCTGCTTCCTGTGTTACTGGTGCTTTATCTAATTTCCAAGCTGAATGCTTAGTGCATTTACTTCTAGTCCTCTTTATTTTCCCACACACACATTTAGACCAGAAGCCCCCTCCTAAGTGCTGCTATAGCTGCAGTGTACAAATTTTTATATGCAGCATTTTTTATCATTAGGTTCAAAAATGTTCTAACTTTCATTATTATGAATACTTCTTTTTTGACTCATGGGTTATTAGAAGTGTTTCTTCATTTCCAAACGTGGGGATTTTTCTACATGTTGTTTTTCAAATTATTTTGTGGTCAGGGAATATCTTCCACATTGTTTCAGTCCTCTAGAATTTGTTTAGACTTGCCTTACGGCTCAATAGATGATCTTTTTTTAAAAAACCTCCATATAGGGACGCCTGGGTGGCTCAGTTGGTTGGGCAGCTGCCTTCAGCTCGGGTCATGATCCCAGCGTCCTGGGATCGAGTCCCACATCGGGCTCCTTGCTCATCAGGGAGCCTGTTTCTCCCTCTGCCTCTGCCTGCCATTCTGTCTGCCTGTGCTTGCTCTCTCTCCCTCTCTCTCTCTCTCTCTGACAAATAAATAAATAAAATCTTTAAAAAAAAAAAAAAACCTCCATATATTTTTTTAAAAAGTATGTGTTTGCCATTTTGCTATTAATTCTCTGATATTTTAGTCTACTTGTTTGGTCAGATTTAAGAGAGTGTGTTAAAGTCACCACTGTGATGGGGATTTGTCCATTTGTCCTTGTAGTCCTTTTTTGTTGTTGTTGTCCTTGTAGTTCTGTCATGTTTTTGTTCTATATAATTTGAAGCTACATTACTAAATTAAAATCATACTATCCTTCTGATAGTGTTATATTAAGACTTGATCATCTCTTATATTCCTGTTCTTTAAGCATATCTTGGCCATTCTTGGCCCTTTGCATTTCCATATAAATCAGCTTGGGGCGCCTTGGTGGCTCAGTGTGTTAAGCCTCTACATTCGGCTCAGGTCATAATCCCAGGGTGTCCGCATCTGCTCTCTGCTCAGCTGGGAGCCTGCTTCCCCGCCCCCTCTCTGCCTGTCTCTCTGCCTACTTGTGATCTCTGTCAGATAAATAAATAAAATCTTTTTTAAAAAATTAGCTTGTCAAGTTCCTCCAAAAACATTAAATAACCTGTTAGGATTTTGATTGGATTATTTTTAGAATGTATTAGCTACCTGTTGGTCCATAATAAGTTGCCCTAAAAATTAGCAACTTAAAACCACAAGAGTTTATTACTACCCCATTTCTGAGGCTCAGGAATCCAAGAGCAGCAGCTTAGCTGGGTGGTTTGGGTTGGGGATCCTTCATGAGGTTGGAGTCAGTTGTCACCTAAAAGGCTTGACTGGGGCTGGGTAACCTGCTTCCAGACTCACTCATGTGGTTGTTGGAAAGGCCTCCGTTCCTTGCTGGCTGTTGGTCAAGGCTTCAGTTCCTCACCATGTCCACTTCTCCCTAGAGCTGCTTTCAACATGACAGCTTGCTTCCCCCAGAGCGAGGGACCTAAGAGAAGCTGAGAGAGCAAAGGAGAAGAGAATCCCCAAGACAGAAATCACTCTTCTCCTCTTAATCTCAGAAGTGACATGCCATCTCTCTGCCGTGTACTGGGGGTCACATGGACCAGCCCTGGTCCAACATGGGAGAGGATGACTCAAGAGTGTGAGTGGCAGGAGGTAGGATCACTGGGGGCCATTCTGGAGGATATCTGTCACAGAGTATTCCAGTCTTTATGCTCCCGAGATTTCCAATCCATGAGCACATCTCCATTTATTTAAGTCCTCTTATTTAATTTCTCTCAATAATAATTTTTTTAGTTTTCTATGTAGAAACCTTATTCATCTTTTGTTAGATTTATTTCTAGGTTTTATTTATCTTGATATTGTTGTAAAACCTTTTCAAAATTTCATTTTCTATTGTTGCAAGTATATAACAATATTCATGATTTTTGTGTATTGACTTTGCCTTTATTTTTTGGCTTTTAAAGTTTTTATTTTAATTTCAATTAGTTAACACACAGCGTTATATTAGTTTCAGGTGTCCGATATAGGGATACGTCCATACGTCCCCTGGTGCTCATCACCACGAGTGGTCTCCTTCATCCCCACCACCTCTTTCTCCCATCACACTATCCACCTCCCCTCTCAGTAACCTTCAGATTCTCTTTCTTGATGTGTTTCTCTCTTTTTTTCCTTTCCTCATTTGTTTTGTTTCTTAAATTCCACCTATGCATGAAATCATATGGCATTTGTCTTTCTTTGACTGAGTTATTTTGCTTAGCATTATACTCTCTAGATCCATCCATGTCATTGGAAATGGCAAGAGTCCATTCTTTTTGATAGCTGAGTAATATTCCATTGGTGGTATATATACCAACTCTTCTTTATCTATTTATCAATCAGTGGACACTTTGGCTGCTTCGATATTTGGCTATTGTAAATCATTCTGCAATAAACATCAGGGTGAACATATCCCTTTGAATTAGTGTTTTTGTATTCTTTGGGTAAATACCCAGTAGTGCAACTGGTAGAACACAGGGTAGGTCTATTTTTAACTTTTTGTATACTGGCTTTGTAACCAACCACCTTAAATAATTCACTTATCAATAATAATAATTTCAATTATAGATTTTTAAGTTTTCTTTTTTTTTAATTTTTTAAATTTATTTTCAGCGTAACAGTATTCATTGTTTTTGCACCACACCCAGTGCTCCATGCAATCCGTGCCCTCTCCAATACCCACCACCTGGTTCCCCCAACCTCCCTCCCCCCGCCCCTTCAAAATCCTCAGATTTAAGTTTTCTACATGTACAATCCTGTCATCTGTATGTAAATACAATTGTGTTTCTTCCATTATAAACTTCTTCCTTTAATTTCCTTTTCATGCCTTAGAGGGCTACCCAGAACATGCAGAACAATGTTGACTAGAAAGGCAATAAACAGCATCTTTGCCTTGTTCTCAATCTTGAAGGGCAAGCTTTCAAAGTTTCACCATTTATTGTGTTTATTTTGGATTTCTTATAGATACTCTTTATCAAATGAAGGATGTTCCCCCTCTTCCTAATTTTCTAAGAACTTTTTTTTAACTCCATAAATGGATGTAGAGTTTTATCAAATGCCTTTACTGTATCGAGATGTTTGACTCTTCTCTTTGTTCTCCTTTTAATGTCAGTGTGGCAACTGACTGGTTTTTCTAATATTAAACCAATTTTTCATTCATGGAATAAACCCATCTTTGTTACAGAACATTATCTTCTTTATATATTGCTGGATTCAGTTGGATAACATTTTTATTGGGCACTTTGTATGTATGTTTGGGGGAGCAGAGAATGGCATCCACTTTTCTTTTCTATTAGCCTTGTCGGGTTTTGGTCTCAAAATCATGCTATCTGAACTGGGTTCCCTCTTTTTCTCTTCTTTGGGTGAATTTGTGGAATACTTAGATTGTCTAATAGAACTTACAAGTAAATCTTTACGATCCTTGGATTTTGTTAAGGGAAATCTTTTTTACTATTGCCTAAGTCTCTTTAATGGTTACAAAAATACCTAGGTTTTCTTTATCTACTTGAGCCTGGATTTGTAAGTTACATCTTTCATGCTTTTGTCCATTCTCATCTAATTTTTTAAATTGTGGTAAAATCATCTGAATTTGTACCCTGTATTCTTTTCCGTTCAACAGCTACAACAACTTTAATGATACCCTCTTTTTATTCTATTCGTCAATGAGAAGAACTAGTTCTTTTATAAAAAAGAAACAATACCACCTCAGAATAAATACAAGATTTTAACTACACAAAAGTATATGGAAGAGAAAATCAAAGTCCCCAAACCCCATTTCCTTCAGCCTAAGATAACTACTGGTAACAATCTGGTACACATCCTTGCTGTCTCTTTTCTATACCTGCATAGACATATTCTTCTCCACAAAAATAGGCACATGCTTTATATACATTTATGGAATGTCCTTCTTTTGACTTACAGTATCAACACCACCACCTTTCATGGCAATGTTTATAGCTCTGCCTCTTCCTTTCTAATGGCTACATACTTTTCCACCAACCTGGATAAACTATGATTTATTTAGCCGAGTTCTTACTGCTAACTCATTTGAGTTGTTTCCCTTATTTTGTAATTATAAGCCATACTCTTTGGTCCTGGTTTTGTTTTGCCATGGGTGATAGTAGAAGGAGGAAGAGAAAATCTTGCCCAAAAGAAGGTAGAACCCAGGAAGCTGTCCTGAGATTGGCTAAGAGCGAAGAAGGAGCTGCGGACCTTCCGCCCTCCTGCTGGCAACACTCACTGCCATTACCATACATGTGTGCTCTCAAGAGACGATCTAATACTTGTTAGACGCAAAGAGATTCCAGATATATAAATACCCCTAGGGTATTTCTAGGGAAAGCTAGAAAGGATACAGAGGAAAAAAAGGGCTATTTGGACAGAGATTCCCTGGGCTCGAGATCAGTGTGAGCATTTGCTGTGAAGCACCATTTCTCCCACCAACCTACTCTGAGGTCCGTGTGGGAAGGTATGCGTTGGACTCCCGGCCTTATAGGAGCCTCTGTCTTCTCTTGCAGGGCACATTTACATTTGAATTCCAGCCCCTGAGAGCTGGAGAAACCTTTGGGAGACTAACACTGCACAACAGTGATTTGGGCTACTACCTGTATGAGCTTAGTCTGAAGGCCACGCCAGCACTGCCTGAAAAGCCCATCCACTTCCAGGCCATTCTTGGCAGTGGTCAGAGCATCTTCGCCAAGTTCATCAATTACACCCGGCAGAAGACCGAATACTACTGCAGGGTGAGCAGCCGCTATCCCACCCGCTTCCCTCCCCTGGCCAGAAGTCTGAGCTTAAAAATAATAGGAGGAGGATACAGGGGGTGCAGAGGGAGTCAGGGTTTTCATCCAGCCTGGAAACTCCCAGCTAGAAACAAACACTATCAGGCCTGGGTTCTTCCTTACAGACTCTACCTTAACAAGCTGGGGTGGGGTGAGGGGTGGGAGTTGTGCTTCCCACAGCATGACAGTGGTCACTAGAAGAGACAGTAGTGCTTAGTGGTCATGAGTATAGGCTGTGAAATCCAACAGCCTTGAATTTGAACCCTGGCTTCACCACTTACTCCTCAAATACCTTACTAAAGCTCTCTAAACTCTTCTAGAAATGGTAATAATACCCCAACCTCACAGGATTGCTCTGAGGCTTTTAAAAGATGCATGTGAAACTGTCTCCATAGAGCCTGGCTCATAGTAAATGCTTATATATGTTACCTATTATGTAAGTTGGAATCCAGTTTTAACTACTGAAACAGAAACCCAAAATAACAACAAAGTAAAAGTTATTCTTGTCTGAGGTAACAGTGTGAACATGAGCAGTTTAGGCTGGAATGGTAGCTCCATGACATCAGGCATCCAGACTTCGGTCCTGATGCTCTTCCCTCTGTTGAGAGTTGTTTGGTCCACAGGGACCAAGACGGCTTACCCTGATGTCTGCATTCCAGCCAGCCCCAGGGGGGATGGCAGGGAGCTACATATATCCCTTCCATTCACATCCCCTTGAACAAAATAGCATAAGACCATACCTGGCAACAAGGGGAGCTACGAGGTACACCTTGTGCCCTGGGTTCCATGGCTACAGTCAGGAGGCATGGGCTCTTGGTCCATCATACCAGTCAGGAGAAGCTAGGTTATGCCATCGTAACAAACAGCCCCAATATCTCAGTGGCTTAAAACAACAAAGGTTTGTCCCTCATTTGTGCTATCTATTCAGTGAGAGTCAGCAGGGGCTCTGCTCATCACAGCCATTTGGGGATCCAGGCTGAAGGACCACCGCCAGCTCAGATGTCACAGGTCATAGTACCAGAGGGCTGAAAAGATCCCAAGGGGACCTGAGCACTGACATTCTAGTACCTTGGTGTGGAAGTGACCCCTTTCCCTTCTGCTCAAAACTAACTGACGAGAACATCCATGAGGATCCAGAGTGTTCCGCCTGTCATGGGTGTGGGATAAAGAAGAATAAGATGGGGGTGGGGAATAGCCCCAGTGGAGGCCACACTGCCGTAACCCAGCTTGGTGTCTCTGGGCAAGTCACTTAACATCTCTTAGCCTTGATTTCTTTGTAATAAAATGGGTAATAATTAGTATTACCTATTCTTCAAGGGACTTATAAGGGCACAACTTTTTTTTTAAGATTTTATTTATTTATTTATTTGACAGAGAGAGAGATCACAAGTAGGCAGAGAGGCAGGCAGACAGAGAGAGGGAAGCAGGCCTCCTGCTGAGCAGAGAGCCCGATGCGGGGCTCGATCCCAGGACCCTGAGACCATAACCTGAGCCGAAGGCAGAGGCTTTAACCCACTGAGCCACCCAGGCACCCAAGGGCACAACTTTTAATGAACTGCCCAGCCTCGCACAAAGATAGGTTACTTGATGTCCGAGAGCAGGCGGGCAGGTGGGCCCAATCCACCCGTGTGTCCTCTGGGCTCCTGTGTGAACCAAGTGCATTTCTTCCTCTTTCAGACTGACTGTCAAGACTTCCACACGGAAAAGATCATTAACGCAGCCCCAGGGCCTCAAGGAGGCACCGAAGTCAGTGTGGAAGTCTATTTTGAGCCCAGCCACCTGGGTGAGACCAAGGGCATCCTGACGCTGTCATCGATTATAGGCGGGGAGTATATCATCCCCCTCTTTGGAGTGGCTCTGCTCCCGAAGCCCCAGGGTCCCTTCCTGATCCGAGCCGGGTACAACATAGTCATCCCCTTCAAGAACATTTTCTATCATACGGTCACCTTCTCCTTCATCGTGGAGAACCCAGCCTTCTCTGTTCGTGCCGTAGACTCCGTGCGGCCCAAGAAGATCAACAATATCACCGTCTCCTTTGAAGGAAACCCATCGGGCAGCAAAACACCCATCACCAGCAAGCTCATTGTGTCTTGTCCTCCTAGCGAAGGCAATGAAGCAGGGGTTAAATGGGTTTATTACCTGAAGGGGATCACCCCTTAGTGGTAACTAAGGTCAGTTGCATCAGTGGAAAGCCATCTCCCCAGCCTTCAAAGTATGTATTATTCTACCTGGCAAAGAACAGAGAAAATAGCCAGAATTCTACAGCTACTGTTTTATCTCCTCCTTCAAATATAAGGGCACTTATTTCCATATTATATGCACCCCAAATATATACCTGAAATATATACAGATATATTTCATATTACACATGGTAACTAAAAAAAGAAAAAAAAAACTATATTGTACTTTTTAAGGGCAAGTCCCTGAATTTGGTTTCTAGTCATATCCTCAACACTCAAGGAATAATCTCCATTTTTAATAAGATGACACAGATCTCACACGCGTGACCTCTTATCAGATAGCACTTAGCGCATGACATTGGGCCTCCACAGTGCCTTTTAAAAATCTATAATGGCTTAAAAAGCCCTTAGACATGACTCTCTTTTGATAGGATATTTTACTCTGCTTTCACATAAAAGCCAAATAAGACACTATTTTCAAAATGACAACAGATGACACCTGCCCATTATTGTAGGGCCGGGGGCCAGGGATGCTCCCTCCATCTCGGAATCCCATATCTGTTCCCCACAGAAAGTTCTTGCTGAAGGCCAGGTCCTGGAGAAATGCGGAACCTGCAGTCCCTCACTCCCAAGCCTGGCCCTGTGCCTAGCGGTCAGTCTGTAGCACAGCGATTCCCTGCCCACCTGCACGTCTGAATCGGCCAATTCTGCTCCAGACCCTTCCCGCCCATGTTCTGATTTAATTGGTCTGGGGAGCAATGGAGGCATCCAGGAATCTACTTCCAAGGGAGGACCACACCGCAGTCTGCTAATGGTTAAACTGAAGCCATTTTGTATGTGCAGGGTGAGGTCTAAGACAGTGCCTTTCCTAAGAGGGAAAGCCCTGGGGAAGCTCCACCTCCAAGGGGGCGTGGGACATCTGCCTTAGCCCAAGCTCTGGCCCTGGGTCCTGGAACATGTATTAGTAGAACCACTTAATAATAATAATAGGACCACTTACCTGTTGGCACCACCTGATGAAATAAAGATGACTGTGGACTGGCCCTGGAGTGGATTTGCTTCTGCACTCACGCCTGAGGGTCCCCTGGCTCCACCTCACCCCCTCCGCATCCCCTATAGCCTACCTGCACAGACAGGGAGAAAGCATGAAAGGAGATGACCAGTGCTCCAAACCAGCGGTTCTGAAAAATGGTCCCTGGCCCGGCAGTGACAGCATCCCTTAGAATGTATCAAAAATGTGCATTCTCAGGGCACACCCAGACCTGCAGAGTCAGAAACTCCAGGGGTGTGGCCCAACAACCTGTGTTTTAAGAAGCCCTTATTGCTTTGGGTGGTGTGTTTTTTATTTTGTTTTGTTTTTAATGGAGGGAGATTCTTCTAACCCTTCTGTACCTCCCCACCAACCCTCAGCCCAGTAGACCTTGCGCTCAGCAAAGCTACACGTAATAGCTGGTCTGCAGAACTACCAAAGATGCTGCTAACGGGATAAAGACAAACTCTAGATGACAGATGTTCCAGATGCTTAAATGAGCAAAGATCGCACCAAGCAGCCATCTGAGAGGATGCGGAGATCAACGAGCATGCGTTACTACTAGCAAACGCCCATAGTCTGATGAAACCAAGGCTTTTCAAGTTGTGTTATCTATCGAAGTTACCCAGAGGGCTTGCTAACCTACAGGCTGTTGGACCCCATCCCCACAGGGTCTGATTTAGTAGCTTTAGTGGGCTTGAGAATTTGCGTTTCTGCCAGGTTCCCCATGAGGCCAAGGCTCCCGGTCCGAGGATCGCCCTGCCCAGCACAGCTGTGCAGCCGGAGCCACCTTGCTCCAACACCACCTGGGAATGTGCTAGGGATGCAGCCTCTCAGGCTGCCCCCAGACCTCCTGGATCAGCATGTGCCTTTTAAGGCATCTCTAGGAGATGATGCGTACTCCGCGGCTAAGAGCGGCTGCCTTAAAGGCAACTATGGAAGTTAAGCCTTTCCAGAAGCCACAGCCCTGGTGCTTTCCGTGAGAACCCTACACACTGGCTGCTACAGACAATGGCCACTTCCCAGTGTCACCACCAGCCAAGCGGTGCCAGCTGGCCAGGGGCAATTTCCCTACCTCAGCCCTCCTCCAGCTCCCCAAGCCACTCAGTCCAGAGCCCACGGCCTCCTGGACTGGACTGAGGAGGCAGGCCATCTCCCTGGGACCAAAGCTCAGCTCACACCCTGCCCTAGCAGGAACACCTCTCCAGGAAGACTTGAGATGTGATTACATCTCTTCCCTGGAGGTCCTGCTCATACTTCCTCTGCCTCAAAAAAGACAGTAACAGAACTGCTTCATTTTGGCAAACCTGGAATGCCAAAGGACCTCAAGAGAGTGCTGGGGGAGAAGCTTGGTGAAAATGAACATTCTGATACAAGCTAATGGAAATTACCTTGAAAAAGATCCATTCTCAGCAAAGCAGACCTGCTAGCCTAGAAGTGTCTGAGTGTGGCCAGCCTGGCCAGAGCTGGCCACCAGGGTTAGAGGAGTGAGCACATGAGAAAGCAAGGGTGGCCTTGGGCTTTCTTCTCATTGCTACAGCCGGTCCAGGAATACATAAATAACCTTAATTAGTTGGCATTTTCCAAGGTAATGGAATGAGAGAAAAGAAAGCACCTCCCCCACCCCCTCCAGGAATTTCTAAACTAAAGGTAGGACAAAGCATTGGTTTGAGCTTTGAATAAAAAAAACTGGTTTCTTAGCAACCTACTCCACAATGTGATTTCAAGAGAAAAGAGTTCCTTCTGGTCAAAACATTACTGTTCCAATTATTAAAAACTGTATCTCACTATGACCCTCGGGAAACTCAGTTCACCTTTAAGAAAAAGCCAAACCAAACAGCAAAAGAAACAGATGAAATATTACATTAGATAAAGGTCCAGTGGACGTGAATACTCACCGGAGAAATAGATCCACATCATTCCCATTGATTTAAATTTTTTTCATTGTTTTGCATCAGCCATCATCAAAAATCCTAGACATAAACTTTGTGAAGACATTTGGAAATGTCCTTATCAGTGCCACCTGGTGTCAAGGTAAGAGGAGGAAACTATGAAGCAAAACATTTTTTCTGGAGACAAAGCTAAATTTGGAGTGGCTTCAGATTGGTGGTCCACCCCCCTCCAGTCATTGGATTATGCTGGCAAAGGTTTTCAAAGCTGTGAAACCCCGACTGGTAAGGGAAAGCACTTTTTTCACAGATTTTTCTAGAAACAATTCCTCCATGGCTTACTGAATTTTGGGTTAGCTTTTTGTACTTGTTTCTATGGCTGCATAACAGATTCCCACAAAAGCAGCAGCTTAAAACAACACAAGTTTCTTATCTTGCAGTGTTCATGGGTCAGAAGTCCAGAATGGACTCACCTGGGTTCTTGGCTCAGAGTCTCACAGGCTGAAATCAAGATGCCAGCCAGCTGCATCTTCACCTGAAAGCTCAATGAGGAAAAGATCCACTTCTGAGTTCTCTTGGTGTGTTGACAAAATTCACTTCCTTGCAGCCATATACTTGAAGTCCCCATTTTCTTGGCAATGGACAACCCTCAGGAGATCACTTGTGGCAACTAGCGGCCATTCTAAGGTCTTTAACATGTAGCCCATCACGGATGGTTCACTTTTGTTACTGTTTACTCTTCAAGGTCAGCAGGAGAATCTCTCTCCTGCTTCAAATGCCTCCTGACTACTTTTAAGGCCTCCTCTAATTAGGTTGGACCCACCCAGGATAATCTCCCTTTTTTTAATTAACTAAAGTCAACTGATTAGGGACTTTAATTACATCTACAAATTCCCTTCTACTATATAACGTAATTGTTAGAGTGACAGTCCACCATATTTACAAGTCTTGTTCACACTCAAGAGGAGGGGATTATACAGGGTATGTACCCAAAGGGGTGGAAATCTTGGGGGCCATACTGGAATTCTGCCTACCACACCCCCTCACCTATGTCCCATAGATTCTGATCTATGGATTGAGGATAAGAGTCTATTTTCAACTTCGTTATCAGATTCACATGCATACTTTCCACTCATTAGAAAAAGTACTGTCGTGTATTATGCTCATATTTAATACTCTCTGGGCTCCACTGTGATCTAGCCCTTGTCCTAAGATCCCTGTCCGCTATGGAAGCTTACAATAAGGAACTCTGATGCCTCTCCCTATTAGCCACAATACATCCATACAGTGCTTTTAAAGATTTTGCCACATAAAAACAAAACAAAACAAAAAACCAACTCTCTAAGGTATCCAAGCACAATAAACACACTCTCCTGAATCCCAAATGGTGGGGTGACAGCCACTGTTGGTACCTGGGATTTTTAGGTAGTAGGTAGTACTGTTTTTAATTGAGAATTTATTTTAATGTTTTTAAAACATACCTAACTATTCACAGCCATGATTTTACGACATAAGACTAAAGTAAGAATTTAAGATTTTCGAAAGTAAATTGGTTTGAGATAAATTTTTTTTTTTTTATAGTACAAGTGGCTAGAATATGGCGAAACTAACGACGGAATTACTCCAATTGGGGAAACACTGCCACATGCGAAACTGGTGACTAGTAAATGAACGATTCGGTTCACTGAGTACTTAGCAAGCTAAGCTACGTGCGTCAGGCTCCATGAAACCCTCGGTGCTTCTAAACGTACACAGAAGCCCACCACGCACCTTGCCAACCACATGCAGGCACTTGAGTGCCCGGGCCACGCGCCCCGCACGCACCATCTGGAACCACGCGCGGGCGTGAGGGGAGGAGGCGGACCCTTATGGGGGCGTGGACAACCCACCTGCAGCCTGCGTGCGGGGGCGTGGCTGGCGAGGGGACGGTCCTCGAAGCGGAAGGCGGAAGCGCCTGCAGAGTCACATGATCCGTGTAACATGGCCGCTGCCCCTTGAGCACTGCTGGTGCCGGGTGGGAGCGGGTCGCGTGAGCCGTTAGGCGGCCTGGAACAGGTGCGCGGGGCCGGGGTCCAAACCCGGGGTTCCGAGACGGCGCGAGGCGGCGGAGCGAGACAGGCAGGCCCAAGGCGGCGTGGTCCATGAGCCGGCGCCGGAGGCAGCGCGGAGCCGCAGACTCCCCCGGCCCCGGCGCCGCCCGGGCAGCCGCGGGCTGAGGAGTCGCGGGGCTCAGGGGAGCGCCCGAAGCTGCCACCATGAACCCGGAGAAAGACTTCGCGCCGCTCACGCCCAACATCGTGCGCGCCCTCAATGACAAGCTCTACGAAAAGCGGAAGGTGGCAGCGCTGGAGATCGAGAAGTAAGCCGCCGGCAAACGGGTTTGGGCGTGGGGAGGAGAGCCAGGACCCCGCCCTGGCTGTGCAGGGCTCCTGCTCCTCGGGGGGGGGGGGGGGGGGGGG